>NC_143577.1:210575719-210916699 GCF_048544385.1 Mastigoproctus giganteus | reverse complement strand
CCACGATACTCCTCTTTACTAAAGCGCCACACCACAAGAGGACCTTTGTGTGGGATTCCACAACGTAAGTCCAATGGCATCTCTACGTAATTCCTTCTCGCTCTCTCGGGTCGGAATTAATACACTGGGATAATTTTTATATGTATCATTTGAATTAAATTGATTTTTTTCACAGTAGTCTAATCATTTCATTTTATTTTGTGCCTCCTGCATACAAAAACGAATTATGGTTAAACAAATTTTGTTATTGATCTATTTGTCTATAACAGTTAATCTGTCTCCATTTTCACAAAGAGTGAATAATTTATCATGAAAAGTAATAATATTACTTTTCAAAAAAAAATAATAATAATAAAATAAAACAATAATAAATAGATAAAATAAAACAATAATAAATAGATAAAATAAAATAAAAACGAGGATGAAAGTGGAGTTTCCCTCCCCCTCCATCCTCTCCATTTCAAATGCTATCCTTGGGGGTAGCAAGGTACCATATAAATTAAAAACACATTCTCAGAGCAAAAAAAAAAAAAAGGGGGGGGGAAACTGTCATTGTACAACGTTCATCACAGAATATGGAAAACAGTTCACCAGCATAAGAAAGTCGAGGAACACATTTAAAAATGATTTACAGTACTTCAAATAAAGGGATGCTGAATATTATTCGAATTTTATCGTCATTAGAAGATGGCAGCGCCTTTCCCAATAACAATAAATAACTGCAATCTAATATATCATTCGTTTAAAATGTTTGATGGCAGATGGTCTTTTCTAATTTCATACGATTGCCGACATGTAGCAATAAAAACACACAAACACGCACATGTAAAAGATGCCACGAAGGTTCATTCGTACATTTGCAAAGTTACCAAACGATAAAATCTTGTGTTGTTTAAATTTGCAGCTACCAAACGATAAAATCTTTTGTTTTTTTTGTTAATTACGAAGCCATTAATTACAGATTCTTGTACAATTAACCAATTACTGAAGAAATCTTACTAGAAAATAATTTATTAATAAAATATTGTGAGATTAATTAATTTCGGATTATTAGTTTCAGTTATCTATTTACATTTAAACTCTAACGGTTCAGTTCTTGATGAGATTTGTAATTTTTTTTTAAATTCTCTAGTTAATTTAAAGTCAAATTAAGCAAAAGTAATAAGTGTGCGGTCAGAACCGCGAAGTTCAAACACGGTCAAAAACAAGTTTACTACCCAAATGGCGCCAGCTTCGTTATGTATTGCGTGCTGTTACTTAAAGCAATTCGCGTGCAGATCGATGCTAGCTGGATGGGTAGTGGTGTTGTTGCTAGGTCTTCGGATAAGGAGAGCGTTATGTGCGCAGCCAGAACGATGAACATAAAGATGTCAGTTCATCTCGGCTGCATTTGTTAAAGGGAGGAGAGTTCATAAACTCGCAGCGCTATTCTGATATTAATTTTTGTTTAAATTTATTTATTCGGAATACGGAACGCGATATATAACGGATAAATTACAATGAATATAATGCAGACTTTTTTATTACATTTTTTATTATGTAATAAAGCAGTTGAATGAAGTCAATCTAAGTTGCGATTTACAATTTTTACTTAAAATAAATTTCACGCATTTGTTAATGTCAACCGCTTGATATGACGTGACAGTTTTATCACCAAAGGAAAAAGATACATTAACTAAATTAGCGTACCATAATATGCTAATGATGGGATTTTGGGTTCACAGAAACACATTTTAAGTTTTTCAAAGTCAAAACTGAATATACTTCCGAAGCCATAGCCGAATTTACCTGTAGGAAAGCAGTAATAAACATGGTGACAGCTTTGATGCAGCACAATAAAAACTATAAAGAGTTTTTATATAATACTTTAATATAATACTGAAGATTTCGGAAAATTTATTCAGTTCAACCAATAGTTATAGATTGAAGCAGAATCGATTATATTTAATCGTTTCTTCTTATATTTAAGACAATCAATTACAAAACCATTAAAAGTTAAATATCATTTTGATATTATTCGTGCTACAAACATTTGCCACGCGAATCATATTCTCTATTAATTAAAACTGTATTAAAACTATTTTGAGTTGTTCTCGAGCCCGATGAGAGAGGGAGAAGCTATAGCACCCGGGCCCACAATTCTTTAAATTACATTAAATAATTAAATTAATTTTTAACAATCAGCAAAAAAATTCTACAAACTTATAATACAAACTAATAATAAAAATGCTTTTGTTTTATTAATTTTTTTATATCTCATTGATTTATTACACGTTAGAATTGACATTTTGCTTTTTTAACCTTCACATCTACATGTGGACACACACGAACATATAAAAACAAGGGGCTTGGCTCATCATTCACTTGCACTAGGGTTACACTTGCGTTACATATGCAAACGCCAGTGGGTGTCATGCGCTTTTTATTGGGCCCGCGTTAGCCTCGACCCTTCTGGTTGTTTTTCAAATGAAATAAACATTTCTCTTTATCTGGTGTAGTTTTATTTTTAAAGGTGGTTTGTAATGTTGTGAATAATATATGGACCCTATATACTTGATATAGTGTATATAAACAGACTATGCTCATTATATACTGTAGTTTGTAGTTAAAAAATAATTTGAACATTCTCGCAGAGGTTGAACCCAGTCAGCTATGCTATTAGATCAGAATGTTCGTATTTGCTGTTATCCTCAACTCCGGAAAGATGAATCGTCTATAAAAGATGAAAGATGATTCACAGTCAAATTATCCAAATCTGGCTCTGAATGGGTTCAAGAAAAAAAGGCTTTTCTTTAACAATCTGGTTAACTATGATGATGAGGTAAAAAAAAAAAAAAAAAAAAAAAACATTTGGACGCATGAAAACAATTTTTACATTATATACTTAGATTTTAGGAAAGTTTTTCTCATTATCCTCCATTGGAGGTTACGATATAAACTGGAATTACAGGGAAGATACTTATGCGAATCAAGGTCCACTTTAAGAGTGTGAGATAGAGGATTGTCATAAATGGGCATTTTTTAGAATGGACTAGCACCGTAAAATAAATAAATTTTCTGTTTATACTCCGGGACGACCAAACGGTCAGAGGAGTTCGTATGATAGATTGAATACAAGAACCAGCACCGTATTCAGTAGTCACGGGCTTGAACCTCGGTCACGCAAGGCACGTGTACTTAGGCACCAGCACGCCTGACCACTAGGCTACGGCGGCCTCCTAAGTGGAATCCTACAGGATTTTTCTTCTTTTTTCTAATTTTCTAATGATGATGAGGGGATACAGGGTGAGGCTGTCCAAGCCTGCCATTTTTAACATGCTTGAGCTAGGAGCTGCAGTAGCTAAATTGAACCATAAAAAATGTCCTGGCATTGACCTCATTGAGAATCAAGTGATTGAAAACTTTTATGAATTCTTCTCTGAGACTTTATTAAACTTATTTAATAAATGCTTGGTAGAAAGGCTCTTCCCTCTTGAATGGAAGCTTGCGCTCTTAAAAATCTTGCATAAACCGGGAAAGCCAAAAACAAACCCCAGAGGATACAGGCCAATCTCCTTATTGGGCAATCTTGGCAAATTATTTGAAAGGATGATTGCCCCAAGGATTTTAAAATTATTTACAGAACATAAACTCTCCTCTGATTGCCAATTTGGATTCAAAAAAGGACGATCCACTGAGGAGGCAATCTCAACCTTGCTGACTTACATTCAGGAGGCAAACAGCAAATATTATTGACTTTGAGGGCGCTTTCCATTCCGTCTGGTGGGAGTGCTCTCAGGTCACTGCAACTGGCAAAGTGTGATGACTACCTGTTCCAAGTCCTTAGATCTTACTTTAAGGACCGACAAATTAAAGTATGTGCAAAGCATTTATCATACACGACTACCGTTTCAAGAGGATGCCCTCAGGGTTCAGTCTTGGGACCTCTCTTTTGGAATGCAGTGGCTCACGAAGGATAGCGATGAGTTCATCAAAGTTGCATATGCAGATGACTTGGTGGTGGCAGTGCAGGGAGGATCAAGACAAATTCTCGAACAAAAAATTCAGTCAGTTTTGAATAATTTAGTGGCATGGGCGGGTTTGAATAAACTAAAGATTTCTGTCACCAAGACCAATTTCATGGTGTTTAAACACCACTTCCATTATGGAAGGTCGCCAAAGGTAACCCCATATGGTACTCAAATTCCGTATGTACAGAACACCAGATACTGTATTTGGGTTTAACTTTAGATGATCGTCTCAGGTTTCATGTACATGTCACTAAAATCAATGAAAAAATCAAAAAGTTCGTAGCTGCAGTTGTTAGAATTTCCCGCAAGGAATGGGGTTTATCCAAAAAAACTCTGGTATTGTACTACGAGACGATATTTCTTCCCATTGTAGTTTATGGTGCTGGTATTTGGTTTGCTGCTGCTACCAAGGTTACAACTAAAGCCAAGCTTCTGTCCCTGCAACGTACAATGCTGCTTACAGTTATACACGCTCCCAGGACAGTGTAGACAAATGCCTTACAGGTTATTGCAGGTACCATCTCCTTGGATTTACATATTATTTTCCGAGGTATTGCATATAACTTAAAGAAGGGAAGGGCGTTACAAATACTGAATATCACCTCTAATCCAAATAAAAACATAAAGGAGGAAAACGTAGAATTTGGGGTGAGCTTGTGAATTGCTGGCAGCAATGTTGGGATTTCAGTGAGTATGGAATCATTACAATAGGGGTTCATTCCAGCCGTAAGCTTTGAAATGGACAGGAGGGTGTCTTCTTGGTTTGCTCCCACCATGACCACGAGTTACTTAATCACTGGATATGGCTTAAGGGCCAAACTATTTGAAAGAGGATTAGAACCTGACCCCTACTGTTCGTGAGGTGAGGTTGAATTTTGGAGACAGGTCATCCTTGAATGCGGAATGTATACTTCAGACAGGCAGGAATTACTAAATAGGTTACCAAACCTCATGGAGAATAATTTACCTCTCTTGGTTCAGAGGTGGGACATCTTTGCTTTGCTTCAGGAATTCTCGGCCAAAGTTTTTAAAAGAAGATAGGAGTTAAGAATTCTATTGCAGGATACCAATTAAGGGAAGTGCTGCACATTTGACGACAGAACGCTTCGTGTACTGTCATCTTTATAGGATGTTTCTGGTTTACAGTGCGGGTTGATCTTCCGCTCCTGGATACCCAAATGCAGGCTTGCATTTGTGGATGGACTCTAAGTGGAGATAATGTTAATCTAAGTGTTAATGTTAATGTTTTCTAAGTGTTAATGTTAAGTTAATGAGATTCTAAGTGTATGTATGTATGTATGTATTTGCTATTTACATGTAAATAATTGTATAATTGCTTTTGTTTCAACAAGTATACATTGTTCCTAGTTGGAATTTTTTTATTATTATTATTTATTTATTATTTTATTTTTTTTTTTCCGCTGGCTTCCAAGTTTGGGCAGCCTTGGGGGCGGGATTGCTCGCACCTACCAGTATAGCACTACTTCTGGTAGGTGCGGGATTTATGCATTACAGCACACACGGAGAATGGTTGATCCAGGTGTTGGTTAGTCCCTGGTGGCGAAATGGCCTGACATAACACTCTTTTTTCAGGCTTGTTTTGCAGAGGTTCTGAGCTTTTACAGGAGTAATAGGTGCAGATGGGCTTATGTCTAGGAGCCACCCTTCATATCAGGACACACACAAGCAAATGTACAGAAAGGCTACAACATATATAAGAGTAAGTATATAAAAATCTGTATATGAATTTTGTATATAAATTGATTAATATGCATCTTGAGAATGTATATACAGTTGTGTGTTAATAAATAAAAATAAAAAATAAAATGTCCAAGTCTGCCGAAGACCTGAAGATTGAGAGTGAACAATTAGAACCAGGCTATGTTGCTTAAAAACGGTTTGCACCTTTTACAACTATGGTCTGAAAAATGGCAACTAAGGTATAAGCTATAAATATAAGCTTTATTAATGTAAATGTGAGGAGGTATAACCAATTTTGTGAACTCTGCTTAACTCCTTTGTTACGCTGGTTTGGATCTCTGAAACGCTGTCAAAATGATGCCGATTCAGGTGGGATTTCACTTTGGGGAACAGAAAATAATTACCAGGTGGGATTTCACTTTGGGGAACAGAAAATAATTACCAGGTGGAAAATTTGGAGAAATGGGGGACTGTGAAGCAGTGCAATGCCCTTCCGTGTGAATAACTATTTGACGATGGTCCAGTTGTGTGAAGGTGCATTGTCGTGAAGCAAAAACGACTCACCAGATTCGGCCGCGTCTGGCCTACCATGCTGAATTCTTTTCAACAGTCTGTCCATCACTCCTCTGTCAAATTCATAGTTGACTGTCTGTCCTTCCAGCATAAATCCTTTGTGCACAATTCTTTCCCAATCACAAAAATAAATAAATAAATAAAATAAAATAAAAAAATCACCGACATCGTTTTAGTTAAAGATTTGTGGAACCGGAGTTTCTTCAGCATCTGCGAATTTTCTCCAACCCATGCAGCTGATTGACTTTTAGTTACGGTTCTACGCAAATCACCAGAATTCATCACCAGTTATGATTTAAAAAAAAAAAGTCGTCTGCCACCCCAATTAAATCTCGATAAGCAGCAATTCGTTCCGCCGTCAATAAATACGGTACTAAGTGCAAGCACAGTTTCCTTTTTTTTTTTCAAACCTTCGACAATAGAACACAGTATCCTTGCCAATGTGAAACTGATATGCCATCATTCAGAGGGTAAAGCGACGATCTTCCATTAACAGCTGCTGAACTTTTTCGATGGTCAAGTCCGTAGTGCCTGGGATGAGGGACCACTCAGCACATCGTTCTGAACATCTTCCTGCCCTTCACGTAACTAACCATACCAAAGAAAAATGTTGGATTGTGACAGCTCTTCGTGTCCATATGTTGCACTCACCATTGCAACTCTTTCAGTTTCACTCTTTCCAGTTTTAAAACGCCTTTTTTTCAGTAGAACGCCTGTGCACACTGATGAAACTTGGCACAAAACCAGTTCAGATTTGACAGTGAATAGTTTCAACAGTGGCCAATGTACGGCGCGTAGTATACTTTAAAAAAATGTCTTAAAAATTTCAGACTCACCTTGTATTTTATTTGCATTGTGCTCATGCCTAAAGAGGTTAGAAGTCAGGATCACATTATCTTGTTTAGATATTCATGATGAGCATGAAAAAATCATAGGTAAAGAGGCCTGTGCGCTCTGGACTCATTATGGTAAGTTATTATGTGGCACAAAGCGAAACAAAAGACAAAATAAAATAAAATAAATTACAAGTTTAATGTTAAATTGTAAAACACAATATGTTAAATACGTACAGTACAAAAAAGCTTTCGGTTATTATGGTAACCTTCATCAGTCAAACTGACAGTTTAGGAACGTAGAACATAAGAGCAGTAGTGCCAGTCATGCACAGTAAACTGCGTGATGTAATAGTTAACTGTTTGACGTTGAAGCCTGTGGTTGTGACGCATGCGAACATTGCCAACGATTGTCAGTCGTGAGGATGGTTGCTTCAATAATAGGATGGACACGACATCCACTGCTTCTGTTGACCGCAGTATTAGAGCACGTGATGTGCAACGACTCCAACCAGGCACGCCGTCGTTAATGGCGGGATCGATCAATAACCAGAACATCGCGGTGTGGGTCAATGTAGTGTCGAGTTGAGTAGAACTGCTCAGAAATGGCCGAGTGTTCTATGTCTGCTAAGTGGATGGCTCTTTTGTGTTCTGAGATACATTTGCTGAGCCTTCTCCCAGTTTCTCCGATGTAGCAGCCAGTGCAGTCACGGCAAGAAATGCAGTAGACTAGTACACTTTGCAGTAAGGTGGGAACAGGTATTTTCATTCTAGAGATGAAGGATCGCTCGCAATTTCCTGGCTGGGAGCTGTACGCATGAGATTTCAGGACCTTTTTCAGACTTTATCCCATGAGATTTCAGGACCCTAGAAATCTGCTGTGATGGGTTCGGGTAGTAGGGGATAAAAGCGCTTGCGGTGGAACTGTTACCTTGCATGTTCCTGTTGATCGTTACGTGGTCATGCGCCTGCAGTTCACACCTGTCTAGGGTATTGGTGGGACAGCCACACCTCACAAGATCTGTCTTGACCCTAGCAATCTCGGTGCGCCTCTCATCTATAGAACTAGAATGGGTCCAGGCACGAGTTACCAAGTTCCGCGCAGTGCTAAAAAGATGGCTGCGTGTGTGTGCTGACCGATAATTGGTAAACTGGCCAGCACTCATTGGCTTGCAGTCGACTGTTGTCTTCAAGCGCGTGCCCTCACGTCGGACAAGGGTGTCTAAGTGTGGCAGGGTTATTGTCCGACTGTAATCGATGCTGAAGCTTTGGCATAATGATGAGTACATTATTATGCCAACGTCATGAAAGACGTAACATTATGAAACGTATTTATTCAAAGAAATTAATATTCTATTGTATACCTTTGGTCGCAATGACTACTCCTATACTTTGTGGAAGGTATTCTACGATTCTCTGATAGAAATCAGTAATATTGCTTTCCATTCATCCTTTAAAGCAATAGTGAACTCCACCAACGAAGAGGACCATCTTGAACTGACTTTGCCCTGATTCTGAATCCCAATTCATTTCAAACATGTTCAGTTGGCTTAACACTGGGACCTTGTGCTGATCACTGCAACGTTCAGTGTCATTTACTTAAAATCATATCTAAAAGATTGTGCACCACGCATTCATAATCTTTGCTTTGTGACATAAAATACTGCCATGTTAGATAGTACAAGGATCAGTTCCATAAAATTGCCCCGATGTTAGGCAGACAGAACTATTTCAACATCAATGGATGCTAGTGGATCTGATAGATACCGCGAGAAACACAACCAGGCCATGGCAATTACACTTCCAACTTCAGTCCTCGTGGTCAACACAGTTGGTATAATCAGAATCCTCCCCACACCGGGTGGAAAAGACTCGAGTTCGAATCCCGTCAGCGACGAGGAATTTTTATGGATCCTAGAGTTCAAGAGATCCAGATCCAAGAATTAAAGTATTGGATATCTGATCCTCTGCTGACACCCTTTACTATTTGGGGGATATTTTTAATAGGGGGACTGAGTGCATTGAACACCTACCTTTCCCCGAGAACCGGCCTGCAAAGAGCGGATTTACATTGGCCCTCAGTCCAGACTTGGTATGCTCTACACTCTGCCATTCGATGGTGTATATTTATTTTTGTTATCATAAGCACGTGGGCTGTAGCTCTTTCACAAAAAATAACGGCATGTAGCCAATGCCAGATTTAGATCAAAAATATGTCGTCGCACATATTTTTAGTGGCCTCAAAAATAAGGTTGGGGGCTCTGGAGTACCTGTGCCATTCACCTTGGGAAATCCTGCCTTATATTTAGCCCTTCATTTGCGGTTTTCAGCGCATCAACTTAGGCCATATTGCGAGGTAAATAATGTCTGTAAATTGCGTGTTCTGTGGTCGACTTGCTGTTTTGCTGGACGAAAACCCAAATTTCCTAGATAAAAACCATGCTACCCTCGCATGAGACCGACTAATTCAGTCACGTTATGAAAAAGAAAAAGACCCAGAAAAATTTCTCGCGTCATTGACAGGACTCGAACTCAAGTCTTTCCTACCAGGTGAGGGCAGGAACATTTTTTTTTTTTTTTTTTTTTATGTGAACCTCAAACACGAGAGGTATTAGAACCTATAGTACTTAGTACCGTGCTTGGGTTGGAGATTGAGAAGACGAAAGAAGATATTTGTTGACATTGGACTTGAACTTCTGTAGATTGTAATTTTCAGGAAATACGTATGAAGGAAGGTTGTTCCAGAAAACAGCAGTTGAATGAATAAATGAGGAAGATGAAAAGTTGGTTCTGTTGGTTTGAAGTTGGACAGTAAATGGATGTTGGCTGGTGGCGGCACGTGTTCGGACTGTTTTGAAAGAGAGAGCGGGAATTATAGAAGCTAATTCAGAAGAATAGTGCCCATGGAAGTATCTGTAGAAGAGGCATGCAGCAGAAACAGTGCGTCTATGAGACAGCGAGTGGAGAGACTCTGTTAGAGATGAATCATTAATTAACCTAACTGCCCTCTTCTGAATGGAATCAAGGAGCCTGAGAGAAGTTTTGGGGCACAACCCCAGATGTGGGAACAATGTTCCATGGCAGGGCGGATTTGCGATTTATACAGAGTGAACAGTTGTTTGGAAGAAAAGTAACGACGAGAGCGAAAGAGAAAACCAAGTTTTTTAGATGCAGAGGAAGCAATATTTATAATGTGCTTGTGCCAAGAGAGATTAGAAGTCAGGGTAATCCCCAAAAGAGATATATCCTTTTGCCTAGAAATTGGAGTGTCACTAAAGATAAGCATAGGAGCAGAAGAATCCTTTTTGCGAGATATAAGACAAGACTGAGTTTTAGAAGGGTTGAAATCAACTAAGTTGTCTTTGCCCCACTGGAGAATTACCTGAAGATCGGCATTTAAGGAATTGGTAGCAGATTTTCGAGAAGTTGAAGCTGATTGAGCAGGACAAGGTTTCTCAAAATGGAAAATCGGCAAAACTATGGATAGGATTTCCAGTCAATAGAAGGTCATTAATATACAAGAGGAAAAGAGTGGGGGAAAGAACTGAAACTTGGGGGCCACCGACATTAGGGAAGAAGTTAGAAGACAGAGAGCCATCAACCATCACCCTCAGTGAGCGATCAGAGAGAAAACTGGATAACCAATTACTAAAAACAGTTGGCAAACCATAAGATGGAAGCTTGTTTAGAAGCCCTTTATGCCAAACACGATCAAAAGCCTTTGAGATGTCAAGAGCAACTACTTTTGTTTCACCGAACCTTTCCATTGAATTAGTCCACAAATGGGTAACATAAGCCAGAATATCACCAGTGGATCGACACTGACGGAATCCATACTGGTGATCGTTGATCAGACGGAAGGTTTCTAGGTAGTTTAAGAGTTGGCGGTTAATTGATTTCTCCATTACTTTAGAAAGAGTAGAAGTAATTGCAATGGGACGATAATTGGATGGGAGGGATTTGTCACCCTTTTTAGGAACTGGCTGGATATGAGCAAATTTCCAAGCAGAAGGAAAAACACCTTTAGAATAAGAAAGTGAAAAAAGGCGGCAAAGAATAGGAGTAAGTTCAGGAGCACAGGGTTTGAGAACAAGTGGAGAAATACCATGAGGACCTGGAGCTTTCTTAGCATCGAGATTCATCAAAATCCTTCTGACATCCTTTTGACGGAAGACCACAGGAGGCATTGAATGGAGTGTGTTGGGAATGGTGGGAGGTTTTACCAAGATCATTAATACATGAGCTGGAATAAAAATGGGATGCTAGCAGGTCAGCTTTATCCTTGGCTGAAGTGACAACAGAACCATGTGGTTTGGACAGAGGTGGGAGCAGAGATGGGCAAAAGTTGCGGCCAATAGCTTTGGCAAGAGACCAGAATGCTCGGCTACCATTAGGGCAAGAAACAAGTTTTCTACTCTTAGCCTGTTCAAACTCTAGTTTGGACTGATTAATAACTGCTTTACAATTGTTGCGAGCTTTGGTGTAGGCAGAAAATGAAACTGAAGAATTAGATACAAGCCAATTACGATATGCAACATTCTTCTCTTGGACAGCCTTAGCACATTTATTGGAAAACCAAGGTTTAGATAAAGGACGAGATTTTAAAGTGGAGTGTGGGATAAAGGATTCCATTCCTGCAAGAATAATTTCGCTGACACGATCTGAGCAAACGTTGACATCAGAACTTTTGAAACAGTAATCTGACCAAGGAAAAGAAGAAAAGAAGTCTCGCAGGTCATCCCATTTTGCATTCTTGTAATGCCAAACAACACGAGGTTGGGAATAGCCATGAGATAAAGGCTCCATTGGAGAAGAGACAATCACCAAGTTGTGATCTGAAGCGCCTAAAGGACCTCTCACTTCGACCGTGTACTTAGAAGGGTTGTTTGTGAGAAAAAGATCAAGCGTATTGGCTGTATGATTAGGATTGTCCGGTATTCTTGTAGGTAAATGAACAATCTGTGCTAGGTCATTAGTAATTGCAAAAGCCTCAGCATCTCGACCTGCTGGGTCGGTGTGACTAGAAAACGGAAGCCAGCTGGGGTTGTGAACATTAAAATCACCGAGGAAAATTACCTCACTGTTAGGAGAGTTGGACTGGAGAAAGTCAAGTTGCAACGAGAGGAAGTCAAAGAGCTCCAAGTGATTAGTCGAGTTTCACAACACATAACATTTAGCTCTGTTATGTGTTGTGAACACACTTATTGGTTTGCTGCTTGCGGAGGCACGACGTTCCAAATTCCTACATTCTCTCGGGCTTGATGGCGTGATGAGGTAACCAGGTATCTCAAGTGCATCGGTTTCTATTAGTATTAGTATTATTAGCCAATGTAATGCAAGGAAGCAACAGACTTTTGCTACACTGACGAAAAAAAAGGAGATAAGAAAACACAAATTATGCGCTTCCCGCCTCATGTAGGTAACTATCTAGTTGACCTTTGATTTCTTTAAGCTGTTGGCCTCAACTACCTGCGGAGACAACTTGTTCCAGTAGTCTGCGACTCACTGGCTAAAAGAAAACTTCTTACATTCTAGTATAAACCTCTTCCCCTGTAATTTGAATTTATGCCCCCCCTAGTACTGGAATTCTTTATAAAATTCCGCCTTCATTCATTTTACTAACACTCTCAGAGTATATAAACCTCAATCAGGTTCCCTCTAAGGTTCGTGGTTGTCAAAGGTCTGTAGCCGAAGTAATCAAAATCTTTCGTCATACAGTCACTCTTTTTCTGATCTCACCATGCAAGTTGCCTGTCTCTGGACTATTTCAAGAAGCTCAATGCGTTTTCGGATGAAGTCTCCATACGTGGGCACAATGTTCCATATGCGGTCTTACAATTCCCTTATACAGTGGAATTATGACCTCCCTATCTCTACAGGATATTGTTCGATAAATCATCGATAGGACACCAAGGGCTTTCCTAGCCGCCTGTTTACACTGCTCATAAAACTTCATATCTGCCCGTATCGTAACTCCCAGATCTCTTTCTTTCTCTTACTGTTTTTAATTCAATCCCACCACGCGTTTTAGTCAGTACTGTACGACTACTTGGTCGTTCCTTCAGCTCAGCATTACTTCTGGACTTCTATTTATTTAGCATGCTGCCATTTGACCAATATAAATATTAATATTATAATGAAATGAGTAAGTTTTCATACATTGCAAAGAAAATGTCATCAGCTTTAATATAAGTTTCCGAAAGTTACAGTAATTCTGGACATGTTAACTTTAGAGATTATACGGTATTTCTGTTTTTATGTTGCTACTGTAATATTTCTCTCTTTTGTGTACGTTCAGAAAAGCATAAACAAACACAGAAAACAATGGAAAGAAAATAAATAAAAACAAGCCCTAGGGTTATACCAAATCAGGTCATGGCCTGCATAAAAATCATTAACACACAATGAGTCTTAATCACAAATGCATGCTGTAGACTACAATCGTCTGAATGAATACGAGCAGCCCAACATAGTAAATATATTACATACAAACATTAATGACACCTGGTGAAAGAAATACGAATATCGTAATATGATGATATTCGTGAGAGTAAATAATTTCACTCCACATACAACAAAAGTGGCCCTTTTTTTGATGAAATTGTTTTAGCAGCAGGCCGAACAATAAATTCATTTTTTATTTTTTTTTATGTAATGGTAATCAAGCACGAAAGGTTCTTGAACTTGTAGTGCACTAGAACCGTGGTAGGTAAGGAGAAACTTATTAACATTGGACTTGAATTTCTACCTGTTGTAATTTTTCAAATATTATGAATGAAACTTGTTGAAAAGAATAGAATATAGTTTATGATTATGCAGCGAATATCTGAAGATTTTGATTTGATTTTGATTTTATTGGCGCAAAAACGACTAAGGTTATACTGCGCCAAAATATCTGAAGAAAATGATATGAGTGGTGGTTTAAGAAACAAACATCTGACATTTAGCAAAATCAGTAGGTGGGTATTGAAGATTGTAAATAAAAATAGACGTTTTTGAAGCTAGAAATGAATCAACTTATTTATAAATTAAATTAGGAAGTTTTAAAAATTTGCTTTTGACTGGGAGTAAGCTAAATACATTGATAAGTATTCATAGGTCATCAAATTCAAGCTTAATTATGTGAACGCTGTGTGTCATGCTATGTGTTGAAAATGGATCCACTTTGAGGAGGTAAGAATTATAGTCAGCAAGAAGTCACTACAGCTTTGTTCACACAATCCCACAATACATCGCGCCTTTATGGTTTAAAATATTTGAAGTTTCCAAAAAAGTCAAACACCATGATGATTGATTCTTTTCTTGTTCATACATAGAAGTGTCGCACCAACTAACTGGGAAACGTTAAAAAAATTCTCACGATTCCAGTTTACACAGGTGAGCTAGATTTGAATTTTTATCCTATGAATTTTTTTATTCTGAAAGTAAAATTAAAGAAAAATCAATAATGCGATTTTTAGCATCTAATTTAATTTTAAAATTCCCGTTAAATTATTTACTACATATAAAATTTACCTTATATGAATTAGAGAAGACTACTAGTTTTATAGCGATACACAAACTAATAGATTAATGACAGCCATAAGCGGAGGCAAAATTATCTTGCAGTGCTTCTATTGTGACTTGAATAGCTTGAAGGTGTGAGGAATTACAAGGGTTTCTGAGGGTCAAGCAAATGACCCTCAGAAATGGGCTGTTAAGGTTACTAAGAGCACAGTCACAAATATAGTTGCTTATACAGTACACTAATGCTAGGGACATAATAAATAAATTTTAAGTATTGAGTCATGAAACGCGGGCATTATAGGGATATAAGAAACGTATTACCACTCTCACATAGGGGATTGAGAATTTGAATATGGAGAGTACAACCTGTACAGAAAGAAAAGAGAGAGGGTGAGAGAGTTATGCTATTCGTTAAGAAGCACATGATTAAAAGCAATATATCCAATGGGTTACCAGTGTAACGTTGAGTCAGTCTGGCTTGACATAAACTGTGGAAAAACTAATATGTGAGTAGAAGCATGTTATAAGCGAAGTGATTGTGATGAGTATGATAAACGGCTACACAGAAATAGAATAGACTGGACCAGTAAATCAGAAACTAGGAGATTTTAACTTTCGACATGTTGATTGGAATTCGTGGGTCAGTCGCTCACGCAGTAGCAGAAACATTTCTGGATTTACTAGACGACTGTTTTCTATACCAGCATATGACAGCGGCAGTAAAAGAAAGCAACACTCTTAACTGATTGTCAGCATTGACTCTTCATGCATTAAGAATTTTCAGGTATAGGAGATACTAGGTGGAAGTAATCATGGTGCTTTGATGTGGGATTTATATAGCTACCACATAAAACATATACAGGCAACCCCCATAAAACATATACAGGCAACCCCCATAAAACATATACAGGCAACCCCCATATAAAATGGTACTTCTACAACACGGTTTCGCTCTCTGACACGATTGATAAATTGCGGCAATCCTCGCACAACACGGTACTTATATAACACGGTTTCGCTGTAACACGGTTAGAGAATTGCGGCAAACCGCGCATAACACGGTATTTTTGAGCTTTTGTGTGAGGAAACACCTGCTATTATGTTGGATGTAATTTTTCAACATTTGCATTCTTTTTTGTGAATCCCCGCTGTTACCTCACTAGTCGTTATGCAAAAATGAAAATATTGGTAAATCCCCATATTTTATTTTGTTGGGAAATCCCCGTATTTTATTTTGTTGGGAAATCCCCGTGTTTTTTGTGCTATTGAACTTGTGCTTCTTTGAGACCATAAAAATTTGTGACTTCGAAATATGCAGTTTTTTTAACTTTTAAGGTTTTTGTAAGGTTATTTTGATTTTTTATTTGATCGTTTATAAATTTTTTCGAGTATGTATTACTAAACTTTGTTCTTAAGAAGCGTATTGGAATACTTTCTTTGTTGTGAATTAGGCATAATTTGGGTAACTGCGGATTTATTTAAAGAATGGATTCTAAATTTTTTGTGCTAGCTGTGGAAAAATATTTAAAGCGGAAAATCTAGATTTCAAAATTTTATTACTATTGGATAATGTGCCAGGCCATCCAAAAAAGTTTAAGTCATCCAAAATGTTGAAGTAATGTTCCTACAACCTAATACAATTTCTTTAATTCAGCCATTAGATCAAAGCATTATTATATCTACCTTTAAAACTCATTATTATAATTATTAGCCATATGGTAAAAGGAAGCCTGAGGCTTATGCTGCACCAGCCAAAAAAATATTTCCGAGTTACACTCTGAGAGAGACAGAGAGAGTGAGTGAGTGTGTCAAAAGTAGAAGGGAATTACCAAGAAACAGAAGAATGATGATATCCAGCTCAGGACCCTGGGTGTGCCAAGCCCATACTCACCAGACATGAGCCCTGAGGTTAAATTAGAAAATCGTTACAATGGACTTTGGAAAAAAAATATTCCGAATCCACTGAAGTGATGGGGCATGGAAACATTTTTCAAATGTGGACTGAATCGGAATCATAACTTTATCGCTCAAAGAAATAAAACCGTAAACATTAAAACCGTGTTGGAAAAATGTATGGCCAGAGTCAGTTCATTCAGAAAATATGGTCAAACCGGCAGAAAACAGAATCGGTGCGATAGTAGAACTGGCTAAGTCGGTAGGAGGGGAAGGTTTTGATGATATGGCTACTGAAGACGTTCAAGAATTTCTGGTAGAAAGAGGCTGGCAAAGCGGATTTAGTGGAAATGGCACCAAATCAATTCAGAAGACAGCACAAATGAAAATTCTGAAGTTCCAAATTTTACACTAAAAAGCATACGGGAAGGCATAAACTTAGCCGAGTAATTAGAATTTTATTTTTTTGAATGCAGATCTTTCGATTGGAAGAAACAAAAGGAAGTTCAAAAGGGAGCTTCAAAAATGCTTAGCTTCATACCATGAAATTTACAAAGATCCATCAAGCAAAAGCAAACAGTCCCAGAATATAATATTTTAAAGAGAGCAGAAGATGCACGAAATCTAGATGCTGCAGAAGAAAGTTCAGAAGGTGAAGGAATTCTGCAACAGAGAAAACGTTCTCGTTTGATTGTGCTTAGCAGCAATGAAGAGGAAGAAAATTAAATGAACGTACATTAACTGACATATTATGTATCACAGTTTGCAAGACGTTTGTTCAGTTATTACTATTTTTAATTAAAATTAAGTTTCCGATAGTTATAAAAAAAATTATGAATTTTTGTTAGCTTTTGGAACGTAACCCCAGTTTTGTATTGGTTCTTAAATAAATTTTCTGTTTATACTTGGGGACGACCAAACGGTCAGAGGAGTTTACAAGATACACAGAATACAAGAAACAGCACCGTATTCAGCAGTCACGGACTCCAACACCGGTCACTCGAGGCACGTGTACTTATGCACCTGCGCGCCTGACCACCCGTATAACAAGGTTTCGCCCTACTAGAGATTTTATGGGAAGTTAACTACAGTGTTATACGAAGTTTACCTGTAGTTCATTTAAATGTGTACTTCCTTATCTTCAATTTCTCTGGTTGATGTGGCCATACAGAGTATAAATTAAATATTTATTACTATCTCAAAATCAGTTTTTTTTTTTTTTTTTATGTAAACCCCAAACACGAGAGATATTAGAACCTATAGTACTTAGTACCGTGCTTGGGTTGGAGGTTGAGAAGACGAAAGAAGATATTTGTTGACATTGGACTTGAATTTCTGTAGATTGTAATTTTCAGGAAATACACCTATGAAGGAAGGTTGTTCCAGAAAACGGCAGTTGAATGAATAAACGAGGAAGATGAAAAGTTGGTTCTGTGGGTTTGAAGTTGGACAGTAAATGGATGTTGGCTGGTGGCGGCACGTGTTCGGACTGTTTTGAAAGAGACAGCGGGAATTATAAAAGCCAATTCAGAAGAACAGTGCCCATGGAAGTATCTGTAGAAGAGGCATGCAGCAGAAACAGTACGTCTATGAGACAGCGAGTGGAGAGACTGTTAGAGATGAATCATTAATTAACCTAACTGCCCTCTTCTGAAAGGAATCAAGAAGCCTGAGAGAGGTTTTGGGGGCACTACCCCCCGGATGTGGGAACAATATTCCATGGCAGGGCGAATTTGCGATTTATACAGAGTGAGAATTCGTTTGGAAGAAAAGTAACGCCGAGAGCGAAAGAGAAAACCAAGTTTTTTGGATGCAGAGGAAGCAATATTTGTAATGTGCTTGTGCCAAGAGAGATTAGAAGTCAGGGTAATCCCAAAAGACATATATCAACTTGCCTAGAAATCGGAGTGTCACTAAAGATAAGCATAGGAGCAGAAGAATCCTTTTTACGAGATATAAGACAAGACTCAGTTTTAGGAGGGTTGAAATCAACTACGTTGTCTTTGCCCCACTGGAGAATTACCCGAAGATCGGCATTTAAGGAATTGGTAGCAGATTTTCGAGAAGTTGAAGCTAATTGAACAGGGCAAGGTTTCTCAAAATGGAAAGTGGAATGCAATGTGCTATCATAGGCAAAACTATGAATAGGATTTCCAGTCAATAGAAGAAGGTCATTAATATACAAGAGGAAAAGAGTGGGGGAAAGAACTGAACTTTGGGGGCCACCGGCATTAGTGGAGAAGTTAGAAGACAGAGAACCATCTACCATCCCCCTCAGTGAGCGATCAGAGAGAAAACTGGATAACCAAATACTAAAAACAGTTGGTAAACCATAAGATGGAAGCTTGTTTAGAAGAGCTTTATGCCAAACACGATCGAAAGCCTTTGAGACGTCAAGAGCAACTGCTTGTGTTTCACCGAACTTTTCCATTGAATTAGTCCATAAATGGGTAACAAGTCAGAATATCGCCAGGAGATCGACATTGACGGAATCCATACTGGCGATCGTTGATCACACGGAAGGTTTCTAGGTAGTTTAAGAGTTGACGGTTAATTGATTTCTCCATTACTTTAGAAAGAGTAGAAGTAATTGTAATGGGACGATAATTGGATGGGAGGGATTTGTCACCCTTTTTAGGAACTGGCTGGATATGAGCAAATTTCCAAGCAGAAGGAAAAACACCTTTGGAATAAGACAGTGAAAAAAGGCGGCAAAGAATAGGAGTAAGTTCAGGAGCACAGGTTTTGAGAACAAGTGGAGAAATACCATCGGCACCTGGAGCTTTCTTAGCATCAAGATTCGTCAAAAATCCTTCTGACATCCTTTTGACGGAAGACCACAGGAGGCATTGAATGGAGCGTGTTGGGAATGGTGGGAGGTGTTTTTCCAAGATCATTAATATATCAGTTGGAAGAAAAATGGGATGCTAGCAGGTCATCTTTATCCTTGGCTGAAGTGACAATAGAACCATCTGGTTTGGACAGAGGTGGGAGCAGAGATGGGCAAAGGTTGCATCCAATAGCTTTGGCAAGGGACCAGAATGCTCAGCTACCATTAGGGCAAGAAGCAAGTTTTCTACTTTTAGCCTGTTCAAACTCTAGTTTGGACTGGTTAATAACTGCTTTAAAATTGTTGCGAGCTTTGGTGTAGGCAAAAAAGACACTGAAAATTAGAAACAAGCCAATTACGATATGCAACATTCTTCTCTTGAACAGCTTTAGCACATTTATTGGAAAACCAAGGTTTAGATAAAGGACGAGATTTTAAAGAGGAGTGTGGGATAAAGGATTCCATTCTTGCAAGAATAATTTCACTGACATGATCTGAGCAAACGTTGACATCAGAAGTTTTAAAACAGTAATTCGAACAAGGAAAAGAAATCTCGCAGGTCATCCCATTTTGCATTCTTGTAATGCCAAACAACACGAAGTTAGGAATAGCCATGAGATAAAGGCTCCATTGGAGAAGAGACAATCACCAAGTTATGATCTGAAGTGCCTAAAGGACCTCTCAGTTCAACCGTGTACTTAGAAGGGTTGTTTGTGAGAAAAAAAGATCAATCGTGTTGGCTGTATGATTAGGATTGTCCGGTATTCTTGTAGGTAAATGAACAATCTGTGCAAAGTCATTAGTAATTGCAAAAGCCTCAGCATCTCGACCTGCTGGGTCGGGCTGACTAGAAAACGGAAGCCAGCTAGACTTGTGAACATTAAAATCACCAAGGAAAATTACCTCACTGTTAGGAAAGTTGGACTGGAGAAAGTCAAGTTGCAAAGAGAGGAAGTCAAAAAGCTCCAAGTGATTAATGGAGTTGATAGAGAGATTTTAAGCCAGAGATTTAGAGAGATTTTAAGCCAGAGAAGATCAAAGAGAGTAAATTCCAAATGGCCAAATCTCTGACAGGGAATATCACAACGGACATATGCACAAGTGCCACCTTTGAGGCGAAAGGAATCACACAGCGAATAATTTGGGCATCTGAGATGAGCAGTAGTTGAACCAACCGATAACTCAGATTCTGTCAGAAAAAGTACATGGGGTTTACCCTACAAGTCAAAAGGAGGCCAGCGAAGATAAGCAACAAGAGCCACCCCTGGATCCCATCTTGCCAGAGGGCACAGTATACGAAAAATCACTGTTCCTTAAAGCTGCCCTGGAAACCCTGTTCAAGGAAGAAACCAACAGGGTAAGCACTGGGGTTAGAGCACAAATAGTGAACCTATGGGAACAAGTTGGACACACTCTTGATAGAGACATACCTCGAGAGCGAGAGAGTAAACGCAAGACTCCAGGCATACTTTGACTGTAGGGCAAACCAAATGCCACAGTGTGCACCCACCTACGCCCAAACGCTGAGGAACAACCTGGCACAACCACCATTGCAACTACCAACAAAAGGGCCCCAGACAAGGAGGAAGCCCTTACTCAAGACGCCGAACTTGGTGGTCCTTCGACCGACCGAAATGGACACCACCCAAACAAGCGAAGAGCTCAAGATCACGGTGATGAGGGAACTAAAGGAGGACCTCAAAACCGCCAAAATCAAGTTGATAAGAAAGACCCGCAATGTCGGGCTCATAATAGAGACCGACTCAATGGAAGATGTCCAAGCAATAATCACAAATCCAAAAATTGCCACCCTTGGACTCGCCAAGGAGGAAGGGACCTTCCATCACAATATACGATGTGGACAAAGAAATATCACCCAGCCAACTGACCACCGAAATAATCACTAGAAACCTCAGAGCTTTCCTCCAGAACTGCAGAACCAAAACCTAGTGCAACCCAGGTACTCGACAAACTCAAGAACAGGGACGAAAAAGAACTGGGTCGTTGAGCTGGCCCCAGCAACATGGCAGGTGTTTAAAAACCACACAAGGTTATATATTGAATGTAGTTCCCACCGGTTCAGGGAGAACGTAGCCGTTCCAAAATGTTTCAGGTGTTGCAAATTTGGACACACTACACACACGTGCAACCAGACGGCACCCACCTGTGGCCACTGCTCTGGAAAAGGCCACGAATTCAAAAATTGCCCCAACAAAGATCAGGACCCAACATGCGCAAACTGCAAGTCCTTAAAACTGGAACATCAGGGACCCCAAGTGCCCAACATACTTAAAAGCCAAGAGTTCATGCCAAAACAGAATCGACTATGGAGAGGCACAATAAAAGATATAACACCTCCAAGATTACTATCCTACAGCAAAACGCGCAAAGGGCCTGAACAGTGCCAGAACAACTTCGAATTAAAGCAGACGAGATTGGTGCAGATATCTTAATACTACAGGAGCCGTATACCCATACAAAACGGGTGCGCGGCTACCCAATGACCTTTAAAATAGTCCAGACTGAGGAAGACACACCGTGGGCTGCAGTTGCAGTGCGCAATCCCAATTACACCGTCACCAAGATCAGCCAACTATGCACGACTTGGGCTGCATGTGCCCACATTCTAACTCCATTGGGCCCCCCCTATGTGGTGGCGCTCTACTGCAGACCAGGGGAAGACATTTCCTTTGCCACCAGGTACCTGCAGACGCTACTAGACATACTTCCGAACCAGAGGATTATTGTTGGAGCGGATGTAAACTGCCGTTCTCCGGCCTGGCATAGTCGGACCCCAAACAGACGAGGAGCTGGAAATGGGCAGCTCCTGGAAGACTACCTGACAAATTCACCGTTTGTGGTTCTAAACCAACCCCACAACCTTCCTACATTTTGTAACACGCTGTGGGAGGCCACAATTGATGTCACTGTGGCCACTGGAAACATTGCCAGATACGTCACAGACTGGAAGGTCCAAGACTCTTGGACAACGTCCGACCACAGAGTGATAACCTATGAAATACGACGATCACTAGACAGGACATCAGTACCCAAGCAGATGCTAAACCGCTTCGCGGTCCGAAAAGCCAACTGGGATCTCTTTGGGGAGCTGCTTGCACCTGCTGTGGCCGAGCACCTCGCCAATATGAACCCGCAATCTAACCCGAATGATACCCAAGTGAGAGTCACCAAGATCTTAACCAGCATTAGCGAAGCTGCAATGAAACGAAAAAATCCAACACCGGGTGCGGTTCCTTGGTGGACTGCAAATATCCAAAACCTAAGGCGCGAGGTGATTAAAAAAAGAAAACAGTTTCAGAGAGGGAGGAGCTTCTGGCCGGCCGCAGAAATTGCAGTTTTGAGGGAAAGCTATAAAGACGCAAGAAACAGGTACACAAACCTAATAACCAAAAGCAAGCGTAAGGCCTGGGAGATGTTTGTAGGCACAACCGAAAACACTCAACCCTGGGGAGTGGTGTACAAGGTAGCGACAAACAAGCTCCCCAGAGGGGAAGTCATCATGACAACAAGGACACCGCAGGGCACCCCGACTACCACATGGCACCAATCAATAAACAATATACTGGACACTATCTTCCCAGAACCAGCCATACCGACCTTACCAGAACAACTGCAAATCTGTGCTGAGAACAATGAATATACTACAAACCGATGTGAACCACCATTTACCCTGGAGGAACTCCGACAGGCTTCAACCCTCATACGAAACAATAAATGTCCTGGCCCAGACTTACTGGAGCCGGAAATTATTAAAAAGGTAACGGAAATTGCACCGGAACTACTACTCAATCTGTATAACCGCTGCCTTGAATCTGGCACCTTCCCAACACAATGGAAGCAAGCGAATGTAAAACTAGTCTTGAAAAATCCGGCGAAGTCACCTGACTCGCCGAAATCGTATCGACCGATCGCACTGCTACCAGTTATAAGTAAACTATTTGAGAGACTACTATATACAAGAATTAGCCAACACTACCAAACAGCTGGACTTGACATGGCAACCCAATTTGGCTTTAAACCACAATCATCTACTGTGGAAGCCCTAAGAAATCTACTAAGCTCCGCAACCTCATGCATCAGCAAATACTTTCTTGTCATATCAATCGATTTTGCTGGGGCATTCGACACCATCTGGTGGCCGAGCGTCCTGGCGAGACTACGGCGGGCCCACGTGCCAGAAAACCTCTACAAGACTATCAAATCATATCTTTCACAGAGGATAATAAGCGTCATCGCACCTTATGGAAAACTAGATCGACCTGTTCACATGGGCTGCCCCCAGGGCTCTGTTCTTGTCCCACTCCTATGGAACATGATTCTTGATGAGTTCCTGGCCATGGACCTGGCCGAAGTCCACTCCCAGGCCTTCGCGGATGACTTAATCTTGACGGTCGCTGCAGACAGCAGGGCCCAACTGGAATACAAGGCGAACCAGGCCCTGAGGATACTTCAGGAGTGGACACAGACTCATCTACTGAAGATATCACCGACCAAAACTTCCTCGATTTTGCTCAAAGGAACATTAGACCTACGCAGGCCACCACAAATCAAAGTGGAAAATAAGACTATCAAACTAGTGGACCAACTAAAACACCTCGACCTTATACTTGACTCTAAACTGTCATTCCAGCACCATCTGACATACATCAGAGCAAAGATTAAGAAATACTCTGCACTTGTGGCCAGAATCACAAGACGAGATTGGGGGCTCAACAAACGCACCCTGTCACTGTATTATAAGACAACCTTCCTACCAGCAATAACCTACGCCTCTCCAGCCTGGTTTCAAAAAGCCGTAACCGCCGTAAATCGACGGACACTGGACGCCACTCAACGGACAGTACTGCTAACAATCACCCGTGCCTGTTGTACCACCAGCACTCCCGCCCTACAGGTATTAACGGGGGCCCTTCCTCTGGACAGAGGCTATTCGCTGCGGCATCACTCACAGCATTGCAAAAGGACAACCCTGCACCTTCCTTGGCTTTACAGTAAACACAACTGCGAATCAGAAAGAAGAAAAAATCAGACTACAAAGGCACTTACAGCAGGTATGGCAGGATCGATGGACTGCCACAACCAAAGGCGAAATTACAAAGAAATTTCTGCCCACCATAGACAGGGTGTACCCCAAGCCCCCACCCTGGTTTCAACCCGGTCTTTTCACAATCTATTTGCTGACAGGCCACGGAGCGTTCAACGCGAAATTAGCATCTTTCAGAATCCTAGAGGACCCACGTTGCTCTTGTGGGGAGCTAGAAACCTGGACACACATAATGTATGAATGTGCCAACTATGAAGACCTACGCTGCAGACTTATGACAGCAACCACATACTTCCCAAGACATCTCGAGTCGCACCTACTAGATTCATGCGAAGAGTACAAGGCACTAGCCAAATTCGCGCAGGAGTTGTTCACCCGGCGCAAAACACGAATTGCTGTTCACAGGGAACCACAATAATAAGGAGAAACTTGTGCAAGAGCTGCTTACCCCTCCAGTGAAAAACACAACTTCTGAATATAAGAAACTTCAATAAGGAGGGACCTCGCCGACTCTTAGCACAATAACCTATCTGATAGAAACGCGGAAATATGAATGACGAGTGTGAGGATACCCCCTCATGCATCGCCTGCACAAAAATGGATATACAGTACTACTACTAGACAGGTCGGGACTGTCCCAGGAATGACGAACTTTCACGGCTTGGACACTTCAACTACTGGGACTACACGCAGCTTTGCTGCCGACGCCACAAGGCGATCCTACACCTGTGCTCACTTGCACAGGGCTTTTACTCCAATTCCTGCGCGGGGGAGAGAGGAGACGGCTCTGCTGTTTTTCTCTCCCCCTCGCCCACCCCTCTTTCCCTCCTGTTGGAGCATGGGCATGCCCCACTGATCTTCTCTGGGGCCGTCTTCCCTATTGACCCCATATTTCTGACTTTTCCCCAGAGCCTTCAGTCTCCTCCCCACTCTGACTAAATATCATAGCGTATGCCCCACACTACCAAAATTTTTATTGTTAAAATCAAGTCACGCATGCCCTTTTGGCCTCTAATAATCTCTTAGCGTCTTACCCTGAAAATCGCCGCGTGTTGCATTACAATTTTTTTTTTTTTTTTTTTTTTACATAGGCCCTAGCCACTGAAATCTCAGAAAACTAGGTGGCAGGGCCGGCCAGAGTAAAGCTCCATACTACTGTGTACCTGGTCTGCCTCCACGGGGCCAAGTGTGGGCAACGTTGGGCCTCAGTAGGGGTCCAGCGGCTAAATGGCCAGATGAACAACGATACATAACATTACACTTATACAAAATCCATACACTTTTAAATCTCTGGCCTTCACAGTGAACTGGTACACCCACAATGAAAGCAACGCGGAGATGGGGGGAAACCCCGCATGCCGTTAGACATCAATACACTTTACACTTTACACTGCAAGAGGAAATGGACATTAAGATTAGAATTGAGACCACGTATATTTGTGAAATGAATTAGGAAGTGCTTGGGAGGTTTAGATCTTTTCGCAGATAAGCTTGCTCTATTAGTTTGACAATTCGTGGTTTATTCAATAGTAAGAAAAAGTGGGTGGGACATGCTGTATGAAGTAATGAAATTTTTGGATATGGGAAGGGTTGACCGGAACTTAGCTCTAGAGACTAAACATGGGTTCCACCACTTCAAGCCTCCAATAAGCAAAGTGGTGGTATTGCACCGGTTGATGAGAGTCATCTACCACCTAGTACTGCCTGGTAACATAGAGGGCCGCATTTCTCCATGTGGTGTGGGCGCCAAGATTCTTTGGCAACAAATCCCATTATTCCACCAGCGTAGACCTTATATCGCCAAGTTACCTAGGGGTTGGCTATCGACGTGCAATGCGATGCCCAAGGGCATCACACGTGTTCGATCAAGATTTAAAACTGGTGATCGTGCTGGCCTCGGTCGTTGGATATCTTCATTTTCAAGATATTTCTTCACCACTTGAGCTCTATGTGTAGTGGCACTGTGGTGCATGAAAAGAAAATATGAGACAACCACACTCCTAAAATGGGATATAAACCACTGGCTTTCTTGTGTAGAGCCCACTTGAGTTGAGGTTCTTAAAACAGTCCGGTTGAAATGTTTTCACCTGTGGTGCAGCAACCTCAAGAGACAGTTGATGAAAGGACATCGTAGCGTTCCGTCTTGCTGTTAGAGATAGATAGCGGCCTGTTCTAGTTGACGAAGTCCTCAGGCGACCTTGGTCAGTTCTTGTAATGGTTCGTGTCTCCTGAAACTGTTTCCATAGTGTTGAGGCGACACTGCATGACACATTCAGCTAACGTGCCAACACCGCATGCGACTGTCCTGGATGTCTGTTACATCAAATATTCGGCAACACTGTTCACAATGGCGCCTCCGTAGCCAGGTGGGAAGGAGCAGTACTGCATAGCACACGCTTCTTGATTAGACCGGGGTTCGAGCCCGTCACCACCAAATATGGAGGATGCGGAAAGGTCAGGGAATGACCACCGCATATCCCGGAGCAATATGGCCTTAGTTGCTAATGCTCCTAAAAAACAACAACAACAACTGTTCACAATAAAATATTCACGAAAAACATTTTGTTCTGTTAAACTGTCGACCAGTGATAGCATTAGTTTTATAAGTGAATCACAGTTTCCGACTTTTATACAAGGCCATACGAGGATAATGCTACTCTCTAGATATCTCGCTATTAAAATGAATATATATATATATATATATATATATATAACTACTGTCATAAATATAATATATATATATATATATATATAAAGTTTATTTCATAGTTTGTTAGGCATTTTACACAATGCCCGAATTCTACGCTTCGACAGTAACAGGGGTATAGGTCCCAGTCCTCAGCCAATACGATTATTTGAAACAATGTGCGAGACCACTGGCCAGTTCATATAGGTTACATCGAAACTAAATATCAAAACGAATGATATCTAATAGGGAATAAATAACTAATAATGACAAAGTTATTAGCTGTTTAAAAAACTTATTTTTATAAACAGGTAATAATTTTGTCATTATTTAAATTAAAATTATTTTGACCGGTAATGACGGACGGATGACTATTTATTTATTTATTATTTTATTTTATTTATTTTTAATGCTTCGCATGTGAAAGTGTTTAGTTTAACCGGCAGAGAAATTTAAATGATTTATTTTAAGAAAATAATCTTAAAAACCATTTTTAAGAATGTATTAAAACTTGTTTTTAATTTCTGATAATCTGAATCAATGTGGTGTGCACACAGCTTTTGAACAGAGAGGGCGCTTTTAATAAAATTTAAAAGCATTACAAATACACTACGCTTTGATCATAAAGTTCATATTTATGTATTTTTCAACAAATTCATGCTCAACGGTTCAGTTACTACAACTCGAAATATTTTATGAATTGTACCATTATCGATACGAGTATGATAATTTTTGTATTCTCTTCCTCCGCCACTAATTGGAAAAGAAAAATTCATCTTATGACCCTCTACGAAATACATGCTTCTCAACTATAATAATTAGATAGGATTTCTTTATACATTTTCAAATTTAAAACCCAAAATTGTACGGACTATTTTTTTTTTCCCCATTCCGCATAAATCGACAAGAGCTGACAATTACTGTAGTAAAAAATAAAATTTATTTTCTTTGGAAATCGTTTTCTAGAGTGTTTCCTCGCAAATGTTGCATTTCAAGAACATTGGGGTTAATATGGAGCTGCTTACAAATCTAAACTGTAATATACTAAGTATAATTAACAGCAGATTATTTTGTTTTGCGATTGAGAATTTCGCAACTAAAATATTTTGTCAGATTCCTCCAGCTGGTAATTCTAGGAAAGGAATTCATATGAATTTGTGTTACTTAAAATACAAAACTACATAGGCCTACTTATTGTTACATACAATGTTTAATGTTCGCTAGTAGTTGCAGTGATTTAATATGTTCAGCTTTCACATTCCGTTGGCAGTGGTTTCCTGCTTTATTTGACGTCACACTTGATGGGTTACGCAATCTGAAATACTTGGAAAGCGATGTCATAAAGCGAAAAAATGAAAACAATCTAGATCACTACATCAAGAAACTTCTATTTTAAAAAAATAATAATAATAAAAAGGAAGGAAATAAACCAATAAAATTGTGACAAGAAGGGGTAAGGAATTTAGGAGTTTGTATACGATATAAATTCAACCTGTTTTTATATATGATATAAAATTAAGTTGAAAGTAAGAATACACTGATATTCATAGTAAAGGGTTGGTTGACTGATAATACTAGAAAGACATTGTATATTGTTATATGGGCCAAATCACCAGTTCATGAACCCGATAGGTCTGATTTTGTCGTCCTTGGAACCACTGACCAACTCTTTATTTCATCCAGTCAGTGGCGATCACCACCTATAGGCTACACTTTTTTATTCCACCGGTTAACCTTATATGGTGTACATCGAATGAGTGCGTGAACCGCCGATTTATGTTGGCTAGCAGTTGAATGTAATATTGTGCAGACGTGTTAAACTAAAATTAAAGGCACAAAAATTTATTTTGAATTTTTTTTTTATGTGAAATACATATGAAACTGAAGTATCTTTTTGCTTGCCTCCCTACTACCTTAAAGTCAAAAAAAAAAAAAAAAAAAACGTGAATATATACTTCCACGAAGAAGTATACGGCCACACGTCAATTTCATTCTGACATCACTGCCACTGACTTCAGTAGCATGTCGGTTCCCCTTTGGCTGCTTTGTCACATTCCACCCTCCTGGATAAGCTTTCCACCAATGAATGGTAGACTAGCGCGGCTATAGTTCTCCCTTTATCCTAGAGAACGCTGACTACTTGAGCTACCTATGTAGGATGTATTATTATTCACTATTAAAATCAATTTATTGCAAGTATTAGTCTAGCCCTCACCAGACATTACAGTTCAACTCATAGGCGTATTCCATAGGGTTCAAATCAGACTCTGCGCCGACCGTTCCAACTTTCCTACATTTCATTTAGCTTTCGTATGTTCATGCAGGAACTTTTCTCGAACAGCACCCACAGTATAACAGGGTGATTGAAACAAATATAGTCTGTATCAAAGAACACACCAAGAGCATGGAACTGTCCAAAATGTGAAGGCAGATGTCGGCATTCATGGTTCTTTGCACACCCATTAAAGGTTCCAGGTTTGAGAAAATGAACCACACGCTATAACCCACCTCATCTGAACTTTATAATTAGGACAATACACTCTGGCAGCAGACGTTCTCCAGGCATCTTGCACACCTACGCCCGACAATTTGATTGAAATAGGGAATAGCAAGATTCGTCCATAGAGCCGATTTCCATTACTCCAATTTTGCAGTTTGTTGTGCAATGCAGACGAAATGCTGACTGCGGTTGGTGATTGTTTGGCTTATGCCCTGCCACTCTCCTATGAAAACTCAGGCTAAAGAGTTCTAAACGTAGTGTGTTCTTACAGACTTCAATTCCCTGTTGACGTTTAAACTTTTGGTTGATGTTTTACAGAATGTCTGATGAGATTGTGGTATTGCCCTTCCAATTACCCTGTGGTGACCGTGAGCCTCTTGTAGTCTTTATGTACCTTGCTGGACAGTACCAGTACTGATAAGCTTCCATTTGATGGTAATATCCTTAGCTGTTCGCTTTGGATGATGCAAGCTGTTAGCAATTGCACGATTCAGTTAGCCAGCAATACGGCAACCAACAATAAACCCCCCTCTAGGAGCGTATTCAGGGGGAGGCAGAGGGGTATATCCCCCTTAACCATGCGTATAAGTGTTTCTGGGTCGATCTAAAAAAAAAAAAAAAAAAAAAAAACACTGAAAAACCTGGTCGTCATGTCCCCCTTACGATGAAACCTGGATACGATAGTGCCGCCTTCAAAGTCAGTCAGCTGGGTTATACATAATATGACAAAAATAACTTGTGTGGCTCATTGTCAGATGTCACATGCTGGCTTGTCAGTTCACACAATTGAGGTTCGTCAGTCACAATGCAAGCAATCAAATAACTTTTTTTTTTGGAGGTGGATGACTCGTACCTTCCACATTGGTAGCTTTTACAAGTATTAACATGTGACACTACAATTATATAACATAAAACAAAACGTTCTGAAGAATTATCCTCCTCAACCCAGTGGGTGCGCTTATGCGTTGGGTCACACGAGTTTATGGCGCTTTCCTGTACATGCCACACACCGTGTGACCTTTCCGACTTGTACACATTTTTCATGATTTGTTATATAAGTCGGAGTTCCCTTATTTTGAAAAATAAGAAGTTCTAGGTTAATAAAAAAAACCGGGCATTAAAACGAAAGTAAGACAATTAAACAAAAATTAACAGAAAGGATAAAATTTTTATTACATCTGGCAGTATCATTACATTCCATTTTTTTATATCATGTTTATTTTTCACACCTTTTTGACTTATAGCACTTTCCCCTCTAAACATAATGTCAGGATGAGATGACTTTAACCACTGAATTAATTGAATTTTATTGGAAAACAAATAGCTTACAAAAAACTGGAATTTATTAAAAAATAAATAAAACCTTTTTTTTCTGGCTCCATTTTCTGCAATACAAAAGAATATGTTTTTTTTTTTTTTTAATTATTTTATGATTTTATACCACAGCTTAGGAACACAGATATCCTTTTGTTTAGCAGCAGAATAAGTGACACAAAATTACAGTTATTTGGAGGAAAGAACTTACGGACACTAGGAACTTGTGATAGCAATGCTGTTGGACGAGTCTAGATTTCGAATTTAAAACTTTTAATGTGAAAAATGAAACCGGCCGCAGAATACATGGTTTTAGGTTCCTATTTTGTCCATCGCAGATTTCGCTGTATGCAATTACATGTCTGGCGTTGTTTAAGAACATGTTGTTACCTACAAGCTTTGCGAAACCCTCAGTTGTATTTCAAGAGCGATTCAAAGTAAAACTGATGGTTAGTTGGATGGTTGTTGTAGGCGCATCAGCAACTTAGGCCATATTGCGCCATATGCATTATGCCTGTAAATTCTGCGTGTTCTGTGATCGATTTGCTGTTTGCTGGACGAAAAACCAGTTTTCGATAGAAAAAAACATGCGACCCCCACCTGAGAAAAAAGGACCATAAAAATTCCTCACGTCATCGACAGAATGCGAAGTCAGGTCTTTTCCACCTGGTGTGGTGAGGACCGTGATTCTACCATCCATGCTACACATGAGGGCAAGTAAAACTGACATAAACTTTATAACAACATACAAGAATGAATCAATGAAGTTGTTTAAGACACTTATGTTACTTAATCTTCAAACAGAATATATATTTTAAGCAACAAGAAACATGAATAAGTCAAAACTTAACCTTCTGTGACTTATATTACCTTTCTTCTGAAGAGCACGTGTACACCAAACATCCATGGTTCTAAATTCTAATAAAGTGGTCAAGCAGTGTAGTTTCTTCAATTCTAAAAATTAATTAAATCCTGGCTGGGAACGTCGATTATAGATTCGTGTTAACTATAAATGAATGGCATATTTCGAAAAATGCAATCACCTGTATACGCGAAAGCAACTATTTTGGACTCACACTGTAGTACAGTAAATGCAAGAACCGTTCGCTCAGAAATGTATAGATAAAGACTGAAAGCAATCTCAGGACAAATCCTCTTCTCACAGAAAGAAGAAAAAAAAATTATATGTGTATATACTAGGTGAAGATTTATTGAAATGGATTTAAGGAACATGTCAACTTGGTTTGCAGTTTAGGCAAGGAAGTATTCTGCTGGTATCTTAGTATAATCGCTTTGCCCCTCTTCCCCCGCAGACTGGGTGGAAAACATCCGAGTTCGAATCCTCTCGATGACTTGAGGACTTTTTATGATCCTTTGTTCACAATGTGGCTGAGTTGGTTTGTCTCAGGTAGCATGGTTTTTCTCCTGGAAATTCTGGTTTTTTTTTGTCCAGCAAAGAGGTAAATCTGAATTAATGTCTCTGAAATCTACAATGTCCGCATTTCATGGTCAAAACATCAAATGCACACTCGGTGTCACTCACATATCAGGGATGCAGAATTTGAATATGGGGAGTAGAATGTATACAGAGACGACAGACAGGATAGAAGGAGGAAGGGGTTATACTCTTAATTAAGAAGCACATAAAATCTATGGCAGTACATTCAGTTGATATGGGTGGCCAGTGCAATGCTGAGTCAGTGTGGTGTGACATAAGCACTGGGAAAGCAAAAATGAGATGATCATGAATTTAGTTAACAACTTAAGAATATATCGTTAGCTGTTTTCATAGTTACCACTTGGTAGCGTTTGATTTTATAATTAAAATTTCGGATTTCGCAGAGCTAGGAGTGCGATTTGGTTGGGTTGTTCAGAGTTTGTGCCGATACAACTATTGTTGCAATTACAAGTCCTTGCAGGTTACCTGCAATTACAAGTCAATGCAGGTTACCTACCTCTCTATCTGGAAGTTGTCAAGAGGGGTCTCTTCCAGCGCTTGAAGAAGGGAGTCCCAACGCAACTGTTGAATCTGCAGTTGCACCATGCAAATGACCCTAAACGGGAAAGAAGAAAAATTGCAGATCACCTACAAAACCCCTGGAAAGAAACATGGGATACGACGTCGAAGGGGGCAATCACTAAAAGGTTTATTCCCTCAATAATCGTACTTTCCCAAAGCCTCCTCCATGGTACTCACGTGGATTGCGAGTGACCTTCCTGATTACGGGCCATGGCTGTTTCAGCAAAAACTAACAACCATGGGAATAGAAAATAACCCATATTGCCACTGTGTTAAAGAGGAGTCCTGAGAACACCTTATGTATGAGTGTCCCACTTACGACAACGCCGGACTTCAATTCCTCACAGATATACAAGGAAATACTCGCAATCAAGAGTCAACGTTACTACAGGAAGAGGCCACATACTTTACTTTAATACGATACGACAAGGCTGTATTCAGTTCTAGAAGAGCGAGACTTGCGGAACTCAGAACAGAACAACGCACCACCGTTGCGAACCCCGACTGGGGTAGGATAATGCAAGCGCCCTGGGTGCAGAATTTCAAAGGCAAGTTGTCCTGCTAACCCAATAAGGGTAGAATTCATGCTGACACTCCCCAGAGTGCGGGATACACAGAGAGCGCAAGGCCAATGGCGCTCGCACAGAGGCACCTGCTCCTGTGACTTTTAACCCCCTTCTCCATCCTTTACCTTTGCCTAACTTTGAGTGGACTGCCTTCCCTATTGGTGCACTCCAACTACTGTTCGCCACATTCTGACCTCTTCTTCTTCTTACTTCCTTTATGCTCTCTTCAACGAAAACATTTTTTTTTTTTTTTATATGACCTCTGTCAGGAAGCGACCCTGACAGAAGCCAGCCAGAGTATGATGGGCAGCGTGGCTCACCTCTCAGTGGTAGTGGCAGGCAACGTAGGGTCCCATTAGGGGCCCTGCGGTCAAGCAGCCAGAGACATAACAACAGAACAAAACACAATACTACAATACTAAACAAGACAACACTTTTTTCTGGCTTTTGCAGTAGTTCTGCATTCTATCACAGAGTACATACGGTTCAGATGTGGAGAATCACCGGTGGCGGCTGACCCTAAATACTATGCCACTATTTTAGATACAGTAGTGTGTAAAATAAATATGAAACGACGAATACTTGTCAATTTAACAGCAGTATGAAAAATATCTACACACTAATCCATATAAAGAAGAGACATAGACGCATGATTCTCGTTACAGAAAAAAATTAGGTTTGCAATTAACAAATTAAATTAAATTTCTTCAAGAACAGTAATTAACGAATTAAAACAAGTACAAATCCAACAGGATCGCATACATCATATCTAGTACGGTCTGCTGGGGTTCTTCAGAACCATAACCTTTAAAATTTTTAGAGTTGGTAAATATATGTCCAATGTAAATAAATAAATTTTCTGTTTATACTCCAAGTAGACCAATGAATCAGAGAAGTTCACAAGATTGCAAGAAACAGCACCGTATTTAGCAGTCACGGGTTTGAACGCTGATCAATCAAACACGTGTACAAAAAAAGTGAAAGAGATAATCTTGCACCTTGTGGTATGTGATCGAAATTTACTAGTGATCGAAATTTAGGGAAACACTGGTATCTGTTTCAATACAACGTAGATCTTTAAGAAAGAATGACCCTTAAAAACATCGAATAGAACCGGTACTTATCTTTTAGTGAAACCACTAAATAAGGAAAGAACATTAAGAGCTGAACTTATACGAGGAAGTATAAAAGAGTTCGTACCCTTATCTAGAAAAATAGCCCTAGAACGGTGAAACTTTACAGGAACTTTAATTCTCTTCTATGTACTCTCCATGTATAGTAACACATTTCTCCCATCTATGGATCAGTTGTTTAATGCCTTGATCATAGAAGTTCGCACTTTTTGCCTGAAACCACGATTCCACTTCATTGATGGCTTCCTGTGGAAGTGTGCTTCCACTGATTTGACAAGTATTTAGTCTCCGAATTATACTGGTATACCCAGCGTTCGTCACCAACCGGTCAAAAAAGTTCTCAACATCCGCATTACACAAGTCGAACCGTTGGTGAGAACATTGCATTCGACATTGCTTCTGCAAAGGCGTCAGCAATCTTGGAATCTACCATGCGGAGATTTTAGACATGGGCAGATGGTCATGTAAAATGCTGTGGGCAGACCCATAACTAATTCCCACAGCATTTGTGATGAAATGAATAGTCACACGTCTGTCACTCAGCACCAGCTGCTCAACCTTTGCAACTGTTTCACTGTCTGTGGATGTTGATGACCTTCATTCTCTTGCCTCGTCAAAGACACTTGTGCGACCGCACTGGAACTCCCGTTTCCATTTTTTTAATGTCATAGGATGGATAATTCTGCCCATACACAGCTTTCATTTCTTCTTCTTCAATTTCCTGAGCTTTCTTGCCCTGTAAATGCAGGAATTTGATCACTGCTCGATACTCCACTTTGTCAATCATAGCGTCCTTCCTCGATTACATCATATCCTACGGGAATGAAATTTCGCATGCTAGTTATTGAATATGTAGACAACTTATATTAAAAATGGCATCTTCATACTGATGTTTTATCTAGGTCAGGGTACGAACGTTTTGATGCCACCTCGTATGTAAAATATTAAATGAAGATTTTACTTGTTTTCAAAAGCTTTTCTCAGACTCCTACATGTGTTCGACAAGGCAGGATGGATTGAGTCAATCTTCTCAGGAAAATTTGGCCCTCAGTGATTTCGCGTTTTCGCCACTAGTAATCTTTTTGGAAAGGTACAGATTCAAATCTTGTCAGAGACTGGAGGAATTCTTAAAAGATTCTTCAATCAGGGCTGTACGATCCGATCTCAGAGAAAGACAGTAAAGTTTTTCGCGTGAGTTCTTCCGAGTTTTTCAGACTGCAGCCGATCCGGGAATACACTATTTGTACAAACATAACATGCGACAACTGTATAAAGTTGGACTACCAAAAGAAGTGACAAACTTGGTAGTCTATTCGTCAAATATTACCAAAACATAAAATACATGAAAATTTTCTAAATTTAAGATTTAATTAAAAATTTTCAACGAACTTTAATAATAATAAAACGACCAACCCCATCATCGTGTCAACCACTGGCATGGTTCCAAATGCTCTACAGAAGAGCCTAACAGAATAGGCCTCCCAGAAAACACCTACAAAGAACTCCAGAAAGTCGCAATCCTGAACACCCGTAGGATAGTCAGAGTTCCTCGACCAACAGTAATAGCCGGACATAACAACCACCCTGTGCATTTGATACCAGTATCCGTCATGGAGTGAAAACATCCTCCCCCCCCCCCACAAACACACCAACAGGGAGAAATAATACATAGTAATAATTTTATTCGCACATAAGTGGTCATTACCTAGTACAGACTGGTAAGTCTAGCAGGTTGTGCATTGTAAATAATCAAGTTAATTACAATATTTCTATTTACGAAAAAAAAAAAAAAAAATACACTATACAGTACAACTGAATTAAAAAAAAGTTAGAGAGTTACAAATTTTCAGTGATAATGAGCTCGGAAGGTAATAGTTTTCACAAAAATCAAGTTTTGTAGGATGTTTTGGCGAATGTGCCTATAAGATTTCAGCGTGAACATAGGCTACTGCAATTGCCAAATTTATTAAGACAACTCTAATCATCCAGGAAAAAAAAAAAAAAAAAAAAAATCCTGTAACAGGAAGACAAAAGTCGGTTATATATGATCTGACCCAAAAATTTCTTTCCTAGTGAAAGTGACATTACACAAAAAGTTCAGCGAAAATTCCCTATAAAATGCAAGGAACCACCCTCAAAGAATACTCTGCATGCGTGGCATGTCTCTTTTGTAGAGAAAGGGCGTTTATGTAGCCAACAATGAAAAAGTGTGGATGACCAGGTGCTGACAACTGTTGAGCAGGTTTGGATCTTTTTTGGCACTTTCCAAGAAAGTCTATACATAGTGAAAGTCGTAAATCGGAAGCACCTAACAGTTTGTAAGATTTTACGCAACAGAATTGGAACTGAGAAGATCCTGCGTTTAAATCCATCTTTAAGACTAAATACAACCTTAAACTTGAGCAGATATCAAGGGTTTTATTTCGTTAACAGCTGCCCAAAACACAATAATGTTTTGAATACTTTAGACCCTTTATCATACTTCTGATTACTATAATGATTTTGGAAGTAATCGTTAATTCGGTTTTCGATTTTGCGCAATCCAGAGCGCTGAATACAACGAGTGTCATTAAAGTATTGATCCATAACTTCAATCCTGATAACGTTACTTTAATACTTTATAAGCAATTTGTTCTATCATAGGATTTCATGATACGAGTTGGGTTCCACATTACTGTTTATCAGCTTGTTTAGAAAGTATTTAAACAACTTTGTTTGCTTTTGATTTCATCGAAATATCACCAAGAAGTTTATTAATGCTTATGTAGAAAAGTTGGCTTTTTTACTTTGGAAATCTACCACATTCGTCGCTTATTAGTTTTTTTTCCAAAATGGGCCCAGTTTTACCCTTAGTGCGGGAGTTTTTCTTCCGAAGGCACTGGTTTTTCATCCGGCAAACAACACCAGAGAACACACGTAATGCACATGCATGAAAAATATTATTCTAAGGACAAGTTGGATTCAAATAGAGGTGACCTAGTTCTGCGCAACTAGGTGGCCTAATTGTACGGGTACGCTACCAACCATCTTTCTAACCTTCCATCGAAATCTCAACTAAGTTTTTCAAGAGGGAACTCTATGCTCAAACGTGGACTTGAAACTTCTTTGAATGTTGGTTAACATGAGTCTCACTTATTTCGATAGATATAAATAACGTCATTAAAAATAAATAAATAAATGGGAAACCGTGAAGAGAAATCTATAAGTCTCTTTTACCAGACAAAATAATGAAATAAGAATTGTGTCAAAAGAACGGAGATAATTCACGGTATCATATCCTGAAATGAATGAAAATATAAACTGGGAGTCTGGGACTGTCATTTTTTAATCATCACGATACCCAATGATGAGTAAAATGTAAATAGTTCCATTTCCGTCCAATTACTTGCTATATTGCGTTTAAAAACCTTTTTAAGAGCTAAACAAATAGGCATTCTGTATCTTCTTAAGGAATTACGGATTTCCGTCCATGAACGTCACTAGGAACTTTTCTGTGAGTCATACACTAGTCAGCCACTCGTAAACAGCCCTTAGTGCATGAGTAGGGTTAATGCAAGAACCATGAAATCGCTGCAGCTTACAACAGACTTTTCCCAAGCTCTCAAGCGTTATGCAGTCTATTTTCTCTAGTTTCTAGCAGAACCGGTGAAACAGCGCCACCCAATGGCAAAAATAAAAACTTTTCCAAAATAATGAATAAAACAACAACGTAAATTCTCTTGGAATTTAGATAACGTTCATAAAGTGTTTGATTATCATTAACGTAGTATTCATAAGCAAAGTATTCAAAATAATAATTCATAAAATTAAAAGAAAACTATAATTGAACTGTTTCTCTTTGCGTAATTACACAATTTCTATTAAAAGAAATACGCATTTTAACAAAAACTATCCATTATTTTTCTATTTTAAAATTTAAAATCTATCCATTATTTTTCTGTTTTAAATTTTAAAATCTATCCATTATTTTTTAAAATTATATTTAAATTAGAATTCACATAAATATTCAGTTTTCAACTATAAGACGACTGATAAGTATTTAGTAACTATTTTAGCCGAAACAATAAATCATATTAGAACTGTTCGATAGAGCAACGTCCTCGTGGACAGCACAGTGGTTGAGACCACCATATTCCCCATCAAGTATAAAAGGTACGCTCGAATCCTGATAAGACAGGAATTTTTATGGTGTTTTTTTTTTTTTTTTTGCATTCCGTGGCGGAGTTAGTCAATCTCTGGAACTTGAATTTTTTGTCCAGCAAACAAGCAACTAACCTTGCAATACACTGAATTTACAGTTACAATACACTGATGCCTAATGATCTTAGTTGCTTTGAAATACTGAAAGCAGAAACAATTACAGCAGCCCTAAAAAATCAACAAACAACAAAGAATGAAATCATGGACGCTTTCACTGATCGATATAAAATTCGCTATTAATCATTTGCCATGCCATTCTTATGACTCTTGATATGGTTCTGTCAACTCACGGATGTATCTAAATATTGCTGTAGCCAGTATGTACCCAAAAGTCATCAAATGACTGTTGATGTTTGCATAAAGACAATACTAAAATTTCTGAGATGATGGCGTTACTGTGCACAGGGCCAGGATGTGCAAAAGTCGGTAGGTTGCACTGAATATGATGCACCTGAGCTCCGATGCAGCCCCAAAATGTTTCTTAAATGGTTTTAATATAGTAATAACAAAAGAAAGTGGGTTCCGAAACGAACCATGCACCCGGGACTCTAGATACCACTAACACAGCACCTCTAACCGAATGCAAAGGAATGGTTTGAAGAGCACTCTGAATACATGCAGCGTTTTCTTGGTTCTAGAGTGCTCGGATTTCCATTTGAGAACTTGCGAGACATTTGAAAATACCAAGAGAGAGAGAGAGAGAGAGAGAGAGAGAGAGAGAGAGTATAATATCTGCAACATATATAGTAAATCTGAAGAGCGCTATCTTACGGAACTCAGCTAATATTACCAGGGATATTTGTGCGCATGATGCAGAGACGTTAGATTGAGTCCTTTAGAATATGGCCCAAGCAAACTAAGGTATATCAGCAGATTGTTTCCGTAGGTTACGCGTATCCTAACAACAACGAAAAAAACTTCATATTAGGCTCAAGTGAATCCATTTCATCCATCCATAGCCATTATAGCCATAAATTGGTTGTATTGTGTTCTCTGGCGGATTTGCTTGTTTTGCTGGAACGGTTTCGGGAGTAAAAAAAAAAAAAAAAAAAAAATGCTGTATAATTCAGGAGTAAAAAAATGGCCATAAGTTCCTCGCGTCATTCGAACTCAGGCCTTTTCCATTTGGTGTAGGAAGGGCAGTGGTTATAACCACTGTGCTACCCACAAAGATATATCCTTTGATAAATTTTTCTCTTATTATTAGCCATATGGTAAAAGGAAGCCTGAGGCTTATGCTGCACCAGCCAAAAAAAAAAAACTTCTGAGTTACCCTGAGAGAGAGAGAGAGAGAGTGAGAGAGTGTCAAAAGTAGAAGGGAATCACCAAGAAAGAGAAGATTGATGATATCCAGCTCAGGACCCTGGGTGTGCCAAACTCATACTCACCAGATGTGAGCCCCTATTAGATGATAGGAAAAAAAAAAAAATAGGAATCTTTCGCCTGAGACCGACTAACTCAGTCATGTTGTGTAAAATTCCCATAAAAATTTCTCGCGTCATCAAACACATGTAACAGGTGTAGCATAGTGTTTTGTGGAAGACGCCTCTTGTGGTCCACAGGTTGCCCATTATACTCTGGCTGGCCTCTGCCAGGGTTGCCTGAGCTTCCTGACCTTCTTGATCTGTAAATAAAATAATAATAAAAATAAATAAATAAAAAAAAGTTTGGAAGGAATGAGTAAGGAAATAGCGAAGAAGAGCGGATCAAACTATAATTAAATAAGAGCAGACCACGGCAAAGGGGCCTGTTAGAGATGGAAACAGGGAGGAGTGGGGAAGTCGACAGGCCCCAGGGGGAGAAAGTCATGGGAGACAGATGCTCCCATGGGTGCGTCATATAAAGCCCACATGGCAGGTATCAATCCTGACCCCAGAAGGCATTAGCATGAGAGAATATATAAATCCCACGACAGAGAGTTCGTCGTCAGCAGATCTTAATCGGGAGAGAAGGCTCGAGTTCGCATTTTGCCAAGGTTTGCACTTAAATTCCACCTGGCTAAGAAGGAAGTATCCAAATCAGCAAGGAGAAGAGAAGAGGAGGGGAACATATCGAGTAATGACTTTCAGAAGCAGGGTGAAACATTATAGGTGACTGGGAGCTGGTTTTTGGATGGTTTGTGGAGGATTTGATGCCAGAACATGGCGTCTTCGCTTGATCTGTAAGTAGTCATTGCTGGAGGTCAAGATAGATGGTGCAGGAAGAAGACATTGTGTTCTCAGTCTTCAGTTTTGCCACAGAAACATTGATCATCTTTAGAAAAACTTAGATCATGCAGATTTTTCTTAATGGAGCCATGTCCAGTTAAGAGATATGAGGTCTCTAGGTTTGGAAGAAACCAAGGGAAGAAAGTTCCTGGTAATATGACCTTTTCCTTAGTGGACCAACGAGTCTGCCAGATGGAGACGAGTTCAGCCCAAATGTGTTTTCTCTGTTTTGATGTCGGTGTCAACCTGTGTTTATATACCAAGGAAGGAAGCCAGTTGATTCTTGCGAACACAGTAAATTAAACCCTGGAAATAGCATGATCTAAGGGAAGATTGCCAGTGAGTGCTTGGAGAGATGCAGTCGAGGTTGTTCTGCAAGCGTGGGTCATAAGGAGTAGGATGATTTTCTGTGTCTGTTCGAGACGGGCCTCGAAGAATTCAATTGGATTGAGGTCAGGCGAATCTGGAAGCTAATCAAGGTGAGTGATAATTCACTGTGTTCCTCAAACCATTCGTGCACAGCGTGGACCCGATGACAGCGCATTATCGTCTTGGAAGATTCTGTCAGGGAAAAATGCACATGGCAGGGTGCACCATGGTCTTCTACGAGCTGCCAAGACCTCACCAGTGAAACCTTCGTCCATATGCAACGGTAATCCTAGTTCTTGGCAGCAAAAGATGCCCCATATTAAGCAACTACCGCCACCTGCCTGGATAGTGGGCACATGGTATTAGTAGTAGCAGGGTTTTAGGATCATTAGCGACTAAGGTCGGTGCCCACTGAGTTACTGCTTTTTAAAATTAATTGTGGAGTGGCTCATCTTGACTCCATTCGCAAATTAAAATCGAATTACTTTAAAATATTATTTATCTTTAGAGTCAATAAAAATTTAAAACCACGAATAACTTCTCAGAAAGGTAGAAACATTAGTTGTTATATTCCTTCCGTACGCTTACGAGAATTGAAATAATGGCACCTTTATTTCACCTAATTCACAATATGGACGACTTCCCCTTGAATATGGTGCCCATGGTGAATGCTGCGTATCCTATATAGATGGGCCGCTCCTGTTTTTCAAACATGCATAATAAAGATATAAATCAGGCGTCGGCAACCTTTTTCCTTGTGAGTGACATTTTCGTTCTTTGCAATAATAAACATCCTTACACATGACACTTGGACTGGTGTATTAATACAGAAATAAGCAAATCGAATAAGGACTGGCATGCCGCAGAAAAGGTTGCCGATGCCTGATCGAAATGATTGTTTATGGTGTGAAGAAAAGAGGAGGAAGAAAACCAGCCAAACAGACTAGCTTCCATTCACAAGAGATCAATTTAATTAGATAAATAGAATAATGTTATCCATAATTATAAATCTTTGGTTGGTCGTTGTAGGGTTTTAGCCGCATAGCAACTTAGGCCATATTGCTCCGTATATGTCTGTAAATTGCGTATGTTCTGTGGTCGATTTGCTGTTTGCTGGACGAAAAGGTCGAGTTTCCGGGAGAAAGAATCTGGCTACCCTTGCTTGAGAACGACTAACTTAGCCAAGTTGTGCAAAAGACCGATAAAAAGTGTGAAGAGGACGGTGATTATACAAACTGTGAGATCCACGAGAGCAAATATAAATCGTTGTAAAGATTATATTTCTGAAATATGAATCAAATATTGTATAAGAAAATATTAGATTACGCAGAGCTTCTAATTAGATGCGTAACTAGGATATGGCGAGTGTGGTCCCATCCACAGTTGCCGAAAGGAGTTAAACACTCAAAATAACTAAATTTATAATTTATTTTAAAAATATAATTGTTATTATTTTAATCGATTTTTATAAAAGCCTCTCTTTTTTATAAAATACCATCTCGTGAATAATAATTTAAGAATAATTAATTTAAACATTTAATTACAATTTAATTATTATTATAATTAATTCAAAATATTAATAAATTAATATTAGAATTTAACTATTTCTATGGAAAGAAAGGCGCGCTTCTGATATTTGGCCATAAGTATCAAAATTCCTAGTTACGCATCTACTTCCCTTTACAACAGACTAATAAGAAATTGAGGTAATAAACTGCGTCATTACTTTTCAAGCACCTTACACATCACTTTTGCAACTTCATGAAATAAAATTTAATGGATTATTTCTAAATATTATTTACCAGATAAACACCTTTCCAACGTACGATCATCTTCAATAAAAGGCTTCCTGAAAGTCACTGTAATTATAATACTATATACAGATAGCTGTCAACAGTTTAACATCCATCTGCCATGTGTGTGTAGAGGGCGCCTGCCATGTGGCACTGCATACAACTTTCATAATGAATTGTCAACAAGTGTTTTGTATTTAAGAATAATGTAATTAATTATTTGTTATATGTGTCAAATAATTATCATCACATACAAAGTAATATCAATAGATTTTATTTATTTATGCGATTCTAAATAATATACTCCGTGTAAATAAGATTAAAATAAAGAATCATCACAGCTTTATCCAAAAAATGTAAAACGATTATTTTTAAATAATAACACTCTATATATTATCCAAAATATACATTTAGATTATATTAGATTGTTCTAACACATAATTCAAAAGTTTTCAAAGATAGAAGAAACATTATACAGGTAATCTGATTTTTCACTAAAATGAAAACGTTAAGACAGCACTGAAACAAAACTAAATTTATTGCCAGTTTATTCCAAACAACATGAAACTTTCGCGACTACACAAGCGACATACTAGTATAGCATAAACGACTATGTTGGCAGGCTTTTCTGTCTGTCTTTCGAGACATTCTTCTCCTATACGTCTGTGAAACAGAAATGTTCTAGTGCAGGGTTGGCAACCCACCACACAGGTGGCACTTGTGGCAAGCACATCTCTCGTTAGTGGCACGCATCCCAATGTAAAAAAAAAAGAAAAATAAATAAAATAAAAATAAATAGATGAAATGAAATAACGTAAAAAATTATACAACCATTTGAAAATTCAGTAATTAAGCTAAACTCATAGTTTAAATTCCACTTTTTTGCCAGAATTATAACCCAGGTTTCAACATGACGGGAACTACAGTTCATATTTATAGCTTGTTAATTTGGAGCAGATAAATAATTAATGAGTTCCTCATGACATAGATTCTGTAAGGTTGAATATTTAGTCATTTTAAAGGTAAACTGTTTATTATTATTATTATTATTATTATTATTATTATTATTATTATTATTATTATTATATTTTTTATTACAAGCGCTTATCATAAAATTCCTCTGCTTAGTTCAAAAAAAAAACAAAAAAAAAACATTTGGTTGCCCCAGGGTGCCCAAAAGTAAAGGGCCAGTGTTGCTATTGATTCCTGTGCAGATCCATCCCTAGATGGTACGCGACGCATTTCTAACATGATATGTTGCACGGTGTCGGAAAAGGTCACCTCCATCCGATACCAGAATTTAGTATATGAGGCTGATCTGCTCATGCTGCAAAAGCAGAAGTTCCGTTCGGTGTAGTATAATTAAATCCATCTGCTCAACGTTCTGTCTCAATGAAGTGTTGCCTAAAATAATCTTTATTACAAATTGTGGTTTCCCACCAGGGGTGATTGGTCAGGTGCATTACATGCTTGAGTGGCGTTTGAATCTTGAAACCATCCTCAGCATGTGCTTTTGAGAAAGCATCGTATCGTATCAAATGCTTTTGATAAAGGGAACTACAGGGAACTTTGATAAAGGGATACGATTAGAGACGATCAAATGCTTGCCAGTGAAGAGGACGATTGCCTTGCTTGCAGACGTGTCTGGATGCCAGTTGAGTATGTGACACTTCTCATCTGAAACGCAATTAACTAGCGCCGGCTCTAATGTAACAAGTGAGGTTTTGATGAGGATGCTTTGCCGGGCTTGAAACAAAATAATGCAAACTCCTTGTGTTCTCTTGAATTCAGTTAAAAAAAAATAGCAGAAAGTAAACAGCTTTATATACATGACTAGAATGTCATGCGACGATAAATATCATGCAAGTACGATTTATTCAATCATTACTTACCTTAAAAATTGATACTATTGTCGATAGTGTCATTAACGACAATCACAAGGTTTGGGTAGCACCTTATACATCTGAGTTAACAACAACAAAACAAAAATTACTGCAGTAAGCAGGGCTAAGTGACGTGCAGTCCTTAGGCTGTTAATTTCGTCCTTTGTGGAAAGATTAAAAAAGTGGGTTTTAATGAAAAGAATAGATGTAATACATATATTTTCGTATAATTTGGCGTCTCCGTAGCCAGGTGGGGAGGAGCAGCAGCAGTGATTAGACCGGGGTTCGGGCCCGTGACCACCAAATATGGAGGATGCGGAAAGGTCAGGGAATGATCACCGCATATCCCCGGAGCAATATGGCCTTAGTTGCTAATGCTCCTAAAAACCAAATAACAAATAACTTTTCCTATTATGAGAGCGAGCCAAATGAAAACTAGATTTCAATTATCTAAATTTAAGTTATGCGTAGCCATGAGTGCATATTTATGAATTGGTACTAATACTGCTACTGAAAGATACAGACGAACGTTGGCTGTCGTGTATGCGTGGGGTGTGATGCACAGCAACAGAGACAATGTGGTGCCTATAGCCTTATTCGGTGTCTTACAATGGAGGATGTACCTTAGGCAGGAATTCAACACTGTATGGAGCAGTTGTACGTCGACAACTGTGTCACGCTCTAGTGTACATATGGGCAAATCGTTACCTTGAAGCAAGAAAAACATCAGTCATCATCATCATGGCTCATAAAATGCTATACTTTCAAAAGCACTGGGAAGATTATGCTCATGCTGTTCTTCGACTCAATCAACTACTACTGTGCTATTTTGTGTAGAGATGAAAATCAACTGACAAACTTATGACACCAAAAAACAAGAGATAAGCAAGCGACCAGGAGGTTTAACTGAGAATATAATTTCTTTAAACGTCAGACAATCCACGACCAATTACTCAACAGATCCAGACACTTCACTGGAAACAACGTATATTTCACCTTTTGATTTTCATGTTTTTGGAAATCTGAAAAAAATGGGTTTGGCAGAACGTTGTTTCCACATGGACGGCGAAGTGAAGGAAGCCGTCAAATAGTTTGAGCCAACAACAAACAAAACACCTTTAGTAATGAACAGTGTACAAAAAATCTTGTGTGTATATTGAGTCGATGCTAAACAATGATGGCGATATTTTGTAAAATAAAGTATCAATCATTGGAAAAAAATTCTAATTTTAATGTGACTCATTATATATTTATTCATTTATTAATGTTAGGCTTTTTGAAATGTTTTTTTTTTTTTTTTTGGTTTTGTTGCTCCTATGAAAATGCTGCTCTTAGGCAACTCCTGAGTTGCAGAGGGCTGCACCTTAGCCGCGAAGCTGACAATACAAGAAGAAAACAAAACACAATACATAATAAAACAATATACATCTCATTGACTCGTTTCATAAGCAAATTGCTAAAAGGACTACTGGTCTTACTCTGTAATATTGACAGTCTCATCCTTGTGTGAATACCTCTTATCCTATGTGGTTGTCCGGAATATTAACAGAAAAATTATTATTATTATTTCTTTTTCAAGCATATGGCTTAGAAACCAGGAGAGAGAACTCCTGATTTATGGACGGCTCCAGAAATTGCCTGGACTGGAGGTGGGAAGCATCTTAAGTTGCCCTCGTGGTAGCACACGTGGTATAATCACCGTCCTCGCCACACTGGGTGGAAAAGAAAAGACCTGATTTCCAATCTCGTCAATGACGCAAGGAATTTTTATGGGCCTTTCTCACAACGTGGCTGAGTTAGTCAGTCTCAGGCGAGGAGAGCATGTTTTTTCCCCTCCCGGAAACTCGGATTTTTCGTCCATCTACCAGCACATCGACTACAGAACACATGCAATTTACAGAACATATTATATACGACATGATATGCCTAAGTTGCTGATGCGCCTTAAACCTTACGACAATCATCAAATCAACTTAAGTTGATTTGAAAGTCAGTAATTGCCCTGAATGGACAGATAGTAGCCTTTATAACCGCTCATAAATGCAGCTGCGATTTGTGCAGTGGCTCATTTAGATCAGTTGGAGCCCTCCCAAGGGTCATGGAGCCCATACTGCTAAAAACTTTCTGTATTTGATTGTTATTTGATCTCTTTATTGCTCTCAAATATTAGGTGTCCTAGGTACTCGCCTAATTCGTAAACGTGCCACTCGGACTAGCAAAAAAATCTAAAAGAGATCTCGTAAGTTTTGGCACACTATGGACATAGATGCAGATGCGTCTAAAAAAATCATCAAACAAACAAACAAACAAACAATCCTGTAAGTTATATATTTTTGATATTTTAATTACATTGCTTTGACTCGTGGTTAATTCCTTCTTGCGACTAGTGACCTCTTCTAACCCTGGTCAGTATAATGTACGCTGCTTCTATTGTGTAGTGAGCTTTGCGTTCGTTTTTATGGGAGCACATCTTTCGATAGCTACTACTCCAAAAAGAAGAAAAGTACCATTGGTCAGTGCCGGACCAAGGTATTTTCGCGCCCCGGGCAGAAAGATTTTTCGGCGTCCCCTTTACTAAGGAAAAATATATATTTATATTTTTTCATGATTGGTAAAATTTGGCACCTCGTAAAGAACAGCTCCCCAGGCAAGGGCCCTGCTAGCCCGTGCTTTAATCCGGCACTACCACTCGTGGTGTGGAAAAGGATTAAACCCAGTAAAAATACAAAATTGTTTAAGATAACGTTCAATTGCTAGAGAGAGATTTGTTTACATGTTTTAAGTGCCAACATTTGTATTTTGCAAATTCACTAACAGGAAGAGAGGAATGTAATCAGTACTTTCCACTCTACCTGCCCATGGGCGATTATACTACAAAATCTAGTAGTAGTACAAGAGTTTCATTTTGCACAGAATTAAAAATCTTTATGAACTTTACATTTCTAAAATATGATTCAAATATGAATTAAGAAAATAATAGTCTGCGTTGAAACAACAGTACGTTCCCCTAGTTTCCATCTGATAGGAAGATTAAAAATAACTGAACTTGGATAACCTTTGTGATTATCACCTTTAAAACGCTAGAACTTTTGTGAATAGCAGATCCAGTTTTACAACTTTATGAGCTAAAGAATAATAAGCTGGTTTCCAAACACAGTATTGTTTACTCGAATTATGGTGTTTTCAATACGGTTTCCTGAAAGTCGGAATAATTAAAATACCATATGCAGGTATCTGCCAATACAGTAGTCCCTTAACAACCGGTTTGCTGTTTCCATTAGTTACGCTTCATCTACCAAGTGTGTAGATGGCACTTGCTACGTGGCACTGTTAACGCATTCACAGACGAACTGTCAACAGCAGTTTTATATTACCGAAAATATATACTAATTAACTTATAGAAATATATATTGTAGTTTGAAGAATTAGAAATTGGACGAATTTTATTTGTAGATGAATATAAAAATTTTTTACCGAGTTTCAACAAAAAAAGAGAAAGAAATAAAGCATCATCATTATCAAAAAATTATCATTTTCCATAAATCCGTATCAAAAGTAATTTCTCTTCGAATAAAATAAATCATATTTCAATTTAAATGAACTTTGTTTATTTTTTCAAAAATCAAGATTTTTACTTTCCTCGTGTAACACCTTAAATGGAGCATTTGTACACGAACAGGTGTCGAAACGCTTGATCAACGTACTGACACTCTGTAGATCAATACTATAGGCAAAGGTACGTGGTGAAACACAGGTTGCTTGAGAATTTGGATACGCACTGATGATGCTGGATAGTTAACTGGAGTACAGCCAGAAAACAAAATCTAGGTTGTGTCCTCACAAAGGAGTTTCAAACTAGGTTGAGACAAGGCGAAGTATGCAGAATCTAAGTAACAATGTAAGAGCATACGCAACGAGAATTCTGTCAAGGATTAGATAAAACATGAATTATCTTAATCTTGTGGAAATGATCCCTTAAAATCACCGCATGAGTTTTATTTCGGTTTTTAGTTCTTATTAACGGTTTTTTTCTTCATGTGCTTAGACGGAGCTGTGCAAAAGGAGAAAGCCCTCAAAAAGAAACACACATACCACCTTTTGAACTTTTCGTTATTGATCAAATATCTTTGTGTGTGATGAGAAAACTGGTTAATAATAATTTTGGTGGGGCCCCTTGTGGTGAACATATCGTGTGGTAAAGACCTGGATTAGAGTTTTTTTTCTAGAAGGGAAGAACTTTTTAGATTAACTCCGCCACAGTGGGCTTTGCGCACACTGGTAGAATCAGTCGGCCGCAGACTGGGATAGAATGGATTTTTATCCCTCCAGGATATCTTGGGCTTTTGATAGTAAAATAGACAGACCGACCACAGGTTTCATGCATTTTACTAATACAATGTACTGACACCTCAAAGCTTCAGTTGCTTCGGTGTGAAAACAACCAACAAGTATGGTGATGCCATTCTTTAGAGTGTTTTTTTAATTGAAAGACAGTTAAATTGAATTTTTTTGTTGTAAGTAGGGTGTTCGGAAGTCGTGGTGTGACTCTGAAGTTTAACAACTCGTGCTTTTTTTCTATTTGTGTTGCTTCGATATGCTGATAATAGTTGATATATCATTTATAATTAATTTAGTATTATAGATAAAAGGTAATCACACATGAAAAATTGAAAATTTTAATTTTCACAGAGTTTAATTATAAATTGGTCGTCTAACATAGTAGCGTGTGGTTGATTGAACAGGCATGTTCACCTCATCAAGTGACTAGAATTTGCTGTCACCTAAAAGACTATTAGTATGGCGTTCCTCCACCTTCTAGCTGGCAACTAGCTTTTAGCAATAACTGCTAGATCCTCAGCCCTCGTGGGTGGCATATTTGGTAGAATTGCTGTCTTTCCCACACCAGGTGGAAAAGATCCGAGTTCGAGTCCCATCGATGGCATGAGTGGTTTTTATGGGCCTTTTTCACAACGTGGCTGAGTTAGTCGGTCTCAGGCGAAGTTAGCATAGTTTTACCTACCGGAAACTCGGATAACTCCAAAAGCTAGATCTTCGTCAGATTGTTATGACACACGAGCTGTGTCATAACAATATCACATGTAATAGCTATTATAACATAGTATGTAAAAGTAATGGTTGCTCATTTCATAATTTAATCAATAGAGAAAAGTGCCAGGAACTATGTGTATATTTCCTATTCGGTTGATATGTATATATATATATACAGTTTTAACAAGAACTGTTTGTTGATTCAACAGTCCAAAGCAACTTCACTAATTTAAATCCATTACAGAGAATTGGCATCCATTTACAATTTTTAAAAAAATCTTCGCGTAAAAGTTGACAGTATGAGTTGTTGTCTTATATAGCTGACAATCCAAACTATTTAATTCTTTATTGAGGTGCAGCAGCAACAGAGTGATTAATTTTTACAGCCTGCCTTGTAGATAAGTATTATTTGTCGCCTATAAACCTTGTCATTAGTGAATTTGTCCTGATTTATTAGTCGCTTTGAAGTACTCAATTTATTATTATTATTATTATTATTATTAATATCCATATGATGCAAGGAAGCCTGAGGCTTATGCTGCACCAGGAAAAAAAAAAGTTCCCAAGTAACCCTGTGAGAGAGAGAAAGTCAAAAATAGAAGGGAATCACCAAGAAAGAGAAGAATGATGATATCCAGCTCAGGACCCTGGGTGTGCCAAGCCCATACTCACCAGATGTGAGCCCCCGGGGTTTAGGCAACAAGATTGGTGACAAGTGCAAATTGATGCACATATAGAGAATAGCTTAGAAGGCATGCACTGTTCAGTTTGAGTACCAGACATCTAAGCAAGGATCTGACTTTGGTGTATAAGAGCTGAAGGTGTTAAATAAAATGAATGAGGAAGGCCTCTTCTCCCTCATAGGCGAGACGAAAACCACAGGATGTATAAAATCTCGGGGAATAGTAGAAGAAAATATCAAAGTTCACTTATAAGCAACAGGTTGGCAAATACTAGAATAAGTTTCCTTCCTATGTGGTAGAGGTAACAAGTCTAGAGATATTAACTTGTTCAGGGCAAAATTCTGTATTTACCATATGGGAATAGGAATATATGAATATTCTGTTACTTACAGATGAACTGCCCCCCCCATCCCATCAGTTATCAACATTCTTTCTGAACAGGGGATCAATATCTGGCTTTTCTGTGGTCCTGTGTTATTTTCTTCTTCTTAGGATTTATTCCGTTATTACAACAGTTCTCCTCGACCTAACATCGAAAAGTCATTTTTTTTCCCATTTTCTTCTATCTTCCCAATCTCCTCTTTTTCCTTCTCCATGGCATGCATTCCATAGCTTCTCTACGCAATCTGTCATCCTCCATTCTTTTCACATGGCCAAACCACTCCAACCTTTTCTCTATTTTATTAATGATGGTTTTTTTGGACATTTTATATATTTCCTTTTGATTTTTTCTTGACTGGTGTAGAAAATCTTCTTTGCATCATTTATTAAGCCCTAGATTTTTAAAAAACATGCCGAGTCAAAAAAATAATAATAAAGCTTACCTGGACTAATTTCTGAATAAGTCTCCTGAATAGGAGATATGTAACAGCCAGTTAACCATTTTAGGGAGAAATAACTTTTGAAAGGTTTTTTCATGTGTGTTACTGGTAAGCCACCTTTATACACTCACTTGTTACAGATCAAATGACAACTGAATTTTCCTTACATATCAAATAACTGAGAAACATTTTAAAAAGGTTTATCTAATTCTGGGCCACCCTGCATATTTAAGATAAAACACACAGATTAAACTTACAAATCTATTTTCTGCCTTCTTGGTATCCAAGCAGAGCATTAGCATTAGCATTAGTAGAGGCATTTGATGCAAGAAAGCAAGCTTATGCAGCATCAGCCAAAAAAAAAAAAGAAAAAAACCACGTCCACTTCACCCCTCTATTCGTTCCAAATACCTGTCCAGCTGAGCCTTAAACTTATTTAGGCTATCAACCTCCACCACAAGGGATGGAAGTCTGTTCCACCAACCAACCACCCGCTGGCTAAAGGCAAATTTCCGCACGTCTATCCTACATCTGTCTTTCCTCAATTTGAATTTATGCCCTCTCAGGTGATTCTTCTGAGCTAGAGGAAGAATCCCATCAGCATTGAGCATGCTTAAACCATTCAAGGCTTTATACACCTCTATCAGATCACCTCGCTGGTGCCTAGTCTCCAGACACTGTAATTTGCAAAACTTAAGCCTTTCTTCGTAAGAGCATCCCTTTGTTCCATTCACTAATCTTGTTGCCCTTCTCTGTACTCGTTCCAGCAGCTCTACATCCTTCTTGAAATGAGGCCTCCAGACCTGTATACAGTACTCTAGGTGTGGCCTGACCATCGCCTTATACAATGGAATAATCACCTCCTTATCCCTGCTGGAAAAATTCCTGTATATCATTGACAATACTCCATGAGCTACTCTTGCAGCCCGTCTGCACTGCTCAGAGAACTTCATATCTGCCTGCACAACCACCCCCAAGTCCCTTTCATTCTCTACCACTGTCAGTGTTGTACCACAGAGTTGATACGTTGCTCTGGGGTTGCTGTTTCCCATGTGTAGTACTTTACATTTTGAAGTACCAATTTAATTGTTTTGGGAAGAGAAACATTTATTAGGGTATTCCCTGGAAATTTGTTTTTTAACCCTCAATAGTAGGTGCCATTTTGATTGTTCCCTCTCTGTCTGGTTTTTGAGGTCCAGATGATGGCATCAACAAAGGAAGGAATCTATCCTGTTAGTCAGAAGTTTTGCAAGGGTGGACAGGTTCCTGGTGAGAAAAATGAATCTCCAGGACATCATATTTGTGTTTATTTGTAAGACGGATCTAATGGTAATAAATGTGGTTCATATAATGTGTAAACTCCAATATTGATTTTCAACATAATCCAAAGATATTTCTTTGGATTATGTTGAAAAATTAATAATGGAGGAAAAATCAAAGGTATTTCAACCCCAAAGATATTTCTACTCTTGTCAAATTTTAGACAGACAGGTTAAGTGTTTGCTAAGCGCTGGCTGAAGCAACTAAAGCTTTGAGGCGTCAGCATATTGTGTCTGAAACTGCGTGTCTTCTTCAGTCGGTTTGGACATGGACAAGTATTGTAGCTTATGTAGGGCTGCACCTAAACGTTAGTTCAACTCCGTCTTGGCGCACTCTGTTATAAATACAGAACTCTAACAATTGCCAGAAATGAGTACTATGTTTGTACAGTATTTGGCCACCTTGCTACTAGGAAGCAGCGGTCACGAGAAAGGCTGCATCCCAGTATCCGTCCATGCCACGAGTAGATTGGCCACAACTATGCACGAATGCACGAACCAGGACGCGAGGCAAGTCAAAACAACATGCACTGACTCACCATAAGCACCAAAGCGAACATAGAGAACCAAGAAAAAAAAAAAAAAAAAAAGACACAACATTGGGAAGAAAAAAAAAAGCCGCCCTCAAAATAGCAAACCAACTGGAGCAAAATGTTGCTCCAATTGGTTTGCCATTTGATAAACGAAAAACTATAGTTTACAAGAGGATAAACTATGCAGTCATCACTTGAGACTGCCAAATTCTGGATTTCCAGAATTTGATGGTCTCAGGCGATGCTGTCAAATTCTGGTCTCATTCAGTTGCTGTCTGACGTATATTATTTTCAACTTCTGAATCGTCAGAAAAGCATTTGTCACCAAGCTATTCTTTAAAGAGACCAAATAAATGAAAATCCAAGGGGCGAGAGGTAAGATCACTAAGGCGGATGATCAAGAGGTACTCCCACGCCAAATCATTAATGGTCTTTTGGCTTTGCACTCGCTATATGCGGTCTTGCATTGTAATATGATGAAGTACGATGCAGAATTCATGGTATTTCCAGACTTTCGAAAATGCACAAGACTGCAATTCCTGTCCCATAAAATTGTTACCACATTACCATCAGAGGTATATTGCTAAAAAAAAAATTACCGGAACACTCGTTCTCCAGAAGACTATAGGATAATGCCACATCGACTGTACAGTAACCGAATCAGACTTCAGACTCACGGTTCATAGAACAATCAGTTCTAGCGTTCAGCTCATGGCAAATCAAAATGCAGCGTTCGCACGCATCATAGTATATCTCATTCGTTGGATCTCTTTATCTAGCACATGTACTTTAGTAAGAAACATTCAAGTTTCATTGCGAAATTTATATTTTTGTTTTTAAATAAATTTTTAAAGAAATCTATTAATTTTAAAGATTACTATTAATATATAATCAATGATCATGCCTTTGATCATGCCATTGTTCCTCCCCTTTGATCATGCCATTGTTCCATAATATTAGGTGTATAAATTTAATGATTTTCTGTTATGACATTTAGAAAAAAAGTACCGGAACGTCGTTCCGGCCCGAATACACCACCGATTACAATCCCTGTTGACGACAGAGCCCTGAAACTTGGAGGTTAACCAAAGTGCTTCCATTACATTGATGAATGCTTCTGCCACTGTCGAATGTTCTTCTGTATATTGCTAAAAACCCACAATCATTCAATTACTATTCATGGAGTTGCATTTATTTGTGAATTACTGACTTCCTTCTTATTATGTAATAGTTTTCTAGTTCTTACTAGTGGACTGTTCTTAGTAGTAGTTCATACGGGTCAAAGATGACTAAAAATAGAAGTTTGACTTTAAAAATAAATAAATAAAATAAAACCTTTCTAGTAAACACATAATTCAAGAAGAAATAAATACTGCATGAATTTTATAAACTTAATGTTCTAAAGATCATAAATTGTTAATCGAATTAGAATTCTCCAAATATTAAAATGAATTAATGTTTGAAATGAACAAGAACAAGAAATCACCATTCCGGGCAATGGTAAGTGTAATTATTATAATTAGAAACGATGTGAGAAAACTTTCTCAAAAATTTGCTTTTAAGCTTCAGAATGCAATTATAAATTACCCGTTTCGAGGTCCCAATTATAACGCACCGTTCAAATCTTATAAACTATTTAGACAAGAAATAAAAATATGAGTTTTTTAGCCTTTCTCGCAATTAATTCTCTCGCTCTATTTGTTTCTTTCCAATGGATCGAGGTGTAAAAATTCGTACTTTTCACTACTTTTTTACATAAATTCTTGGTTACAAACGTGAATAGTGGAAAAGGATTACAACGTTGTCTTCGATTGGAAATAATAAAGCCTGGGCGTAGGCTCGCCTCCAAAGGCGTTTATACTATAAAGAGGCGGAACTTGGTTGTCAATCCCTGCGATACGTGGCCACATCAGGGTTGTTTCGTATTATTTTCTGCTCTTCCGTAGCAAGATGATTAATGATGCCTCAAGAAATTAAGCAAAAGCATGAAATAACAATAAATTTACGGTGTGTTACGTACGTCGATCAGAACACATGCCGCTATCAGTAACGGAACAAAGCCCCCCCAGATCGAGTTTAATTTCGAACGAGAATGTTAGATAGAAAAAATAAAATAAAATGCTGTGTAACTGTACTTACAATGCATTAAAAAAAAAAAAGAAAACGCTGTTTTCTTTGGACGACTGCCAGCGATATGTCCTCTGGTTTCTTAATTATAGTCCACTGAATGCTTAAACTTTTCAATGAGAATATCAATATGGGTCATCGAAGACAGTGGAAGCAGAAATAGCAGAGAGGATGCAGTAAATTAAACCGCACCAAAGAGATTTACAAGTAGTGATCTTAAAAGTTCTTTCACTTCACCACCAGTGGATATTCCACAGACATATCTTAACCTTCACTTGTGCTCCTTTGCCAAGTGTTTGCTAAGTGACGGCTACCTCAAGATTAACATGATTTAATACATAAGATTGCAAAAGAGCTATGTGTATACTCAATGGCCAATGAATCTGACTCTTTCCTCCCAGTGAATTGTACTGTTATAGCATAATAAAATCCTAGCTAAATCACTATTTATAATAACTACATCCTGATGTGTACATTGGTGAACTTGTTTGTGAACAGAACAAGCATGGAGGAACACCGCCCCTCTATGTTACCAGGCAGTACTAGGTGGTAGATGACTCTCATCAACCTGTGCAATACCACCACTTTGCTTATTGGAGGCTTGAAGTGGTGGAACCCATGTTTAGTCTCTAGAGCTAAGTTCCGGTCAACCATTCCCTATCTCTTCCATCATGCAGTATGATTGATGACTTTTGAGGTTAGGATGAACGTCGTGGCGAGATCCAATATTCCTTACATTTCGAGGGTACAGCTCTAAAACGGTATTCTCAGGCTGGCCGCTAGTTAATACACCGGACCGTACCTATTGGTAACTCTCTAGGAGGCTTCCGGATCAGCTAGTGTATAATCTTGCTACCTCTACTCTGCCAGATAGTGACTGAAGGGAGTCCGAGTTGTGTGTATGCGGGGAGCATTGTTGAGGCCACGTTATGTCAAGGATCTGGGTATATTCTTACCCTATGTACGCATGTTGTTGTTGATATTTGGAGCATTAGCAACTAAGGCCATATTGCTCAGGGGCATATGCGGTGGTCATTTCCTGACCTTTCCGCATCCTCCGTATTTAGTGGTTACGGGCTCGAACCCCGGTCTGATCAAGAAGCGTGTGCTACGCACTGCTGCTTCTGCCCACCTGGCTACTGAGGCGCCTCCTACGTACGCCATATCCAAAAATTTCATTACTTCATACAGCATGTCCCACCCACTTCTTCTTACTATTGAATACACCATGAATTGTCAAACTAATAGAGCAAGCTTATCTGCGAAAAGATCTAAACCTCCCAAACACTTCCTAATTCATTTCACAAATATATGTGGTCTCAATTCTAATCTCAACGATGTCCATTTCCACTTGCAGTCTGCCAAACCCCATGTACTTTTTCTGACAGAATTTCAGTTATCCGTTGATTCAACTACTGCTCATCTCAGATGCCCAAATTATTCGCTGTATGATTCCTTTCTCCTCAAAGGTGGTACTTGTGCATATATCCGTTCTGATATTCCCTGTCAGAGACTCGGCAATTTGGAATCTCCTCTGTTTGATCTTCTCTGGCTTAAAATCTCTCTACCTCATTGTGTAAAATTCATCTGTTGTCTCTACCGTTCTCCCAACTCCACTAATCACTTGGAGCTCTTTGACTTCCTCTCTTTCCAACTTGACTTTCTGTAGTCCAACTTTCCTAACAGTGAGGTAATTTTCCTTGGTGATTTTAATGTTCACAACTCCAGCTGGCTTCCGTTTTCTAATCACACTGACCCAACTGGTCGAGATGCTGAGGCTTTTGTAATTACTAATGACCTAGCACAGATTGTTCATTTACCTACAAGAATACCGAACAATCCTAATCATACAGCAAATACGCTTGATTTTTTTCTAACAAACAACCCTTCTAAGTACACGGTCGAAGTGAGAGGTCCTTTAGACACTTCAGATCACAACTTGGTGATTGTCTCTTCTCCGATGGAACCTTTATCTCATGACTATTCCCAACCTCCTGTTGTTTGGCATGACAAGAATGCAAAATGGGATGACCTGCGAGACTTCTTTTCTTCTTTTCCTTGATCGGATTACTGTTTCAAAACTTCTGATGTCAACGTTTGCTCAGATAGTGTCAGTGAAATTATTCTTGCAGAAATGTCTGCGCGGGTAGCACAGTGGTATCGTCACCGTTCTCCCCACACTCGGTGGAAAAGGCCTGTGATCGAATTCCGTCGATGACGCGAGGAACTTTAATGGGCTTTTTTCACTCCGTGGCTGAGTTAGTCGGTCTCAGGCGTTTGGGAGAACCCCAGTTTCTCCCAAGTAACTGGGGTTTTTTCGTCCAGCAAAACAGGCAAATCGACCATACAACATAAGCAATTTACGGACACAAATACGGGTTGATGTATTTAATTACGGGCAACCCTCATATCCAGCCAGTTCCTTTGTCCCACACTCCACTTTAAAATCTCGTCCTTTAACTAAACCTTGGTTTTCCAATAAATGTGCTAAGGCTGTTCAAGAGAAGAATGTTGCATATCGCAATTGGGCTTGTTTCTAATTCTTAAGTTTCATTTTCTGCCTACACAAAAGCTCGCAAGAATTATAAAGCAGTTATTAATCAGTCCAAACTAGAGTTTGAACAGGCTAAGAGTAGAAAACTTGCTTCTTGCCCTAATGGTAGCCGAGCATTCTGGTCTCTTGCCAAAGCTATTGACCGCAACTTTTGCCCATCTCTACTCCCACCTCTGTCCAAACCAGATGGTTCTGTTGTCACTTCAGCCAAGGATAAAGCTGACCTGCTAGCATCCCATTTTTCTTCCAACTCATGTATTAATGATCTTGGTAAAACACCTCCGACCATTCAATGCCTCCTGTGGTCTTCCGTCAAAAGGATGTCAGAAGCATTTTGAGATATCTTGGTGCTAAGGAAGCTTCAGGTCCCGATGGTATTTCTCCACTTGTTCTCAAAACCTGTGCTCCTGAATTTACTCCTATTCTTTGCCGCCTTTTTTCACTTTCTTATTCCAAAGGTGTTTTTCCTTCTGCTTGGAAATTTGCTCATATCCAGCCAGTTCTTAAAAAGGATGACAAATCCCTCCCATCCAATTATCGTCCCATTGCAATTACTTCTACTCTTTCTAAAGTAATGGAGAAATCAATTAACCGCCAACTCTTAAACTACCTAGAAACCTTCCGTCTGATCAACGATCGCCAGTATGGATTCCGTCAGTGTCGATCCACTGGTGATATTCTGGCTTATGTTACCCATTTATGGACTAATTCAATGGAAAGGTTCGGTGAAACACAAGTAGTTGCTCTTGACATCTCAAAGGCTTTTGATCGTGTTTGGCATAAAGGTCTTCTAAACAAGCTTCCATCTTATGGTTTGCCAACGGTTTTTAGTAATTGGTTATCCAGTTTTCTCTGTGATCGCTCACTGAGGGTGATGGTAGATGACTCTCTGTCTTCTAACTTCTCCACTAATGCCGGTGTCCACCGAGGTTCAGTTCTTTCCCCCACTCTTTTCCTCTTGTATATTAATGACCTTCTTCCATTGACTGGAAATCCTATCCCTAGTTTTGCCGGTGATAGCACATTGCATTCCACTTTCCATTTTGAGAAACCTTGTCCTGCTCAATCAGCTTCAATTTCTCGAAAATTTGCTACCAATTCGTTAAATGCCGATCTCCAGGTAATTCTCCAGTGGGGCAAAGACAACTTAGTTGATTTCAACCCTTCTAAAACTCAGTCTTGTCTTATATCTCTCAAAAAGAATTCTTCTGCTCCTATGCTTATCTTTAGTGACACTCCGGTTTCTAGGCAAAATAATATATCTCTTTTGGGGATTACCCTGACTTCTAATCTCTCTTGGCACAAGCACATTACAAATATTGCTTCCTCTGCATCTAAAAAACTTGGTTTTCTCTTTCGCTGTCGGCGTTACTTTTCTTCCAAACACCTGGGCACTCTGTATAAATCGCAAATCAGCCCAGACATGGAACATTGTTCCCACATCTCGGGTGGTGCCCCCAAAACCTCTTTCAGGCTTCTTGAATCCATTCAGAAGAGGGCAGTTAGGTTAATTAATGATTCATCTCTAACAGTCTCTCCACTCGCTTTCTCATAGACGTACTGTTTCTGTTGCATGCCTCTTCTACAGATACTTCCATGGGCACTGTTCTTCTGAATTGGCTTCTATAATTCCCCCTCTCTCTTTCAAAACAGTCTGAACACGTGCCGCCACCAACCAGCATCCATTTACTGTCCACCTTCAAACTCACAGAACCAACTTTTCATCTTCCTCGTATATTCATTCAACTGCCGTTTTCTGGTACAACCTTCCTTCATACGTATTTCCTGAAAATTACAATCTACAGAAGTTCAAGTCCAATGTCAACAAATATCTTCTTTCGTCTTCTCAACCTACAACCCAAGCACGGTACTAAATACTATAGGTTCTAATACCTCTCGTGTTTGGGGTTTACATAAAAAAAAAATTTTTTTTTTAAATTATTACATATTACATAATGCCAAGTAATGTTAACCGACACTCTTTCATCATCTTTTTGTTATATAATTTCTTAACATTCCCAAGTATCAAAGTATCTTTAATAGATTGGCGTGAAGACAGTGCTTTACAAACTCCTGCCAGATACTGAAAATTTTAGTTTTCATTGTCTGCTACATCTTTTGAAGAGCGCTAGTGTATTTCTTATTACTTTTATATATGACAGCTGTGGATGTAACTTTTAGTTTTTAGTAAAAAAAGTATGCGCATGAGCAGAAATAATACAGTTAATTTGGTAATAATTTCTTCACTGCTCATTTGCAATAAAAACATGAAGGTGGATATTAGAGAAGCAAAACAACGTCTGCTTTCGCGATGACGTATGTAATCACGTGTATGCCATGGATCGAAATGCGGCTTTTCAATTGTTGCGTGCATATGCCCCAGCAGCCGACACTCCGACCTCTGCAGTTGTGTCCTGTATAATTTAGCAAAAGTACAGGTTATTGTGTAGCAGTCATTAATATTAACCAAATAAACGGTATCGTAGTTTAAAGGGCAGAGAAACAACAAAATAATACCGTGCAATGCTCGTAATGTTATAGTAATTCCCCGATAGCAAATATTGCCTTTGAACATCAGAGTGGTTTATTAAATTATGAGATATTGATTTATTCATTATAACAATATCGGGTATGTTGATATGGGAGTTTTTAACGCAGTATCGACTAAAACCATAAAGAACTAGAGCAAACGTTGTCATTGGGTGCTTCATAAACTGCACATTCTGAACGTCAGTTTGTCTGATTCTTTTTTTTTTTTTTTTTTGCAACTAATAAAATTGTCATGCGTAAGGCAAACTAAATACTGTACTGCCCCCTATTTTCAACATAACACTTAATAATAGTTCACGAATGGTGTTCAACTGTTAATAAAATTAATGTTTCTTGACTGCATATATTCTAATAAATTTATAAGCTGAAGTTATTTACAATATATTAATATCGGAAATATATTTAAAAAATTACTTTACAGTATTATGCCAAAGCCTTTAGGGCAAATAGGAATCTGTAAATTATTGTTATTATATTTTTTTCACGCATATTATATGTTATTCATACAAGTATAATGTATTAACCCCGGGGGCTCACATCTGGTGAGTATGGGCTTGGCAAACCCAGGGTCCTGAGCTGGTTATCATCATTCTTCTCTTTCTTGGTGATTCCTTTATACTTCTCTCTCTCTCTCTCTCTCTCTCTCTCTCTCTCTCTCTCTCTCTCTCTCTCTCTCGGGGGTAACTCAGGGAATTTTTTTTTTTTTTGGCTGGTGCAGCATAAGCCTCAGGCTTCCTTGTACCATATGGCTAATAATAATAATAATAATAATAATAATAATAATACTGTAGTTGAAGCACTGGATATTACGTTTGTTGCAAGACACTGATTGGAGGATAAAAAAAAAGGTAAACTGTAGCCATTATCAACCCACTGCGGGATGGAAAGCCTCCTCAACGTTTCATGTTGAGGGAAATGGACCACAATCTGTCACGCTGGTCCAGTGCACATCGACCGTATTTAGCAGTCAGGGGCTTAAACCATCATATACTCAAAGAGCGTGTGTTACTGTACTCCCTGTCTTGACCACTCGGCTATATGGCGGAAGCACAGAAAAGAAAAATTCTCGGTTTAAGCAAATACGAAACTTTTTTTTTTTTTTTTTTTTTGTTAGTCTACTTTTGTAGCACAGCTGTATCGTCACTGTTGTCCCCACACCGGGTGGAAAAGGCCCGGGTTCGAATCCCGTCGATGACGCAAGGAACATTAATGGGCTTTTTTGTCCAGCAAAACAGGTAAATCGACCAGAGAACACATGCAATTTACAGACACGGATACTGGTATATGTAAAAAAATTACCGGATTACCCTGATATAATAGTTTTTTTCGTTATCAGTTTACTAAATATATGAATAATGAGCTAACAGCTATTTGTTATTAAACTGCTATTATCATAGCAGATAAATAATATAGACAGTAAGTGTAAGTATATAAGAAACAGAAAAATAAGAAAAGTAAAATTTTTGGGTTGTTGTAGGGTTTTAAGATCATCGGTGACTAAGACCATATTGCTCCGTGTATACTGTCTCTAAATTTCGTGTGTTCTGTGGTCGAGTTTCTATTTTCTGGATGAAAAACCAGAGTTTCCAGGAGAAAAAACCACGTTACCCTCGCCAAAGACAGACTAACGCAGGCACACTGTGGAAAAGTGTCCATAAAAATTCTTCACGTCATCGACGGGACTCGAACTCAAGTCTCTTCCATAGTGTGGGGGTCGGCGATCCTATCAAGTGCGCTACACACGAGATCATTAAAAGTTGAGTATCTTTTAACATAACGTTGCGTTCAGTGAAACGAAAAGAAGTACTTTTATAATGCAGTATTAATTAATTTGGTAAAAAGTTGATCACTTTTCGCTATATTAACCACAGAAAATGAAAAAAGTCAATTAAATTTTAAAAAAAATTCGAACCCGCCAAACATGTAACAAAATGCGCTATTTCCTAAGTTTTTCTTAATTTTAATTGAAATGGATGAATTTTCTGTTTGTTTCCGAGACGGTCATATTAGGTCAAAGGAATGATCAAGATAAACACTATAAGAATATTATCGTATTTTGTGGTATCATGTGGATTCGAACATGCAGAATAAGTAACTCTGTAAGTAACTTTTCCATTGACAACTCGGTTACGCTAAGATCAGTGAAGCCACTCAGTTTCTGCTAGTAATGGTTAAAATTTAAACAGCTTAAATGAATGTCGTGTAAAAAAGTACAATAATCTCTCTTTATAATAATGATTATTCCATGATTTTCTTCAAAAATACGGTACCCTCTTTCTTTCAACTTCATTCTTCAACCTTCGATCAAGGCCAGATCCAGGTTTTCGTGTTTATGAAGGATGTTACAGCAGAAAGTTGCTCATTTATTGGTGATTCCTTTCTACTTCTCTCTCTCTCTCTCTCTCTCAGGGTAACTCGGGAATTTTTTTTTTTTTTTTTTTTTTTTGGCTGGTGCAGCATAAGCCTCAGGCTTCCTTGCACCATATGGCTAATAATAATAATAATAATTTTACAAATAATGCCAAATCATGCATAAACATGCGTTTGGAATAATCTCGGGGTGAAAATTTTCCCATTATCTCAATGGATCCATCTTTGCTTTCCAGAAGCGATTAATGTGTCAAGGAAAGTCAGTGACAGAAAAAAGTGTATCTTTCTTACCTGGATTGCTATCTGTATAGACTTTTTACTTAAAAATAGGGCGGCGACCTCAACTCGGCTCACAAGCAGAAGCGAAGAAAGTGCTTAGGAATCGTTCGTTAGCAATTGAGTGGCATATTATAAGTAAACGATCGTCCAGAGAAAAAGTGTCCTGTGTAAAAAATCAAAACAAAACAAAATTGACACTCTTTTTCAATGGGTTGATTGTTTGCATAGGCTACTAAAGGCATGAGGTGTCACTATATCTGTAAATTTCGTGTATTCTATGGTCGGTTTCACTATTAAGCAGGACGAGAAACCCAACTTTTTGGGTGTAAAAGCTATGGCCGTTCTTATGCGAAGTGTTTCTTAGCTTTGGACAACGACAAGAATTGAACTCATGCCTTTCTACGACTATCCTGCGCTGCCTCAAGGGGGTTGTTGAAATGGAGAACCAATTTTTCTCATACAAGACGAATTTTAACCACAACGACGCTGACGGTTATATGCTATTCTAGGTAGCGCAAGATGGCAGTTTCATTATGATTATCTTCAAGGAATAGCAATGTTCAGTTAGTTGTTGTGGAGATTCATTTCTAGTAAGGAGCGGGAAGACTTTCTTCACAGCAGACCACATCTGATTGCAATATCCTGATTTTCGTCACAGACTTTCTTTCAAGTTCATCACGAAATAATGATTGGAATGGATTTCGTTTCTTCTTCGCAGATCCATGGGCAACATCAATTTTTTTCAATTCACGAAGAGTCCTCGTGGGTAACGCAATTCATAGAATCGCCATCTTCCCCACACCGGGTGGAAAAGACCTGAGTTCGAATCCCCTTGATGACGTGAGGAATTTTTATGGATCTTTTTCACAACGTGGTTGTGTTAATCGGTCTCAGGAGAGGATAGCATGGTGTTTTCACTGTGATTTTTTTCATCCAGCAAACAGAAAATCAACCACAGAACACTCACAATTTACAGACAATATATAGGCACAATATGGCCTTAGTTGCTAATGATACTCCTAAAACCCTATAACAAACATACATACAACAAACAATTTGAAAAGGATTCTTTTTCTTGACTTAAAGGCAGGGGCTGATTTATCCATATGCAAATAAGATGCTAGTAGCCCTATTAACGGAAGATATATAGGGGACTTTGAACCTGGGATCGCTGATAACCTAAATCGTACTTGCATTCAGCAGTTTAATGCGATTGTCTGATTGTATTCGCTTATTAAATTCTGAAGATTTTTTATTTTTTTTTTTGTAAAAAAAAAACCCAAGAATATTTTATATATTTATTGGTTACATTTGAATTTTCAATTTCGTATATGACATCTCAGATGAGGACATCGATATTATGACGTCACATAAGCGTGACGTTGTAATATGGTGGTCTCCATTTTCGTTCTTTTTAACTGCTTTTTAAAAAGTATATTTATTTATTTTTCTAAATGGAACTAAAAAGTTTGATACAAAAATGGGTATTGTCTACTTTTACTAGCCTAATCCACAGTCGATGCCGACGACTTTCCATCGTAATTCTAAAATGGCCAGAAGGAAAAATGAGAAAGATACCACGTGATATAACAGCCATAAATTGCTTCCAGTACAAAACACGTAGACAGTCTGGCTATTGAAGAAACAAGTTTGGGAATCACTGACTTAGTCATTAGTAAGTCAACGATTTACTAAACGAATTCAATGATCTGGGGCGAAAATCATTGCGATTCATTTTGTGACTTTTATTTAAGGTACAGTGTTTTAAGGTTAATGACATACTATATCAAAATTAAGTGATATTATGAATGAAGATAAAAAAAAAGTCTCTGAAAGTAACTGAAAGAAGAGTTGCAACAGTTGAGAGTGGACGAGTTTCAAATAGTAATTTTTGTTTTTAACTTCTACAAGATTAGCAGCCAAATTACGAAGTATTTACAGCCGAATTACGAAACAAACTTTACGTGTCTACAGTGGTACATACTAGTGTTATAGTATACAGGGGCAAGATTCAAACAGTGTAAGTTGAAAGTATGACACAGCAGACAAAAATACCGTATTTTTCAGACCATAAGACGCACCTTTTCAAGAAAAAAATTCTCCTACGTCTTATCATGGTCCGAAAGCATACTAGGCGCACAGATCAGACTGTATATTGTTCTTGCACAGCATATGCGAGTGGCAATTTACGCATGTTACAAGAACTCATGTTTTATTCCCAAGGAAAGATTAATAAAGCCTCACTTTATTCTAAACGTTGTCTTTCAGAAAACGTAGATTTAGCAATGTCCTTGTTGGTACTGAAGATGATGCCTACTCTGAAGAAAGTAAAAGTTCAGATCATATAATGAAGTGTGACAGTAGCAATATTCTTGATTCTGCGATAACTGATTTTTTTTTAGTAAGCACTCCTGAATTTTTCGTTTCTAAGTTTCTAATCTATGCAATAAAAAATAAATAAATATATATATATTTTTTATTTATTTTATTTTTTTCAAATTTTATTTTGACTTCTAAAATCTGAGTGCATCATACTGTCCGGAAAATACATTTATTCGAAATAATTTTAATTACTTAAAATACTCTTATTTAGAAATGAATTATTAGAATTTTTTTATTATTATGTTAAAAAATTCTCCCCTAAATTGCAACAGTATTCTGCGTTATGAGTAATAAATTATCACAAAAATATTAACTGATGTGTTTAATTATTATAGGTGGTCACAATTCAGTGATCACTGAATTGTGACCACATTTTTATGGGCCTTTTTCACAATGGCTAAGTTAGTCGGTCTCAGGCAAGGGTAGAATGGCTTTTCTCCTGGAAACTATGATTTTTCATCCAACAAATAGAAAATCGACCACAGAACGACAACGCAATTCGAACGCGAAATTTACAGTCAATATACTGGAGCAACATGGCCTTAGTCGCCGATGCTCTTAAAACCCTACTGCCACAACAACGAGAAATAATATTTTAAGATTCATAGCCATCAGTTTGGGCTCATGGTACCAATTCCATGATTAGCAGATTGAAGGCTAGTTGTGTGCACGACATAGTATAAACATAGATTGGGGCCATTTCGACAATCTGTCCAAGAGTTAACACAGATGTGTATGTTTCAAGAGGAGATGATTGGTAAGTGAAGAGCTGAGGGGAAGTAGTTCCACAATATCTGTGGGTGCGTGTGTTCACAAGCTGATTTGCATGTTTTGCAAGATGAAAAATCTGAAAAAAACTCACCGGGAATCTTAGTGGCGAAACTATCATAAAACCATGTCCGCAACTCCAGGGTTCCCGAAGAGTCAGAGGGTCAGACGGTGATATTTTTATGGTTGTTGGATAAAACAGGATGTGGGGAGGAGAGCGTTCGAGAATTCGCTGGGTGGACCTAGATTTTATTGCATCAATACTGAACGTCGACCTTGCTTATATTAAGTAAATAAAACATATTATTAAAATTAAATTTTTATTTTTTTAAATTTTATTTAGACAGCCTAAATACAGAAACTCAAGACTCCGGTTACTCGCTTTATACTGAAATCTGCCACTTGGGCATAAATATTGAAATGAGAGGGGAAAATAATAATAATAAACTAGGGGGCTTCTCCCCCTTGCTCGCTTCTTTTGATAAAAAATAAATAAAATAAAATACTTACAGAAGCTTTCGACTCTGTGTGTGTCTCTTCCTCAGCTATAAATACGTTACTATATCTATATAATATCGGTGTAGATACACCATAGACAACTCTTAAAGAAAAACTACGATCGTAGTGTGAAAGGCATCATTTCATCTGTATCTCATATTGTGCTCATCCTTCACAATGAGCTACCATGTGTTGCTCTACCTCGAATAAGTAACGCTTCACTAATAGAGAAGATTATTGTCACTTATTCTTAGTGGGCACCACCACCACTCAGACGGCACCGTTTCAAAGCTAGTTGGCTTTTCATCGGTGAGTACCTTTCACACTACGATCGTAGTTTTTCTTTGAGTTGTCTATGGTGTATCTACACCGAAATTATATAGATATAGAATCTTAAACTCTTAAAATATTATGCCTTGTTACATTTAGTTTATTTAAATAAATACGTTACATATTGAAATCAAGAATAGTACCGCGTGGCCATGTTAGATAAACGTAGCGCGTGACCACGATTAAACAAACGTTTGTTTTACCACAGTAAAACAAGCTTCTGTTACGTATTTTTGTATTTGTTACGTATTACCATATAACCCGCATCTCTCTTCTCCCATTGGCTGAATAAATATCATTAGGAGGAAAATTATTTTAATGTATAGAAAGATAAAGATACGCCCATTCTTTGAGAAACTCATTTTCTGAGATAAAATAAGATGTCTAAATAATGAAATATTTTATTTTTACAGATAATTTTACTAATTATTTCGATGATCGTCCTTTTTAATTTCCATTTCATATGTGCATAAAAATAATGCTTAATTGCAAATTTAATAGCATAGAAATAACAAAGGTGTTGACTTCACTCAAGCTCGATAATTCATTTCAGCATTTCGCTACTACACGATAAACATTTATTGTTTATTATATTTTATTAACAACGTAGTTTTATACATTCATTAATTAAGTTATGTGACCCGGTATTTACGTATTTAAAATGTATAATTATCGGCTAATTGTAATTTCGTAATGTTTACCAATGTAAATATTACGAAAATAATATTTACATTCGTAAATTGTGCAATCATAAATGTACAGTCAATGCACCATTTTAAAAACAAATAGCAGTATATTCATCGAGTACAGTTTTCACATAAACAGAGCATAGGCGCCATCCTCGGTATTACGAAACTAAACACAATTTTCATCAATGTCAATGAATCGTCTGGTTGCAGCAAAAACAGCAATAATTTTACTATAAATTTTGTTTAGAATTTTGCCACAATACGTTCGTGGTAGTGAAAGAGATTATTAGTAATGTAATATAACTCTCAGACCACATAATTTTATTCCAGCTTTCTTTCATCCGGTTTTAGTGCTATTTCTGCAACACCCGTTCTGACTAACTGTGTACACGTAATCTTGAATCTATATTTAGATCGTGTCGTCTAATAAGAACAAACTTGTTCCTGTGCTTCTGGCTCTCTCCGTATTACAGATGGAAAGATAGAGCAGTTGGTTTTTAGGTATTAACTTGACCCTGGAGCATTCAAGAAAGTAAATGCATTAAATTTTGCAAGTGGTAGTAATGAAATTATAGAAATGATGTGCAGGTAGACACAGCTTCATAATTTATTCGTCTTGACTTTTAAGATGAATTATTAACAATAAATTCATGTAAATGATATAAACTGAAATTTTTAAAAATAAATATTAATAAATCAAGATGAATAATTTTAAAAATAAATTTTAAACGTTAGTTTCAAATGCATTTGAGAATGAATTACGTTGCAAGATTTGCGCTTTCAAAGCTCATTTCCTACACGTTCGCAATAATGGTGTTCTCGGATAATTCCGTTTGTATGTGTGTTGTTTGGGTAGGGACATAATGATAAGGCCTTGTAAGCTAATGCTGTAAATTTATTACAATCTGTAGTTTCAAATACTAGTTCGCTCTTACAGCAGGTGGGCATCTAAAGGGTGACGGTAAACCTGTTCTTCAGTCAACAAGGAATTGCCTAATATAACAGGCACCGAGTATTCATTGTCCACCTGTTTATTTTCTGGTCAGAGGCAGAAGTCATCCATCAAGTTAGTGTTTCGATGTTAGCTGGATCGGTTTAAAAGGATTTTGCTTGAAGGTTCTTTGTAACTGGTAAAATTACAACTGATTAGTTTATAAGTTGATTGAAAATTATGGAAAAATGGGATACAGAATGTCAGTGAAGCTCCATTACTTGCAGTGTTATCTAGAATGTTTTCAGACCAAATCTGAGCGATGTTAGTGAAAAGCATGGGCAGAGATTCCAGCAAGAAATGACCAATGGAGAAGTATCAAGGAAAGTGGGGTGAAGCAATGATGGACGACTATATCTTGTTCTTGGTTCGGAATAATCACACCGACCACAAAAGACAAAGACGTTCAAATGTATATTTGTAATGCTTTTAATATAGTTGAGGAAGGACGTCGCGTAATTGTTTTCCATTAAGGTTATTACTATATTTTTTTCAGGCACCTTAGAGATGCCCATCATCAGACCATTCGGTAAGATACCTGAAAGGTCACTTTAATATATAGTAGTTTAGGCGAATACCTTAATAAACTACAGTATATTTAAATTTGTATTAATTTGGTATATGAGTGGTATTAAATATAGTAATAACCTTAATGTAATGATTTTTTTTTTTTTTTTTTTTTTGTGATTAACTCGATGGTGTGCAATATATTGCCTCAGTTGAAAAGTGGAGAGTATTTTTGGTTAGTGTGGAGTAGATGACGATATGCTGTCTATATGCCTCACTTCCCGTTCCAAAACATCCCATAGGTGTTCAATTGAATTGAGGTCAGGCGAATTTTGAGGCCAATCAAGATGGGTGATACCTTCACTGTTCTTGGAACCACTTTTGCATAGTGTGGGTCCGATGACACGGCTCATTGTTGTCTTGGAAGGTCCCGTTTCTGTCTGGGGCAGGGTGCACATGGTTTCATAAGAGCTGCTAGTAGACCTCACCAATCAAACGTTGGTCCATACGCACTAGGGGTTTTAGCTCTTGCCAGAAAAACGTGCCCCATATAAAGCAACCATCGCCACCCGCCTGGATAGTGGGCACCATGCACAATGGGTCCATGGACTCGTTGCTGGCGCCACACACGAAGGCGTCCGTATGCGTGTTGCACTACGTATTTGGACTCATCCCACCAGCATACTCGTTTCCAGTCCACTACTGTCCAACAAGCGTGTTGTTGACACCACAACATTAGCCGTCGACGATGATCAGCGGTGAAGAGAGGGTGTCATCGTCATTTGGGATATTCTTGCATTACCAAATATTCTTGCATTACCAATATTGTATTGCGATGTCAACTGCCTCACAATGACCTGCCGTTGAGCCCGTACAACGCGCTCACCTTTCGCTTACTACGAACATCCATCTTGCATACTCCTTGACAGTTTTGTCGGCTGGAGGTGGTTTGACCCGTTCGACACCGTTCTCTGTACACCTTAAATACAGCGGGCTGTGAGCAACTACAGCACATTCCGATTCCGATGTGGAAGTACCATATACACGAGATTCCACAAACAGTCAAGCACTTTTGAAACTTCATGATATCTTTACTATGTCCCATGACTGCTACTTTAACAAACTTGCACAACCAGATGCAAATTACCACTGCTCTAGCGTAGGAAACTGTTCGGCTTTTTATACTGCATGCTATGGGGTATATTCAATTACGGATTGGGTGGTCATAGTTCAGTGACCACTAAATGTAATTTTAACATAACTTTAAACTTGTCAGTACGAATTTTTTCTTTCAAAGAGACATGGGAGACTTCTCTTCAGGGGCTTGACGATTTGTTTGCAGGTCATAAAGATAACATCACATTTCATCTCAAATCACTATTGTTTTTATAAATTGTAGATCACGATCAAAAATTTCAACAGTTCTTTTGAAAGTTCAATTGTCGTTCCTATTTGATCTGCCGGAACAAAGAAGGTGCATAATCATTTTATGTTCAAAATGTCAGTATGATGACTTGGAAACTATCGTATTCCAATTTGAAAGGCTAGGTCTTGAATTCTTATTTGACGATCGTCACGAATAATGTTTCTAACGTCGGTGATAGTTTCTTCATATCTTAACATGCAGGGTCTTCGACACTTTCCATCATATCATGCTCATCTTTGAAGCACTTGTACCATTCAAATATCCTACCTCTTGATAAAGCATTTTTAACCCTGTGTTTCAACAAACTGATTTCTGCAACAAAAAGTGAAATTTTATAAAAGATCTTTATTCAAAAATGAAAAAAATAGCAAGAAGATGAAATTACTGTTTTTTTTTTTTTTTTTTTTTTTTGGTTTGGTTGAGACATTGAACCAGATGAAACCAGGCATGCATGAAAACATTTCTGAGACTCAATTTGGCAACATTAACAGTATGGGACTGAGTACTATACTCACTAACGTGCCTTGTCTCGCGGTTGTCCTTTTCCAGATCAACATATCCTAATTTTAAACTTAATTATTATTATTTTTTTGAAGCAGTGCGAGAAAAAGTTTAAGTACGTAGTTATTGAGCTATAATATTTTCAAAAAATTACTGATTTGGGGTCTTACCTTCGATATTGACGTTGATGTAACGTAACATGTAAAACAAAAATTTTGTTACAATTGAACTCATGAATCACAAACCTTAGTCTTACTATATGACTTGAATCTTTAAAAGTGTAAAATGTAAATACATTCAGTTGAATAGAGCCGAAGTATAGTGTCAGGAGCTTTTCCTTGACTAAGAATTGGGTAATAAACTGAGGAAGAGGAGAAGCCTGAAACTTTATTTCTGTAATATCTGCTTTGTTTCCCTACTGTACTAGGAAGGCAGATATTGCAAAAAATGAATATCCCGTCAAGGAGGTGCGCTAGCTATTATGGTGTACGTCCATTGTTTCTTTCGCTGTAGCGAAAATGAATAACTGACTCTGTCTCTATTTAATTTGACCTCCCCCCCCCCCGACTGGTTATCCGGTACGCCGCACGTATTATACCTATGGACGAGTATGCCCCTGACTATTCTGGTAAAAGAGGGAAAAAATTATGCAATTATTCAAGAAATGGCAAAAGGATAGATCTAAGTGCAGGTTCAACATAACGTACTTGATTTGTGAGAGTACCGTGATCCAACGGCAGTGGTAGTGGCTATTCCTAACGTTTGATTGTATGTTTTTATTGAATACAAGCAAAAATATCTCTTTTACCAGGGCGTCGCCACATGTAGATCCCTCTCTCATCATTCTCCAAACATAATCTTGATTCCTTTCTTAGAACAATCCATCGCCATCTGTCGTTCCAGCTGGCTCTCTTATATCTGCATCACTGAAATCATTGCATACGATGAGGCGCCTCCGTAGCCAGGTGGGAAGGAGCAGCAGTGCGTAGCACACGCTTCTTGATTAGACCGGGGTTCGAGCCCGTCACCACCAAATACGGAGGATGCGGAAAGATCAGGGAATGACCACCACATATCCCGGAGCAATATGGCCTTAGTTGCTAATGCTCCTAAAAACCAAATAACAAACAAACAGCATACGATGAGATGTGGTCCAATTCATATTTGCCTGCGAAACGCACTTCAAATATCGAAGAGCTGCATTCAGTTCGTGAACAACAATTTGGTTACCTTTGTCAAACTAGAGCAACACGAGAGAAGCTTTGTTCACGTGTTGGCAAGACGATGCTAAGTTAACCAAAACGGAAAAAAAATCCATTTTGGTTAACTCAAGTTTAAAAGAAAAAGTTCGCGTTAGTCGAAAGAAGGCTGTACTGAGAAAGGTGTAGTTCAGATAACAGTGATAATGAACCGGAGTTTCCTTAAGAGGTGTTGGGGGGTGGAGTCTGACAATTTTTCCAGAGAGCACCTAACTCGGTTATTTCTTGAAGGGAATTTGAAGGTCATGCAATCACAGATGGGGTTCAACCTAGACCTTTTCAAATGAAAAGCAAATGGTATAGAGAATAAAAAGTGGAAATGCTGAAAAAATCCCCATGAAGTGAAGGGATCTGTTCTTTTCCTTGTGGTCGTGCTCCGTGATTAGTTTATCCTTGATATGTTCCCCGTTAAGACTGTTGAAACAAGTCTGATTTTTTTAAACCCCTGCAAATTGTTTAATCTTAAAATAACAGAACTTTTTCGAGCATGCCGTGATAGACCGTTTTCAGGAAATTATTTTCAAGTCCAAGGTCCTCTACGATTGTTAACTGTCTTTATTCTACATTTGAGGAATGAGATTTTGGATTAAAATTTAATTTGAAGAATATTTTTATGGAATGTTTTAATTAATTATAAAATTAGCACATTAATTCTTAAATAATTTTGCTAATACTTCTTTTCATACTAGTCTATCATTTTGGTTAACCCGAATTGGGTTAATGAATTTCTATTAAGATGTAATATACAGTATGATGTTTCTAAATAAGCCTAATAAAAAAAAATAACATTTCAATTCTCTTTCGCTTGGTCACCACCTCTTCAGTTGTCTGCAAGAGAATTTTGTGTCCGATCTTGACTAAGGATGTTAATGGATATTGTGGCATTTTTTTTTTCGATTGAAGTTTGAAGTTTTTTTCGAAAAACTTCAAACTTCAATCACTGCTTTGATGCCCATCCTATCTTCAGTTGCTTTTTCAGTTATTTTTCATCAAAGGAGAGAAAGTGTTTAACAGCAATTATCCCGATTGCTGTTAAACACGCTCATTTGGCAGCCCTACCGTTCGTAAATGAACTCTATCAACTTCTCAATCACGTTTTTATTTTTCCTCAGTGAACGTGCGATCTAAGTATGCCACTGTCTCCCCAACTTCCGCCAAGTGTGTTCACAATGAAGTGGATCTGGAAAATCATAACCTGCTGACAGCGTGCTCTCTTGGAAATATGTTCTCTTCATTAACATTCCCATGAGGATTTTAAAATCTCTTCTAAATCCACTTGAGCAATTCAGCAGGTGAACAAAGACTAATAACATAATCCCCTAAAAACACTTTATAAATTTACAGCAATTAAATATCATTTGAAAAGCTAGAGGCTGGCCGTTGTGAAAGCTAAGACCGTGCTCGGGAAAATAATTACGAAACCATTGAATGTATTTTTAGGATTATCATTCTGGAATTTGATTAGCAGTTTATTCATGAACCTGCATTCAATAAACGAAATCTGTCGAGGAGTTAAATATGTTTGTTTTGACCACGCTACAACCACCTGTTATTACAAACTTTTAAATTACCAGAACGAACTAATGAGTGATGCTTCTCATATCGAAGTCTGCGAAGTTCTGAATACTAGTGAAAACATGCTCATAAATAAACAAAATAATCTTTTAAAGAAATAAAGGATATATTTGATACAAAGAACAGAAGATACAAGCAGGAAGTTTAGAATTAAGAATTTTTATTTAATAATAATAATACTAATTATAATGTATTCATATCAAATAACGAATAATTTTAATGTTCATTATTTTAAAATAATTAAAATATAATGTCTTATTAATCTTCAGCCGTCAGAGGGCAACGCTGCAGGATCTGTTACATTTATAGTCGTAAGATATCTTACTACTCTATGTTTATAGTCTCTGTGTGGTGCAAAATGTGCTTGCTAAAAATTAGCAGACTGTGTACTGTTTTATATTATTTATTTAATATTTGAAATCTGTTGTTTGTTTTTTTTTTTTTTAAAGCTTATCTTTAAGTAGCAGAATGGTCCAATATCGCGTTTTCGTAAGTGTGTAATTAACTGTTTTTAAGTGAAGATTTGTTAGTGCAAGGACTATGAATGACAGTTCGTTAAACGGTAAGTTACACTTTTTTAAAAATAATTTTTGACTTTTTATTTGAAATGCCTCTTTATCATAAAAAAATGAATTTCAGTATTACATATTCTTATACATACATAGAAAAATTATTTGAAACATTGTCCAGTTATTAATCAATCGAGGCAATTTATTATAGAACAAACAAACCAAAAAAAAAAAAAAAATAGTAGTTATACATTGCAGTTATTGTCCCACACAGTCGAAAAGAGACTACAAAGGTTTACAACATTTATGGTATGTAAATAACATTTATAGTATGTATCTCAACATGTTTTTACAAACATTGAAGAAACTTTCAATAAATGAAATTCAAAATCCACCATAATGTGGAGTTAGTTTCATATTTATATTGAATTGTAATTGTTCACAGAGTGTTCAGAAGAATTAGAGAAATTATTACAGTGGATAAACAAATGAAGGGAATAATTTTTTATTTATTTTTGGTTGATGCACGATGTATCCTGTATCATTTTGCCATTACAAATATTTAATAGTAAACTGGCTACAGAAACCGCGTGGTATTTGTAAATTTATTGTCACGTAGTGGTATACGCCATTATCCACCGTATACAGATAAGTAATAATAGTTAGTATCGATTTATCGGGTGGTTCCTATAAACATGTGTTCGTTTCTGAACTAACGGAGCTATGTCTGTATGAATTTTAAAAAAAAGTCTATAGTGTTTTCAGTAGTTAAAAAAATAATAAATAAGAATAACAAAATGCCCTTATTATTAATTAAAATTTTACGAATAAATAAAATAAAGACAAAATATAAATAAGATAAACAAACGTGCATCTAGTTATAAAGTGACCAGATCCTTAGTATTCCAATGCAGGACATCGATTTTCTACCCCCACCCAAAAAAACGAAATACACATATACTTTTTAAAAAAATTATTTACAAAAAATTTTAAAAATAATTTTTTTAAATTTATTTTATAAATAAAATATTAATTTATATTTTATAAATGAAATATAAAATATTCATTTTAATTTAATTTTATTTATATATAAATATTAAATTTTATTTTATAAATAAAATTTATAAAATTTTATTTATAAAAAAAACAAATATAGTCTATATTTGTTTTTGTTTTTTTCACATATATTTGTTTGTTTTTTTTTTTTTCACATGTATTTGTTTTATATCACAGAAATACCTATATGTATTATAAGGTATTTCTGTGAAATAATTATAAAAATACATACTTCTTTTAAGAATAAAACAATATAAATTAAATAATAGAATTAAATATATTTTTCTGCGGAGTGGATTTTTCTTAATAATTTTTCGTTATTTGCTACTCTTCGTAAAATTCTCCACAAGAATTATCAAAAAAGCACTTAACTTGTATTGCTTTCAGCGTTTCTACGGTCAGTGGCAACTGAAGTTTAATATTGACAAATGCAAAGTACTGCATATGTGTAGCATTAACCCAAGAGAAACGTACCAACTGTGTGGTACTACACTCAGGGAGGTGGAGAATGACAAATACCTGGCGGTAATTGTGCAGTCGGATATGAAGTTCTCTGAGCAGTGCAGACGGGCGGCCAGAGCAGGTCCTGGACTTTTGTCAATGATATATAGGAATTTTGCTAGCAGAGACAAGGAGATGATTATAAGGTATCAGGCCACACCTTGAGTACTGCGTACAGGTCCAGGGGCATCATTTTAGGAAGGATGTAGAGTTGCTAGAACGAGTACAGAGAAGGGCAACAAGATTGGTGAGAAGAACAAAGAGGTTCTCTTACTAGGAGAGGCTTAAATTCTGTCAGTTGCAGCATCTGGAGACTAGGATCTTCGAGGTGATCTGATTGAGGTGTACAAGGCCTTGAATGGTTTGAGCAGGCTCAATGCTGATGGGATACTTCCACTTTGAGATTAAGAACCTGAGGGGATATAGATTCAAATTGAGAAAAGACAGTTGTAGAATAGATGTGCGGAAGTTTGCCTTTAGCCAATAGGTAGTTGATTGTTGAAACAGACTTCCATCTGTTGTTGTGGAAGTTGATAGTTTAAATAAATTTAAGGCTGAACTAGACAAAAATTTGAGTGACCGGATGGGTGAAATGGGTTTTTTTTTTTGGCTGATGCTCTATAAGCTTGCTTTCTTTCTTGAATGATATGCCCAGTGCCGGATTAAGGCACGGCCTAACAGGGCAGTCGCCCTGGGCGCCATTCTTACAAGGGTGCCAGAAGCTGAAGAGCAGGGGAAGGATTTTTTTTTTTTTGCAAAACCTTATGCAGATTTATAGGATGTACAAAGGGGCGCAGAAATAATCTTTCTGCCCGTGGCGTGGGAATACTTTAGTCTGGCCCTGATATGCCTCAACTAATGCTAGTTGTGTTTTTTCTGACGTCCACAACTTATTTACTACTGAAAAAACTCTTTCCGTTGCACCATTGGTTCCCAGCAAACATAATACAAATCCAATTACTCTTTCCAAATGCCTGCATGGTGTGTCCTTTGTGTCAAAATGTTTAAATATTTCGACCCACCTCATACCTGTTGTCATTCTTTCGTCATTCCATTATTTTATTTTTGAATCACCAGCATATTCTCCACCCTTAATTTTATCATGATTCATTATATAAAAATCGTGATTCATGATATAAGTTATGGAGGCTACATGTCCAATCCGGGTCATTTTCCGGGACAGTTTGCAATGCGCTGAAAACGACCTAAATCCGGGACTGTCCCGCATAATCCGAGGCGTTTGGTCACTTTAAATTCTAGTATGAATAAACATTTTACATGGTTTGTGTCTGCTTATTCTTGTTTATTATTTTTATCTTTTGCCAGAAAACTTTATAGCCATTTTTTTAAAATGCAGGCAGCCATATCTCTGTAATCATCAACAATCGGACAGATGGTTATATGAACTTTTTTCATTGTTTTCAGGTCCTGAATCAATCCTGAACCAAGCCCACATGTTATGAAACACCCTATGCGAGGATGTTATTGGAATTTTATTTATTAATTTTTTTTTTTTTTGCACCATCAATGTATATTTCTGTAGAGTATTAACTAGCTCGGCAATCCTATATACTGAATGGTGGCTGCAATGCCGAAAAAAACTGAATTTTTAATCATTTATAATTCCAATGTCCTTTATGTGAGGTAACCAAAGGGATGTCTACAGAAAGGAGGAGCTCTTTATAAGGAATTTGTAGATGTTTTGATCTTCACCGGTTGATTGATAGGTTAAAAAAATTTTGATACTCTGAGAACTCGTTTAATTTGTTACCAAGAAACCTTTGAAAGCAAACGGACGACGGTAAGGAATCCAACATATAAAAAATTTGATACCAGCTGCGTAAAAAAAAAGAGAAAAAAAAAAAGAAAAGAAAAGAAAAGAAGAAGGCTACCCGAGAATTATGTCGTCTATTCGTCTATATTATGTCTGTAAATTTCGTGGTTCTGTGGTTGGTTTGCCGGACGTAAAATGGAAGAGGGAAATTTACTGTTCTCACCTGAGAACGACCAACTCAGCTACAAAGTTTCTCGCGTCACTGATGGGAATCAAATCCAGACCTTTTCCCCGAGGTGTTGGGAGCGGTTGATTATAAATACGGTGCTACACGCGAAGACAAGTATTTGTAAGTTAAAACATTTTTATGAATTTGGAGAAATGGTTGAAGGTTTGCCAAAAAGAGTACTGCTGAAAGGGTAGCCTCCTCCTCCTCTAGTTTCCCCTACAGAAACATTGTTGTTAATTTGGAAATAACCACTTCGGTTCTTTTCTCTTCAGAACTTATTTAATTAAAGTATTATAAGGGACCTTTATATCAAATATCATATCGATAAGTTAACTCAGGGCATCAAACCTTTTTTGGCTAGGGGCCAAAACAGATAAAATGGTGAATGCTGCGGACCGCAAGAACAATTCTTGCATTTTCGAAACAGAATTAAATTTCTATTGATCAATGTTTATATATGCAGGCTACGTTTTTACATGTAATAGTCAAATACAAAAAATCCAACATCGTAATTACATGACATTAAATAACATGATTATTACATAGTTGTGATAATATTGAGGAAGATGCATAATAAACCAATCAGAAAAATCGAATATTACTAACAACCGATATTTTGAAAAGTAAACGCGAAACTATGTTTTTGACACGTTAGTTTGAAACTTACTTTCGGTGGTGACCATAATAGAGTTGCCGACATGGCCGCATAATATGAAGGAAGTACAGCCCAAGGACCTCGGGTTGGACACCCCGGTTTAGCCAATATCTCCTGTGACCTTTTCCCCCTAATGTAGAGGGTTACCTCGCGGCTATGTCCCTTGTGATAGTATAGTGGTTTTGCCAGTTGTCACTTGCTTGGATAGGTCTTCGTTCGATTCCCGTCGGCGACTGGAGGAATTTCTAAAGTCCTCTTCAATCATAGCTGTAGTTAGTTCATTTTAGGTGGAGGGAATAGGGTCTTCGTGACTTATATCGGATTTTTCATCACGCATAATATGCGCATCTGCCGCGAACGCACACTTCTATAGACATAATACACTTATAGCGATATAAGTTACGTTTGAGTGCCGTTGACATAATAATTTAATTCTACTTTACCACGCGGCCATCCATCACTATTGAAGTTTTGATAAACTTTTCTTGAGGACAGAATTTTGTTTGGTTTGTTTTGGCGAAATATATTGGTTGTAAGTTGTAACTCTGATTTTAATTGGCTTTGCTGCTGATAGTCAGTGAACCCAACTAACTAAAGATGTAATAACGCTAAACAGCAAAAATATGTAAATAAGATATAAAATAGAGAAACAAAGAAAAGAAGAATGAAGGGAACAGCAATCAAAATGAATGTAAACTATAAAGAAGTCAGTTTAAAGCATGTGGGGGTTCCTTAGATTTAAGCAGGTTTCTCTCCACGAATCAGATAATTCGTCCACAAATTACAACAACCAGTATTTGACACAAATATAATTTGTGGTATGTCCATTAACAGCAACAAATGTCAGTTTTAATCAGCTATAATAGCAAAATCACAACAACCAGTAGCTGATTTTCGCAAACATTCTCTCAGATAAATACAGTTTTTAGAAAAAAAAGGTTAGTTATTTTTAAGACGCATTTGTATAAGCACGTGTCGTGGAGATTGTAACAAGTTTTTATCAGAACTCAAAGTACAAGTCAAAGGTTCTTTGAAATGTAACATTCCTCAGTGCCTTGAAAACGCTTTAAGTGGAGATATGTTGGTAAAGAGAATATGAAAAATCCAGGATGACGGATAATGACGTAAAATTTGCACGTATGTTTTGCACAGTATTGTGGGAGGGTGACTCCCTTAAGGGGGGTCACCCTCCCTTAAGGGGGTCACCCTCCCATAAGGGTGACCCCCTTAAGGGAGGATTTCTATAAAAAGTAATTAGCCACGATTCTCTTCTGTAGTATAAATCAAATTTTTAAACTTGTGTGTTCTTTGTGTTTAACACTATTAGTTTAAGACCGCCATTTAAACTGGTACCTGACGATTGGGGAGGGACGGCAATGCTCTGACATAGGGGCCTGGACGTTTAAGCTCGCAAAGCTTATGGCTAGTCCGTGCCTGCTTTGTAACATCACCTCAATGATGTCAGTGGCTTAGCCTTAATACTGATTTCATCATCCAGTTCTAAGTATTTAAGCGGAGCAGATCAGAGAATTTGGCTCATTTTGTTTTCTGCTAGCAATGGAAAAACACCTTAAATTAACGCTACTTAAAAAAGTAGAAATTTTTCATTATGATGAGAATTATTCAAAAAGTCTAATTGTCTCAATATAACGTCATCATTTTATAATTTTCCTTTTCAGTATTTCTGTCGCTAGTAGTGAACTGGCAGTGTTGCAGCTCTTTTACACCATGGCCGACTTAGTCGGTTTAAGTGAGGAGTGCATGGTTGGTTGGAAAGTCGGGTTATTCAGTCCAAAAGAAACCATAGGACGTGCCCATTTTGCAAATACAATATATTGATCCTTCGTAGCTTTAGTTAATGTGGAGCAAATTTTAAACAACTCATTTAGTTCGAAATTTCGATAAACCGGTAATGTGTGAAGGAAAGTCACTCCCAGTTGGGATCGTTATTTGCACAGACTTCCTTTAGGCATATTAGCTCAGAAATCAATGAGTGGAAGGTTCTGGGACATCTTTAAGTAATTGGATCGTTTTCTGATCGTACTTGTATTATAGGATTAAAAACTTGGGGCCCTATAAGAAAGCCTCTTCTGGTGGAAAACTCTCCATGAAAAAAACTTCAGCCGAAGGCAACATCTTAAAGGCAAGTTTCAGTTAAACTCTACAATCAAATGGAATTCCTAACTAAATTCGACAGTGACATAAGCTTCATCATCAGTGTAAATAGCTGGGGTCATTCTGACCACACTGATGTAAACTGACTGCACTGAAATTGTTCTTTATAGCTTGTCTTAGATTGTATGAATCAGAGCTGTAATACTCAATACGTTCTACGTTGATATTAATATTTGTAAAATAATGTAAGTTTTCGATTTAATTTCTGCAGAGTATCACACGGAAGTGTTCTACGTACTATATTGAGGTAAACTCCTCTTATTATTTTACAAATAGCTTGTCTTATAGTGACGTGACGTTCAGTACCATACAGAATAGAGGTAATGTTGCACATACTCAGAACGCTTCTGTGGGGATCTCTAACGATATCCTCACGTTCTTATTTTATTTATACTCCGGCACGACCACCAGGTCAGTGGAATTTACAATAAATCATCAGTACAAACGTTAATCGTATTTAGCAGTCACGGGCTTGAACCCCGTCCACTCAAAGAGCGTATGCTGCTGCACTCTCGCTCCTGACCACTCTGCTACGTCAGGCCCGGTTTCCGTTGATCACATGCGGGTAGTTTAATTGAGTAAAGACAGTCAGTCCTCTGTTTAAGACGTTTATGTTTAAGTCGCTTCGCTACAACGACATCAAAGTTTTCAATATGCGTTCCAGCTTTCACCTACTCTGTACGTTGCTAGTCAGGAGATCACATATTTTTATGAAAGGGAAATACGTGAAAATATTTAACACATTTCTTTCAGTAATGCCACAGTGATATCCCTTGGCCAATGGCCAATGGCCAAGGGATATCAACAACCTAAATATTTCAGTGCTGCGATAAAGATTTATACCTTTTCTGGACACATCATTGGGACCCGGAATTCCCCTCCCCTGATAGTTATTAATGCGTCTCGAGCACTTTTTAGTTTGACACCCTGCCTCATAAGTATTGTGGAATATGGTCAGCAAGTAGAGGGGACAAATTTCAAATTATTGCAGCAGAACCTGGGCTTGGAGTTGCCATGGGGCCCTAACAAATTAAGGGCCCTAAACAATTGTTTAACTTGTCTAGGCATAAAATTAGCCCTGAAACCGTCAACTTTAAATTAGAAGTTTTGCAAAGAAAATTCATGTCTTTTCTTAGTGAAACGCACCATGTATCTAAGTTGTTGACATCTTAATTTAGTTAATACAAAAAACAGAAAGAATGTGCACGAAAAACTAATTTTTTAAAAATTGCTATCGATCGTATTTGCATTAGCTTGATTAATATAATATAAAAAAACCAGGAGAGCCATCCAGATAGCATCCTCTTGAATTTGTGTAAAACAATGAAGTACAAGTTAAAATACATTTTTTTTTGGAGTAGAGTCGCAGTTTAGAGCAGGATTTGATAAATAAGAATCTTCGAAAAAAAAAAAAAAAACAATATTCCAGTCGCTGTAGCAGTTTTCGGTGTATCATACCAAGGCCTGAACACAGTGGAGGATAATATCGATTTCTTTCGTGTGTGTATTGGATAATTCACGGTGCTTCATTAAAATGCTAAAAGTTCGTCTGTAAAATGCTGGATAAACTGGAGCCTGCGAAATAAAGTTAATATAATTTTTAAAAAATCGTGTTTTGAAACGATAAAAAATAAATCTATAAAAAGATATAAAAATTAAAAGTTGCAAAACGATATAAAAAAAAAAAAAAAAGTCTAATCGTATTAAGACCAAGTAGCAAAAACATTCCGGTACGAGGATATACAACTTCAGTAATACTTCCGGCGCTGATTTTTCTGTTTATATTTGTTTGGCATTTCAAACTTATGTATTTGTTTCATAATTCCTACATGATAGGTGGCGCATAATTCTGAAATTTCATTTACAAACTAAAGAAGAGATAGTACAATGACCTAATAATTACATTACTGTCTGTCACGCAACATAAACTGCAGTTCTTGTTTACGACAAATGAAATAATTACTTTTGAATCCTTGATAATTATCGCGCTCACTGTAGCGTATAACGTTTTACACATCACTTGTAAATGATAATCGACAAGAAGAAGAATATAAAAAGGCACCTGTCATACTCTAGCATGATTGAAAAACAATAATAAAAATAATAATAGTGATTAACTAAAACGAAAAATTGACTACCTAATGATCATTTAACCTTAGCTAATTAAGTTTATTAATTCAATATCAATGTCGAAGTGATTAGAAATTACTATTTAATTTCTATCGTGTGTATTGTTTTTGAATTTACACTGCAAAGTAAATAAGTTGCTATGTAATGTTTGTTTCTTACCGTTAGCCAAGCACCTGAAAGTACAAAAATTTCACTTGTGTTTCCTTCTCCCAACGATAATAAAGTTAAGGTACGGAGGCCCATGGCCAGGGCATGAAATAGGTTCGGAGCGTACCGGAACGACGTTCTTGCTCATCATACGCATCGATAATGTCACGTATTCACCTCTTTATTATAAATAAGTTATTTTATTAACGAGTGTTCCCTTTCATAAAATTTTCTATTTGAACCCATGGCCCACGAGTAAACCGTCTCATGGGATTCATGAAATATGGGCACGTTAGACCGCTGACGGATAGCAGTGATATGAAGACCCGAGTCTCGTGATAGGAGAAGAATATATACAGTATTTGCGATCTTTATTGAGGTTGTATTACTCTATTGTGTATTATGTCTATACATAGTTATGTGTTCACAGGCCGATTTTCATGTTGTGCGAGTTGAAAATCCGGGAATAATTCACGGGGAAAACCCTATTCCCTCAGCTTGAAATCCGCTAACTGCAGCCCCGATTGAAGAGACCTTTAGAAATTCTTCCAGTCATCGACGGGATTCGAACTGAGGTCCCTCCAAACGATGACAGGTTGCGAAATCACTATACTGTCACAGAGGGCAGGCAGGTTGTACATTGCTCACCATTGAAATTACTACATCTAAAAGGAGCGTTTGCTTTGAGCTCGAAATAAGTGCAGACAGATAGCAACGTAGACAAGATACGTATGTGTGTGACATTTCAGTAGATTTGCTTAGAAAATGTTGTGCATATAAATATGAAGCATGACCTCCTTGAACCAATAGCCAAACGTCATGATATGGAGTCCAAAGGGTGGCGAATATGATATTGGTGAACATTGAGGCATGCTTCTCGCACTTGTGCTGCGAGTTGGGCAACAGCGCTAGAGGTCAGTGAAGTATATTTCAAATGTGTTAGATGGGCAAAGGATCATCTATTGAACATGCAGGCCAAAATAGCATATTTCCATCACTTATCTGGTTGTATACCGAGGTTAAATAGCTAGGTCTCCACATAGATGCAAACCTCACCTGAAGTGCCTTGCCGTTAAAATAAGAAAATACGCAGCCATGATCAGACGAATAAGTCAGGCTGACTGGGGTCTGAAGTACAAGGCCCTCTCTCTCTCTAATTTATCTCCATATGGTGCATTAGAGCAACACTAGAGCCGAACAGGCATAAACTTGATTCAATTCAGCGATTTGGGTTACCAGGGTGTGCCGCACCGTCAGCGCCCCTGCGTTCCAAGTTATCGTACGAGTCATGCCCTCTACCTGGAAGTCGTCAAAAGAGGCCCCCACCAACGTCACAAGGAAGACATTCCATCAGTAACCTTGGTCCATACTTGTTCTTTACCCCACATTCTGACCCAACTACTCGATCTGCACCTCACAAATGGCCACAAGCAAGAAAAAAGGCATATCGCTAGCCAACTGCAGCGTCTATGGCAGGAGTCCTGGAATGCAACAAATTAAGGAGAAATAACTAAGAAATTCTGCCTCACAATCGCCCTTACCTATCCTAAGCCTCCTCCCTGGTATTCATCTGGACTGCAGGCAACCTTTCTGCTTACTGGGCACGCCCAGTTCCAGCAAAAGTTAACAGCGCTCGGTATCGAGAACAACCCTTACTGCCACTGTGGAGATGAGGAATCATGGGTCCACGTCATCTACGAATGTCCCTCATATGATGATCACCGCCTACGACTCTTCACCGATGTACAATATAACCCCCACCATCAGGAGCATATGCTCATAAACGATGAAGCAGCTTATGCAGCCTTCACACGATTTGCACAAGCAGTTCTTACCACCAGACAGATTTATCACACCCATGGCAGGCCTTACCGGAACCTTCCACCACCATTGCAAACTCCTATAGGGGTAGAATAAATGCTAGCACCCACAAAGTGCAGGAAATTATAGTGATCAAGCTATCATGCAAACGCCACTCTGTGGTAGAATTATGCTGGCACCCTCTTGTGGTTGCGGGATCTATGCTGCTGGCACTCTGCTGAGTGCAGGATATCCCTCCAGAGCGTAAGGCCAATGGTGCTGACACCAGGGTAGGAGCCCCCTTGACTTTAATTCCTTATACCCTCTCCCAACTTCCTTTAAATCACCGGGTGGGCCCCTTCACTTTGGTCCATCTTTGTTCTTTACCCCACATTCTGACCCACTCAATTTCATGGTGTACTCTTTTCAACAAAAAGTTTTTTTTTTTTTTTTTAACTTGGGTTCTGTCAGGAAGCTCAGGCGACCCTGGCAGAGACCAGCCAGAGTATGATGGACAGCTTGGCTTACTTCCCAGTGGTGATGCCGGGCAATGTAGGGTACCACTAGGGACCCTTCAGCCAAGCAGCCAGAGACATAACAACAGAACAAAACACTATACTACATAAACCTGACACGACACTTTTTTTTCTGGCTTTTGCAGTTGTTCTGCATTCCATCACAGAGTACATACGGCACAGGAGTGGGAAACTATCGGTGGTGCCTGACCCTAAATACCATGCCACCATCCATATTACTTAGACACTGTCGTGATATGAAGGCCTTATATGGGTAGACATGGATTTAATGGAAAATAGCGTTTAGGATGGAGTGTAGAAAGGACCTAAATCTTAGAATGGTTTCAACATGTCTTGCTGTCAACGCACCATCAATAATTACCACTGGCTGTTTAAATTAAATTATTATATTAAGGTCACCCCTAATTTCTTACATAAACCTGTATTTTAGTCTGTAAATTGCGTGCGTTCTCTGGTCGATTTGCCTGTTTTGCTGGACGAAAAAAAACCCCACTTTTTTGGGGGGGGAGAACCTTGCTAGCTACACCTGAGACCGACTAACTCAGCCATGGAGTGAAAATAGCCCATGAAAGTTCCTCGCGTCATCGACGGGATTCGAACCCGAGATTTTTTCACCCAGTGTGGGGGGACAGTACCATACCATTGTGCTACCGCGCAGACAACCAGTGGCTGTTGTAGCTGATGACCATAATGGTTCTGGGTATGTTGCTCTTTTCTGCAAGTTGGATTACCTCTGTTCATTGTGTCCCCCAGACACGCATACAGTTGTCACTGGATCCCAAACGGTTACATCATTCGCCACTAACAACATGATACCATTTTGTCCCCAAGCAGCTCTCTTGTCATCATTGCAAATTCTGATGATGATGGAATGAAGTCAGAGGTAGACGAGGTAGTGGACTGCAAGAATGCAAGCTAACTACTGTTTTCAGTCTTCTGGTAGTCGTGCTACATGGCGCATAGACAGGGCCTTACGATGTTGGAAAATGGCGGATTTTGATAGATCTGTTTTCTGTGAATTGGCGTAATTGGCGGATATTTCGATCCACCCGTTGATATTCAAATTCAAATTATTGTATTAGGGCCATCAGTAATTTCTTACATACTGTATACACGTACCCAGAATCATCTGTCCAGGTGACTGATGCTTCTGGGTAGCCAAGAGGCCAGAACAGAACAACAGAACACACACACAATACACACAAACCGACGTCACACACATATCTGGCCCATTTGTAGTGATACTGTTCTTCACAGAGATACGAGGCGGGGTTGAACTCACGTTCTAGGAGCCGCCCTTTACAAAAACACATGTCCACACATGTCCACATACACGTGTATGTATTATGTACGAGAGATGGCGCTGACCAAGTACTGGCCACATGCATAGTTTTGGTGAGCCGTTATTTGTTGTGTCGTTTATTGGTTTCAAGTGTCACATTTTGATTTATTTTGTGTCCATCAAGTTCCTCTTCTCAAGATGTGTCCATGGACATCAACTTCGTGAAGATCGGCCAAGGTAATCGAAAGTTATGGTCATTTTTATTAGCGTTGATCTCGCCGGGTCACAACGTGATTTTGCATTGAATATTGTTATATTGCCAATTTTGTTAAAGTGAATAGTACCACAAATATTTCCTAAATATTGATGATAGTAATTATCGGGAACAGTAATTGAACAATTCTACAGCCACATATAACTTTCATGATGAATTTTGGATATTTTGCTAGCTTTCCCTGTTTGACTTTAGTAGGATGCTTAATAAACAAAGGCCTTTGTTCTCAGTGTACACCACGCGGTCAAAGCCCTGTTTGAGTGACCGTTAGCGTGAGTTGGTAGCTAGGTACCTCAAGACATCTATATCCAGAATATTTATTGGTACTAAATTTATTTGATTTAAAATATGATAAATAGAAGTTATTAATTTCATTAAATTTAAGATATTGAGTACATATATATATATATAATAATATGCGCAGTGCCGTGCTCCCAATGGCTCCCCAGGACGAACAATAAACCAAACTCATCATCCAGTATTCTTGATATCTAGGGGTTAAGACTTCCCCCTCCCACTTGTAAAACTCCGAGACTCTGAACGAAACACTGCACCCCAGCAGCAAAGCAACTCAGCAACTGCCCTTCAGAACCTTTCATCCCGCGGATTTTCATCCCGCAGATTTTCATCCCTCAGATTTCATCCTGCTGCAAAATATTATCTTGACACCATTATCCAATTCTGGATATGGGAACACAAGACCTGGAGGAGATGCCAGACAGTCAACAAGGCCAGCCAGAGGGTTTCCAGGCATTCACCGACAAGCGAGCGGTGAAACCCACCCTGGACAAACCAGAAGAACAGGACGAAACCAAACAAGACACCACCTGCAAGAGGAGAAACAAGAGGTACAATATTGAAAAACCAGACCGGGAAATGAGGAGCAATAGTGAAGCAAGAGATCGACAGGAACCAAGCAAAAACACAGAAGAGCAAAAACAAGGGGATAAAATCTTCCCCCTGGATCTCGCGTTGCCACAGGGAACAGTCCTTGAGCAAGTGCTCACCCTGCGAGTCACTCTAGAAAACATAATGAAAGATAACAGTAGCAGAATTTCTTCAATCTTACGAGCAGACATAGTCCTTCAATGGACTAAATTAGAAACAATCCTCCTGCAAAGAAATATAGAGCACCAGAGGGCGCTTGCAGCCCTAGAAGCATATAAAGATGCTGATGGTGGCAAACAAATGCTACAGCGCGCCCCATCATATGCCCAAGCGCTGAGGCACAGCCCAAGTGAGAGGGAAAAAACCAGAGAACTACAAGTGCAAAAGAAGAAAGTACTCACAAAAATTTCAAATATAGTGACACTGAGACCTACCGGGGACAGCAACCAATCAAGTAAGCAAATCAAACAAAAAGTCATAGATAATATGAAGGGAGACTTTCAAAACACCAGGTTAAAGTCTATCCAAAACTTTAACCCAGGGATCGTGATTGAGACTGAGAGCGAGAAGGAGATAGAAGAAATAAAACTAAATGAGAAAATAACCACATTAGGGCTAAAGGCAGAATTACCGAAAAAGAAAGGCCCAACTATACTAATATTCGATGTAGAGTATGACATGGATCCGCAGCAATTAACCAACGAGATTTATAGAAAGAACTTACAGAGCCACTTCCCAGAGTTGGAACCCTCTGAGCTGATTTTTCCAAAGTTCAAAATAAAAGCAAAGAACGGGATGGGAGTAAATTGGACGGTGGAACTGGCGCCATCTGCTTGGCAAATCTTAAGCACCCAAAACAGAATTTATATAGAATGGAGCAGCCTGAGATACCGGGAACATACAAATATCCATTTGTATGTTCCCGGATATGGATATACATATTTGTATATCCATTCCCAAGTGCTTTCGCTGCTGCAGATATGGCCACACCACCCATATTTGCACACAAAGAGAGCTGACCTGCGGCCACTGCTCTGGCAAAGGGCATGAGTACAATATCTGCCCCAACAAAACCGACGCGCCAACCTGCGCAAACTGTAAGAGTCTAAAACTGGAGCACTCACACTCCATCTGCGATACTGGGTGTCTGAAATACCAAAAAATCAAGAGTTCCTACCAACAGAGAATAGATTATGGCCACACACCATAAGCAATTCAACTCCAGCGTTCTCACATTCCACCAGCTCAATGCACAGCGTGCCAGAGCGGTGATGGAGCAAGTCCGACTAAAAGCTGACGATGAAAACGCTGACATCCTCATAATATTGGAACCATACACGCACCAAGAGCAAGTACAGGGATATCCTATTAAATACAAAATTGTGCAGTATACAGATGTAACCCCATGGGCAACTGTGATAATCAGGAACCCCCATATCACGGTCAGAAAAATCCCACAATTCTGCACTCCCTGGGCAGCATGTGCCCACCTTGTCACCTCCCTGGGAAGTCTATGTGATTACTCTATACTGCAGGCCAGGGGCAGAAATCGACTATGCGATAACATACCTGGAGAATCTTCAAACTGCACTAAGCGAACACAAGATACTAGTGGGGGCAGACGTCAACTGCAGGCCCCCTCCGGCACAGTACCACGCCTGAAAGAAGAGGCTCAACGAATGGGCAAAGGCTCGAGGAGCGCCTGGCCAACTTCATATTTGTTGTTAAAAACCAACCCTTCTGCTTCCCGACCTTCTGCAACACCTTATGGGAAGCAGAGATTGACATGACATTAGCCACACGAAACATAGACACCCACATCAGAAATTGGACGGTTAGAAACGCCTGGACGACCTCGGACCATCGTACAATAACCTTCACATTAGAAAGGAACCTGACAAGACCAACTGCCGACAGGCACATTCTAAATAGATTTGCCCTCAGCAAAGCAAACTGTGACACCTTCCGAGAGACTCTACGCACAGCAGGCCAGCAATACCTGCACACGCTGAGGGAGCAGGAATGCGGGAGCGAAAACCCGGAACGACTCCAGAAGGATTTAACAAAAATAATAACAGAAGCAGCAGAAAAAGCCATGAAGTGAAGAATCCCCATTACAGGGGCCACGCCCTGGTGGACTCCAGAGCTCACACGAATGAGGAAATTAGTACAACACAGAAGGAAACAATTTCAGAGGGCTAGGAGGAATTGGCTGCAACAAGAAGTCACTGAACTCAGGAACCAATATAGAATCGCTATAAATTGTTATACTGAACAGATAAAGAAAAAGAAAAGAGAATCATGGGAGAGGTTGGTACAAGGGTCAGGGAACAGCAACCCCTGGGGGGTATACAAAATTACCACTCACAAACTCCCCAGGGGGAAAGTCCTGACAGCCACCAAAACAGCACAAGGAAATTAAACCATAACCTGGGAGGAGTCGATTAGGAACATCCTGGACAACATCCTCCAGGAGCTGCCAGCAACACTAACAGATGAGCAGCAAGCTATCTGCCAAGCAAACAATTGCTATAATAATGACTAATTAGAACCCTCCTTTACCTTAGAAGAAATTCAGGATGCAGAAAGCTGCGCGAAAAATAAGAAATGTCCTGGACTGGACCTAATTGAACCAGAGATGGCAAAAGAAGCAACGGAACATATACCGGAATTACTGCTAAAACTATTCTATTGCTGCTTGGAAGCATGTAAATTTCCACTACAGTGGAAAAAGGCAAATTTAAACCTACTCCTAAAAACCCAACAAAGCCACCAGAGACACCTAGTTCGTACAGATCCATAGCCCTGCTACCCTCAGTAAAATATTCGAAAGGCTGCTACATACCAGAATCACAAGGTATTATAATGAAGTAAATCCTAACATGACAAAGCAATATGGATTTACTCCTGGCAAATCCACTATCGAAGCATACAGAACCTCCTCTCTAGAGTCACCCATTGTAAAAGGAAATACTTCCTCGTCATCGCAGTGGATTTTGCCGGCGCGTTCGACACCCTCTGGTGGCCGAGCGTCTTGGCGAGACTCAGAGCTGCCAACCTTCCATTGAATCTTTATAATTGCATGAAGGATTACCTGGCTGATAGAGCAGTGCAAGTTACCACACCATATAAATGCCTCAGTTGCCCAGTCCGCAGGGGCTGCCCCCAGGGTTCTGTCCTGGGGTCGCTCCTGTGGAACTTTGTCTTAGACGAATTCCTCGCCATGGATCTGGGTGGTGTGGAGGCCCAGGCCTATGCAGATGACTTGGTCTTGACTATCGAGGCTAATAGCAGATCCTCCCTAGAAATGCAAGCAAATGATGCCCTTCAAAAGCTGCTAGATTGGACGAAGCTACACTTCCTCAAACTAGCACCCGACAAGACAAAATCGGTGCTGCTAAAAGGTACTAGACTTAAGGAGATCACCACAAATTAAGATTGAGAACAAAACAGTTAAGCTGTGCGAACAGATTAAATACCTAGGAATAACCCTGGACAGAAAATTAAATTTCAAGCCACACCTACAATATATTAAACAAAAGATAAGAAGATACGCGGCCCTCATCGCTAGAGTCACTTGCAGGGACTGGGGACTCAGACATACTACCCTGTCTCTGTACTACAAAGCTCTCTTCATCCCTGCCATCACATATGGCTCCCCTTTCTGGTACGCGAGAGCGGGACTAGAAGTGAATAAACGGATACTCGAAACCATCCTCCTTACCCTGTCGAGAGCAACTAGAACGACTAGCACGGCTGCCATCCAAGTCCTGGTAGGAGTTCTTCCTCCCTGGATCTCGAAGCTATCCGCTGTGAACAGAAACACATTGGCTACAATGTATGACCTCACCACTGACATCACTAATGATCGCAACTATGAGAAGAGAAGAATCACCGACCACCTCATCCAGATTTGGCAGAGGAGATGGAGCAACACAGAAAAAGGTGCAATGACCAGAAGATTCCCCCTCACTGTCACCAAGCTGAAACCACGCTGTACCCCAAGGCGCCAGCGTGGTTTCACCCTGGTCGAAATACCACCTTCCTCCTTACAGGACATGGCCCGTTTAAAGCTAAACTTCACCAACTTGGCATCATAAATAACGCGGACTGTCCCTGTGGCAACCCGGAGTCCTGGAGACACTTAATGTTTTTGTGCGATTTGTATGACGACCTACGACTACGCCTAATAACGGCAATCCAATATATCCCTGACAACCAAGAACCCAGACTGTTAGACACTCAAGAGGACTACAAGGCACTCAGTCAATATGCCCAGGATCTATTTTCTAGAAGGAAAACAATGATAGAAATACACCAAAGGCAACCCGACTAGAAAGAATGCAAGAGGTCAAACAAGTAAAAAAAAAAAAAAAAAAAAAATCACCATAACACAGAAAGACAAGACTTTAGGGTGATTTGGATGGCGTACTGGCAACCCAAAACTGCACTTCCTTCTGCGTTTTTTTTTTTTTTTGGGAGGGGGGAGGGGGGTTTTTGCTCTTCTCCTCTCCTCCCCATATTTTCACTGTCGTGGGGCATGGGCATGCCCCACTGAAAATTGGGGGGTCACCTTCCTATCCGACCCCTCTTCTTCCTATTTCAACCCCCCGTCTTCACCCTCCCTTCCATTACTTTCTCTTGTACAGCGACTGCTCCACATGTCCAAATTTAAATCACATCAAATTTTGCCCCACCTTTTAGGCTCTCTAGAAATAGTTCTTTCAGCGTAAAACCCCACGCAGCGCTTTCTAAATGCGATTTTACTTAAATCAACCGCAATAGCTCCAACCTTTATTTTAGGTCCTAGTCACCGAAATCCCAGGAAAGTGAGTGGCAGGGCCTGCCAGAGCATAAATAGTCTCTTGGTACACCTGGCCGGAATCCCCGTCGCTAGGTATGGTAACGCCGTGTCCCACTGGCGGCCCGGCGGCCAACAGGCCGGATGAACAATGGGCACAACAAACTACATACCACAAGACCCATACATTATTTTTAAACCTCTGGCATAGACAGGGTACTGTCACTCAATACATAGAACATACGCGGAGATGTGAGAAATCCCCGGAGCCGTCAGATCCTCAACATACCTATACCTATGTATTATGTCTGTAAATGGTGTGTGTTTTCTTGTCGATTTGCTTGTTTTGCTGGGCGAAAAAACTCCAGTCCACCCGTTGATATTTTTATGATATTATGATAATAGGGTCCCCCGTAAATGATTACATCTACTGATATATTTATTTGTCCGTAAATTGCATGTGTTCTCTGGTCGATTTGCTTGCTTGCTGGACGAAAAAAACCCCAACTTTCTGTGTGTGTGTGGGGGGGAAACCTTGTTACCTACGCCTGAGACCGACTAACTCAGCCATGGAGTGAAAAAAAGCCCACTAAAGGCCTTTTCCACCCGGGAGGACGGTGACGATAGCACTGTGCTACTGCGGAGACTCCCGTTGATATTTGTCTAATGTCATCAGAGTCCTAGCAGCGTGTTTGAACAGCTTCTAACCGTTTCGGCCATGGCCCACACGAACGGCAATTTGTCGCCGACGTATCCATGTTCTGACGACCTAGTGATTATATCCCTTTCACAGTCCGTCAGCTGTACATAACATCATTTTATTTGAGTTAGAACGCGTTGCGCACTCTTGGACTGTCATTCACTCATCGTTTTGTTTGCCTCGTAAAGTTTGCACATCTTTTATAACACATTCAGATTCCAACGTCAGGGCGGTAACTGCAACTGGATTGTACCCGAACAGGAGAATGTTGTCGGATGTTTTACTGTTCCGATCATCTTTGGCAAGCTGATCATTTACGTCTGTGTATGCATGTCTCCGTTATGAAAGCTGATTTTCAAGCAAATTCGTCCATCCTTTATAGGCAGGGCAATATCGCTGAAGATCAGTATATTTAAAAAAAAAACTTTGTTGCTGCACCAACAAAAAAAAATATAAATAAATAAATAAATCACAATAACTTAAATAAGATAAAAAAAGAAAATAGACTATCTGTGTGTTTCCTTCTCACATAGGTAACTAATCCATTTGATCTTTGAATTTCAGGATCCAGGACTTACCCTGGATTTGTTGGTATGTTTGGCGCCAAAAGACTGAACCCAATGAGGTCAGTGTGTACTGTCTGCAATAACCTTATGTATCAGTCGTTTGCCTGTTTGCTGTATGAAAAACCCGAATATTCGGGAAATAAAACTCTACAACCTATCTCTCGCTGATTGTACAGTGGTTATAGTCATCATTCTCCCACACTATGTGGGAAAGACCTACGTCAGAATCCTATTCAGTGATGCGAGATACTTTAATCGGCTTTTTTCACAACATGGCCAAGTTAGTCGGTCTCTGACGCTGCCTGCGTGGTTTTATCTCCTGGAAATTCGACTTTTGTGTTGGTTTGCTAAAAAAAACAGGCAACAGTCCACAAAAACTCAGAATTTATAGATACTATATCCTGAAGCCTCATAGCTTTACTTGCTTTGGCGCCTAGCGTGCGCGCACACACACACACACACACACACACACACACACACACACACACACACACACACACACACACACACACACACACACACACACACACACACACCTAAAAGCACGTCTTCTGTAATTGTATTTCAGCAGCCCTTGAAATCCCCAGTACATCGCTTTCCAGGCTCCTGCTCATTCCAATAGAAGCAGTGCTAGAATCACTTTCACCTCTGTCTGTGGCTACTGTTAATCTATTAGTCTGTGAATCTCTCCAAGCTAGCAGTTTTCCGACCCACCTAACACTGCCTTGATAGCATCAGCAAGTATTCTTGCACCCTTTCTATTTAAATGTATCCTATCCCTGTAGAAACAATCTGTCCTGACTTTTGAGAAAAAGTCTACCCCATGAGCCTTGCACAGTCTCTCCTCAGCCGAATTGATTGACAAGGCTCTCATATATACTCCCTCCTGTCATGTCTGGGCAGAGTTGCAGATACTTTCAAATTTAACCCTAACCCGCGACTTTTTTTTCAACATTCACCTGTACTTGTTAAGTAAGTCCACAGATCCCCTACTCTTTTGTGTCAACGTGTACAACAATATCACCCTTTGTCCCCTTAAAAGATATCCGCTTTACAACGTGATCAACCGTTTCCCCTAGCAAACATACCCTGGTCCTATTTCACCTATCCTTTTTGCAGAATATTTCCCGTTTCCCTGACAATAGAGTCTCCCTGACAATAACTAGCTCCTGTGGGACCAGCGCATTCCAAGAATGCAAGACCTTTATTTATATTTACAGAGAAATGCGTATTGAGTCCTAACCATGTCCTACGAGTTTTACAACTGTTCGATATGTAAGAGCCAATGCAACTAAGGCTAGAAGTATATTACGTCTGTAGTATACTGCTAACCTCGTGGGAAGTATGGACAATCTTTCTCAAATTCAAGGGGTGTTCGGATACGTTTGGCAGTATAGTATAGTTTAATTACATTATTTCACTTATGTCATTTTTGATTAAGTTTAGAATATTCGTCCACACTGTACTTGTTGGTCCGTGCGCCTTTTTTTTTTTTTTTTTGGCTGGTTGGCGCGTATTTCTTATTCCAAATTCCGATTTTGTTTTTTCGGGACAGTATAATAGTTGTTACTATATAGCAGTAAATAAGCAGACCTTTTCATAAAAATTCTACCGTGAAATCAATGAAAATTTATTATTTTTTTCTTTTAAATTCGTTGTCTAGACAATCACGTGATGTCCTCTATTTCTGCATTTCGCCCTTTGCATGTCGCCACCGAATATATTATAGGAAATTTTTGAACGTAGTTTCGAATGCTCGTGTACAGCTTTGGATGTTCAATCTGAATGCACACCAGCACAAACACTAGAACGGCAGATAAAATGTACTGCTTGTCAACTGTTTTTATCTACCAAGCTAGATGACTAACTTCACAGTAACTCAACTTGATTAAGCTAGACACGTGTATATTTTACGAGTTGCATTTGAAGTAAGCAGGTTTTTCTTGTGGTTGGCCAATTACCAGTATCCCTTATGTCCTATGCTTTAGAATTATATGCTAAACGATGTACTTTTTGTTTAATTTTTAAATCGGAAATCTGTTTCTGCTGCTGATGACGTTTTCAGTATATTGTATTTTTTACTTAAATGTACTACGTTTATTTTGATTTTCCTTATTATTCATATCAAGCAATGTTTACTTCTAAGCGAGTTTCTTTTTCGTTTAATACCTGATTATTGAAAATTTTCTCTCGTAGTAATTATTTAGGAAATCTGCACAGTAATTCTTGAAAAGTTTTGACGCTAGAGGGCCTATCTCGAATAAAAAAAAAAGTGAAAACTGTAGCAGACGTTAATATTTAGCCTCAACAAAACAGGTTTGATATACTTATTCATTAAATTCATAGCAGAAAACACTTTAATAGAATGTTAAATTGATGTATCTTATATTTAAAATAATTTTTATGATTTGACGATATAAATTAACAAGCAATACTTAATTTTATAATTCTGCTTGCAGTTAACTAACATTAATAAAATTCCGGCTATACTCTACATTAAAATTATAAAGCTGCATTGTAAAAAGTCTAATATTATAAGTAACTTGAAGTACAGAAGTTTTAATGGATTTTATTCTAATTGATTTTTATTATAATAAGCAAACGGTGCATTATTTACGCCCGAACGTGACCAAAGCGTAGGAAACGTAAAACAGCAGGGGAAATACATAGCGCTCATTCCATCATGATATATCTGCTGGCATCGCCTTGGTAACGCCATTTCGACATTGGCTGCGCACGCATCCATCCAGACGTTATCTGGGTGAAACTAGTCAAAGTGAATGTGCTCCACTTTATGGTTAGATAAGCGGACTTAAAAGAAAGTGCGTTTTGAATTTTCGTTTCCGAATTACGAATATGTTCAGCTGGCGTACATCACTAAGTCCGCAATTTAATACGACGCGTGAATTAAAGTATTTAACTGAGATTTCTTGACGAACAACGTTGGCTAAATCTTAATGGAGTGGTGTTCGAAAGTGGAAATATCGCTTGGAATTAGTTGCAGAAGTAACTAAGATTATTCATGTAAAATGGTGCATTTGAATTCATAAGACATCAAAGCGCTTTCGCTGTGTATACACAAATCTTGTATATAATCTTTGTTTCTGTTCCCTTAAGTGGAATTGCTTTAACGTGGCGAAGGATTTCGGCTACTTTAAGCCTATGAGTTTTAAACATTTCATATATTTAAGAAATTTGTTTTTCTGATTATACTCCGGGACGACTACACGGTCAGAAGAGTTCACAAGATACAGAGAATACGAGAAACAGCACCGTATTTAGCAGTCACAGGCCTGAACCCCGGTCCCTCAACGGACGTGTATTTATATACTCTTTGGTGTGACCACTCGGGTACTTAATTTCATACTGGATATATCAGTGAAATTAGAGCAGTTTTTATCCATTAGATCCATTAGAATTTATTTTCGAAGTGCCAATGGAAATTGGGCACATTAGCTAATGTGCCAACGGTTTTATAAAATTTTATAGGCTCTTTTAGCCATTTGGCCATTCCAAATTTCATTAAAATGAAACCAACAGAAATTCAGCAATTATTGTATTTTTTTATAGATTATTTTCTTATTCATTTTTAAACATTTTTCTCTTATCTGCTATTATTATTATTATTATTATTATTATTTATTTTTTTTTGCTGGTACCGCAATCACAGGCGGCTGGTTCCTGCCTTTCTGTGGATGTGGGATCTTTAGATTACTTATTAATCTAATTGATTAGTTTAGATTAGTTCTTTTAACTTTAGATTAGATTAGATCTTTGGATTAGAACTTTAGATTAGTTCTTAGACTAATTAGTACGTGCACAGTAAACCCGCTTCCTTGTGGCTTGAACGGGTCTTAGCAGCAACCTTCCTCGTGATTGCTGCTACCAGGTGGCAAGAAGCAACTAAACAACACACACACACAACACACACACACACACACACACACACACACACACACACACACACACACACACACACACACACACACACACACTGTATTAATTTGAATTTCATTTATTTAACAATACAATAATACAGTGCTTTCTGGATTGATGTCCATACGCACTTACAATCTTATTGTACATTAATGCAATATCATAACAATCATAAATACTCATTTCCGGCCACTTTACAGAGTTCTGTATCCAACACACAGTACCACGGTGAAGTGGAACTAGCGTTCGAGAGTTGGTCTACCTAAGGCAAAACGTATGTTCATGCATATCATGAAGGCTTCATCTGTATCACATATTGTTACTGAAGCACTGGATATTATGCAGAGATGTAGCGAGGGTTATATGATGCCCGGGGACAATCCAATATATTTTAGGCACCCTCATGTAACTTATTTAAATACAAACATAAAATAATAGTTATTATTATTGTTTCATTCACAAAAGAACACTTGACAAACGAAGAACAATGAACCAATGAGAGATTAAAAAAAATAGTATTCATCATTACTAAAGAAATATTTTAACAATAAAGATAAATTCTGCCGAGTAATTCTAAATAAAATTAGAAGAATCACTAAATTTACTGTTGTCTAGTTTCCTTTTTACACTTAGTAGGACCAGATCTTTCAGTGGATCTCGTCCCATCGACGTTCTTAGGTAGGAAAGAATTAACTTTTACTCACCCTGTAGCAGCCCTGTAGGCCCTCACGGAGCTCCTGTAGATTGGTGCCCGGTGGTAAATGCCCTCTACTACCCCACCTCGTCTACCATCTATCAGTATACCATTGCTATATTTAATGCTATGCGCGCAATGGAGAAGTGAATGGGCAATATGGAGAGTGCGCAGCAAAATGTTCTTGGTTCTCGGTTCGCGCACATGAAACGTTTATCAGTTTACTAAATATATAAATCATTAATCATTGCTATTTTCTCATTATATTTATCACATCAGAATGCAGCGGCTGCAGCAATGGGCATCAAAGAACCAGCTGAAAATATCGTCAGACAAGACCTCATCGATCCTGCTAAAGGGGACTCTTCTACTACGACGACCCCCGCAAATTAAAATCAACAATGTAACAATCAAATTTGTGAGCCAACTGAAGTATCTGGGCGTTATCCTAGATAAAAACCTGACGTTCCAGCCGCATCTGAAATACATCAGAAGAAAAATCAGAGGATACTCTGGACTGGTAACCAGAATCACAAGGAAAGATTGGGGACTCAAGAAAAAAGCACTGATGCTTTACTATAAAACAACCTTCCTGCCTGCAATCACCTATGCAGCAGCGGTGTGGTATCCAAAAACGACACTGGTAGTCAACAAAAGAACACTAGAAATGACCCAAAGGACCATACTGCTATCGACAACGCGCGCCTGCAGCGCGGTAAGTACCCCAGCATTGCAGGTACTTGCTGGAGCGCTCCCTCTGGACCTGGAGGCAGTTCAGGCGGGGCTACTGTTTTTGCTGGCCAGGGGAGTGGCCGCTACCCACCAAGGATACACGACTGACCCGGCGGGCAACCTAAAACACGAAAAAAATAGGCTACAGACCTACCTCCTAGATCTTTGGCAGAGAAGATGGACAGAGACTACAAAAGGCGAAGTAACAAAAAGATTTCTACCAGACCTCCGGAAAATATACCCAAAGCAGCCACCGTGGTACTTCCCAGGGTACCATATGACAACACTATTAACCGGACACGGACCCTACAAGGAGAAGCTGTTTGGCTTCCGGCTCGTTCAGGACCCCAACTGCATATGTGGGGAAAGTGAAAGCTGGAGCCACATAGTCTATGATTGTTAACACTATGAAGACCTCAGAGGGCGACTAATAACAAGGTTAAGATACTTCCCAAAAGGACTGGAGCACCACTTCCTGGGGGCACTGAGGATGAATATAGGGCACTCTCCCAGTATGCGCAAGACCTATTCACCAGGAGAAAAACACTAATAGCTATCTACAGCAACGTACACAGAGATTGACAAAAATTGGCGCCAAATGTGACAAAAAACTGAAATTCCGCAGAGGACCAGTACTTGGACAAGAAGAGTGCTGATCACACGGAAGAGAAAAGCAAGGACGGGGGAATGCAGCACAGACAGTAGAGAACAGACAAAACGCAGCACAGTTGGAAACAGCTTGATGGCGATCTGAAGAGGACACCCTAGCCCTCTTCACCTATTATTCCCACTTCCTTGGGGGAGGGGACATTTTTGTTCCTTCTCCTCCACCCCCAAACTTCTACTCTGGTGGGGCATGGGCATGAAAACTGGGGCTATCTACTCTATTGGCCCCATATTTCTGTATTTTCCCCCAATCTTCGGTCTCCCTCCCCTCTCTACCTTCATCATAGCGAAAGCCCCACACGTCAAAAACTTAATATGATAAAATTACCTTACGCCCAAAACTCGGCCTAGCAAACCAAAGCAACATTACCCCTACAACAGCGCAGATTTTTTATTTATTTATTTTTTCTTTATTTATTTATTTTATTTTATATATATTTTTTTATTTTTTATTATTATTTTTATTTTTATTATATTTTATTTATTTATTTATTTATTTATTTATTTTTATTATTTTTATTATTTTTATTTATTATTATTATTATTTTTTTTTTATTTTTTTTTATTTTCTTTTATTTTATTTATTACTTTTTATTTTTTATTTATTTATTTAATTTTTTTTTAAGGTCCTATCCGCCGAAATCCCAGGAAATTAAGCGGCAGGACCTGCCAGAGTGAATCTACAGCTATTGGGTTCCTGGTCTGCCTCCACGGGGCGTAAGTGGACAACGTTGGGCCTCAATAGGGGTCCAACGGCTAAATGACCAGATGAACAACGGTACAGAATACAACACATGAACAATTCCCACACACTTTTAAATCTCTGGCATTTCCCAGTGAACTGGTTCACCACAATGAAAGCAACGCGGAGATGGGGGAAACCCCTGGTGCCGTAAGACAACACACACTTACACTTACACTATCACATCAGAAATGTGAAATACGTGTTATCTTTCGATATCTTTTAGAGAGGACACAAGAACATCACTGTATTTAGTCAAGCTCATTTGAACCGCCCTCTTTTTTTCCATCATTCCCATATTTAATGGCTATGGTGACCAGCAAAGTGGCAAGACAGACAACATGGAAGAGTTTTCATTCTGTAATACAGAAGTCATTTGTTGATGGATTAACTAGCATGAGAGGGACAACCTTGCATGGCACGAATCACCAAAACCTTTGAATCTGATATTGTTAATCGTAATGTCGGTAACAAGATTGCAGAGTCGTAGCTCCAGATTCCTCTGAATGATAAGATTATTGTTGAAACAACTGGCTAATATCCAAACTCTTGTCTGATTTGATCCTTAATATTAGAATCGTTGTGTCTCCTTTTTAACCTGTGAGATACATCACTGCTATACCAAATACTACTAATTGTGCGTCCAGGGCCAACACACTATCTTCCTTAATGCATACCATATCAGGCCTTCTCACACCATCATTCGTTCGGTAGTGTGGCTCTCTTTGATGATGCGCCATTCGTTTTGTTGCAATCTATTGGTGACAATATTAAAAATTACACTCAATTAACAGACATAAGACACAGCAGATGAATTTAATTATTCGGGTGGCCTAAATATAATAGTTTTTTTTTTTTTTTGGTTTTTGCTGCTATGAAAGCTCTTTGACGGGAGTCAAAATAAACATTGAGTTATCCTTCGGTTCACTCTCTTGTGGAATTTCTTTAAGATGACAGAGGACTCTGTTATAGGTCTATAATCACTTGGTGATGCAAAGCCCTTCGTTTTGGGAATCAGTATCGAATATGCCTGAAACAAAGAAGTTGGTATTTTATCATTTCATATGAATATATGCAGAAGGTCAATTAGGATCTTGTATGGAATATTTTGAATCTGTTGGGGTGAAATCCGTTCATGGCCAGGACTTGAAGAAAGGTCAGAAAAGGAAGACTTCAACTCCATCAATGCAATTGGTCTATATAAATTTCCTTCAATAAGGCCTTGAATAAATACAAAAAAGCCGATAGTTTTTTTAGTATTTCCTGATGCTTTCTGTGTATCTGTTTCTTAATATTCTGTATGTCTCTCTGGCTGCGTCAACTTCAGGGTGAGGTAACGTAGTTCAGGCCCGCTGGAAGGTCTTGCGTGCACGATGGAGGGCTTTTCTTTGATTTTCTAGATCAGCATTCCACCAGGGGAACTCACATGGGAAAGGTCTTCGCTTGGGGATTGATACAGCAGAGGCACTATGTAGCCTAGTGGTCAGGAACACGGTGCAGTAGCACACTCTCTTTGAGTGGACCGGGATTCAAGCCCGCGATTGCTAAATACGATTAACATTTGTATTGGTTGCTTTATTGTAAACTCCACTGACCTTGTGGTCGTGCCGGAGTATAAATAAAAACATTATCGTAGTGAGCTTTGTAGTGCAGTCTTTAGGTGTTCTTTGCAATGGTTCTGAGCTGTCTGTATGAAGTCTAGCAGTCAATTCTTCGTAAAACTGGCTCCAATCAGTTCTCTTTGTACAGAATCTGGCTGTATATCTGGGAGCTGGAGGGATGAGATCCACAGAACGACAAAGAGAGAAACTGATCGCTCTGTGGTCAGAAGTAGTCCATGACTCATTAACCTTCTATTTTGAGATCTTGAATGCGATAGCTGGTAATGTTATGGGGTTTCCTGGTTGGTTCAATACGTGGAGGTTGGAAGAGATGATAAAATTCGTCAATCATTTTCCATTATGGGTGCCTGCACGATCCGATGTGTTGCTACGCCACAGGGCATCCATACCGATAAGAAGTTTATCCCCTGGGAGCACATCAAGGGCAGCCTGGATAAGGCTGATGGATCTGGAGATGTTCTCTCCTGGCTTACAATAAATAGACAATACATGGAAAGATCCCAAGGCTGAAGTAATGTGTGCACAAGACTTGTAGCCGTGCATAACGTGGAGATCTTTGTGTTTTTGATTGTAATTGTACCCTAAGGTTTGTCAGTGGAGGAACAGATGAGCCTATAGTAGTTAGGGTAGCCTATGATGTTTCCCCTATGTGTATAAGGATCCTGAATCAGAACGATGACTTTTTCTTCTTGAGCCTTTAGTTTAATTTGGTCGGCTACTGACATTGCCCTTTGCGCGTTTATTTGCATGAATTTTAATTCTTGAGTACTTTTGAAGTTAGGTTTTCTAGTCATAATTTATTCTGAATAGAAATTCTGAATTGATAATGTACTCTTGGCCCTTTGGTAGATAACACTATTGGGGTCTCTGGTGGAGAGCTGGTGCGGCATCTTTAGGCTTTTGCAATTTGCACACATCGGTGGCTGGCCATTATTAGGGCATGAATTGAATCTCATCATCAGAAATACTATGACCTTCCTCTGATTTGGGCGTAGTAATTGTTGTAGAATTTCTGCCGGCCTTTGATGGCTTCTATGGTGCGTATTGGAAAGAGCTGGTGAAGACACTGATTGATATTCCGTGGATTAGAACTCACAAGATATATTTCAGCTGGCGCCAAAAGGAGACCTTCTTGCTCCTTCGGGCTTTAATCTTAATTAACAGTGTTGATTCGAGAATTAACTTTAGTAGGATGGGCACATCGTATGTGTACCCCTAATCCAGATTTTGGTGATATACACTCGCTGGCATATCTGGTTTAGCAAATCACGCTCGCTTGAACCGCTCTCATCTCAACCGCGCGTAATGCACCCTCACTTTTGACCACTCGGCTACTTTTTTAAAATGAATTAATAAAATAATGAACTATCTCATATGGGCGCTGCTTAAAACGAGATTTCTTTTCTGCGCATCCGCCATATTGCCCATTCATTCCTGCAATCAGCACATGGTGATGAACATATTATCCAGTGTTTCAGCCAATATATGAATGGCCTATGTACGAAAGGTGTTTGAAAAGTTCGTGGCCTGAGTATTAAGGGGTTATTTGAGGAGTTCGGTAACATGTTTCTTTTCAACATAGTCACCTTTGGAGTTAATACACTTTTGTCAACGATACTGCAATGCGTTGATTCCAGCTGCCAAGAAAATTTTCTCTTGTGCCTCCAGGAATGCATCCACTGTACATGATCACTGTATGTGGGAAAATTGCCAACCAAAAAAATTCAAAAATTCTTACATAAATTCAAAAATTTATGTAAGAAACTACGGGTGACCGTAGTTTCTTACATAAACCTGTATTTGTGTCTAAATTGCGTGTGTTCTCTGGTCGATTTGCCTGTTTTGCTGGACGAAAAAACCCCAGTTTCTGGGGAAAAAAACCTTGGATGCCAACCAGGTACTTTTTTCAAATTAGGAAATAGGTGAAAGTCCGATGGTGCTAGATGAGGTGAATATGGGGGATGGTCCACGATTTCAAAGCCGCCCTCATGCAATTCAGTCATGGTAATGGCAAATTTGTGAGTAGGCACGTTGTCCTGTTGATGTTTTAACACAAACGACTCACAAGGTCTGCGCCATACGGGTTTGTGATTGTCTGGCCTTTCTGAAAATAATTCACTAGTAACACTCCATGAGCGTCCCAAAAAAACAAGCAGAAGAAATCGACTTGGCTTTCTCTGGAGGAGAAGACACTGCTCCTTTGTCTCTGGCTAAAGCGATCGACCCAGGTCCTATTCATGGTCACAAACCTTGCAAGGAAATTTTCTGGATCTGCTTAAAACGATTCAGATGTTCACTTGACTTGGCAACTCTTGTGCGATTTTGATTTTCTGTCAACAACTTCTGGAGTGCACGTCTTGCACATCTTCCACACCATGGGTCATCTTCCAGGTTCTTCCTCCCTCGTTTAAATTCACTTAAAAATGAGCAATTGAAGTCGGGAAAAAAAAACCTTTTCTGAAGTAAAGTAAACATTTTTTGGATGTATTTTGGTAGCCCTTCTCGCCTCTGTAAGGGGACTCAGCCTCTTTTCCGGATTCACATTCGGACACTCAAAAATTCGGTGACATTCCAGGTATAAAAAAATTGAGAGTTAATTTCAGGGACTCTTAAGGGAAATCAGCAGCGTCTGTTAATCCTGTAATATAACGGATAGTTATCCCGTCCACCCTATGATGCCACCATAGTTTTCACATACTTTTGCGTCTTAAAAAGCCTATAATAATAAAAAAAAAAATTCTCATTGATATTTGAATCTCACTCATATAATTTATTTTTGATTATAAAAACTTTTAACTTCGGACTCTGTGCTTTCATTAGAAGGACGAATCAATCCCTCCCGAAGCTTCTAATCCGGTGCTTTGCAGCTTTGAACATTGCCTAGAACTCTAAACGGATTTGAAAACTTTCAGACGGTGAAAGAAACTGACAGTAGCACTTTTAATTAGAACCGAAAATTTTATAAACAAATTAATCTCTCTGGCATGTTAATTCTAGAGAGAGAGAGAGAGTGAGAGAGCTATGATAAGAGCAAAGTTCGTTGACGCTTGTTTGTTCTAACATAATTGAAGTGAAACGAAAGAGTTATCTTAACTCTCCTTTTGTTTCATTAAAGCTGCAACAGTTTCAGCACCTGCAACAGTTTTAGATTTTATTTCCTTACAAGCAGTTATGGACATTTGTTCTAAAACTGACGCACATAATTATCAAAGGAATTCTGCAGCTTAATAAGAGCCTGCTGTTTTATTATCATACTACACTGCTCGACAAAATTAACAGAACACTTAGAAAACGCTGTGTTCTAAGTGTGTCCCGCTTGCGATGAACCGGGACAAAATTTGCTGTGGTAGTGTACCATAGAATAACGATGGAATGAGGAAACAGCGAGAAACTTCAGACAGGTATAAGGGACATTTATAAGGGTTGTATACGAATTACCAAAACGCTAACATTACAGAAGTCGATACAAGATGCTCGAAAATGTGGTCACATGACATCAGTACGGCGTATGATCCCCTCCAACTGCTAAACAGGCCTGACAGTGGTGAACCATGTTCTATATAAGGGTGTCTATAAGATTCTGTGGCAACAAATCCCATTCGTCCACCAGCGCAGACCTTAGCTCACCAAGTGAACGAGGATTGGCTGTCGGCGTGCAATGCGACTCCCAAGGGCGTCCCACACATGTTCAATCGGATTTAAGTCTAGCGATCATGCTGGCCACAGCACTCGTTGGATATCTTCATTTCAAGATATTCCTCCACCACTTGAGCTCTGTGCAGTGGCGTTGTCTTGCATGTAAAAAAGAAAAAAAAAAGCTGGGCCAACAGTACCCCTAAAAAGTCGCACATAGGGTTCGAGGATCTGTGCTCAGTACCTCTGCGCAGTTATGGTATCCTTATCAAAAACCTGAAGAGGCGTGCGGCCGCTGATCATTATTCTGCCCCATACGAGAAGACCGCCTCCACCGTGTGTCCCTTTCTCTAATGTTGGAGGGATGGTACTGCATTCCTCGTTGTCTCCAGATGAAATAACGTCTGGAATCTGTTTGTAGGCTAAAATGGGACTCATCAGAGAACAGAACTAAACCAAGAGTTACACAGGTTTTCTACGTGTTCTGTTAATTTTGTCGAGCAGCGTATTATCATAGGGTTAGTGAAAATTCTCTGTGCAGTTCCAAGTATCCATTATCTCCACTACTCTTCAACCATTAGTTCCGTGAACAATCAGATGTTTAGATGACTGCAAGTGCTGTGAAAATGGCGTTGTCAGTTGAGGCCGAATATTTTTGGTGGAACGTTTTTCGTTGCTGGGTGAATATGTGGAAGTCAAACAGAAATTTGGGGAAATGTATCCCGAAATTCATGTATCATACTGAAACACAGTGCAACGGTTAATTAATAGATTAAGGGAAACGTCATCAGTTTCCCTTTCTCAATGCTTACTCTAGCCATCTCAGTGCATAGAGCACGTATATTCTCACATACATGTTCCGTGGTCTAAGATGTACGTTCATACATACATTCTCTATATTGTAATGTACGTTCATACATACATACTCTGTATGTATGAATACATCCATACATACAAAACATGTATTTCATAACTTGAAAAGGACCATTTGCGTCGGGAAACAGACCAACCCCCAATATATACATACAAATTTGTATATGTAGTAATTGTTAGATGCTGTTCGGTGTACATAGATCAGCGTGAGTGTGTGTGTCTTAATCGTCAAGGCAGCTAAGGATGTGAGGCGACATTATATTGTGTATGGAAATGGCGTATATTCTGTGGTCGATTTGCCTGCTTTCTGGACTTAAAAATCCGATTTTCTGAGAAAACCGCGCAACCCTCTTCTGAGATCGACTAAATCAGTTACGGAAGAAGTGTAAAAAACCTCATAATAATTCTTCGCGCCATTCATAGGATTCAAACTCGGGAGTTTTCCACCCCTTGTGGGAGGAAGGAAGATGATTATATTCACTGTGCTCCCCACATTGGCCATAGATCAGAATAACACCAAAATATCAGTGGAGTTCCATGCCAAGGTGAAATCCTGTTGTGTTCTTTTATTTTGTTGGTTATTTTGCATTGTATTTTTGTATCTTGTTTCTTGCTTATATCTTCTTTTATGTTATCCTTATTTCTTTCCCTCTCTAGCAGAGTAGTTATAATCACTGTGCTCCTAGAATTGTAGAGAAGACCTGAGTTCGATCCCGTAAATAACGCAGGGAATTTTTATGGATTTTTTTTCATAACTTGGCTGAATTAATCTCTCAGGAGAGTTTTGCATGGTTTTTCTCCCGGGAAACTCCGATGAAGAAACAAATCATGCAGTTTTTCATTCCGCAAACTGACCAAAGCATACACGCAATTACGGACACAATATATTGTGTCATAACCTTAATTTGCCCTTTAACACACACCTAACCTAGCTATATCCTTATTTCTGTCTTTAGCTCAAAGACATGTATGTGGCGTATTTTAGATTCTGTGAGAAAGCAACTAAGGCAACGAGGCATCAGTATATCATGCCTCTAAAATTTGTGTATAATATGGCCCCTTTGCATGTTTTTGCTGGATGAAGAATCCCCAGTTTTCGTGAGATAACCATGCTGTCCTCGCATGAGATCTATTAACTAAGCCACAGTGTTTAAAAGGCCCATAAAAGTTCGTCTCTTATGGATGTAAACTCAGGCCATTTCTACATGAGGTGGAAAGATAGCAATCAGAACTCCTGTACTACTCAGGAGGGTTCGCTGCTGTTGCAGATGCAAGCAAAAGGGGATTTTATACAACATTAGTTAGGGGTGCCTAATAAATTGGGCATGAGGGTACATTACTGCTCACCTTAAACTCAAAAATTTATGCTCACCTTAAACTCAAAAATTTTTCTTTCTTGGTGCAGAAATAAATTTTTTTTATTTGAAAGCAATATCAGTATACTAATATTATTTAACGTTAGTGGCATTTAATACCCAGTCAGTAGTCTGCATTATGTTAAGCTATTTCATCTAAAAAGAGGACTTTTTCAAAATTTAAATGAGATGTTCACGTTGTTTTTATAATTATTTGGATAATTATTTTGAATCTCGCTCAACATTTATGCTTTCACTTGTCGATAATTTTTCTGATAATACTTACATTAAATACCTTATGCAGTTGCATAGTTTAACAATAATGTTTTAATGTACTGTATTTCGTTCGTTAATAAAGCTGGTATTTGTATGCTTGTTTAGGCTACTGCTTTTCCTTCTTCAGTTGTGCGCATTTGCGCTTGCCGTTCACTAGGTTTAAAAACAGCTACTGCACCATCTTACAAAAATGCTACTTGAAAGGAGCCGACTTGGGGTGCAACTACTTTGGCAATATCCGCTTATAAAACTACAAACCCGATTTTTTTTTTAATAGTTGGACAGTTTCTTCTAAGCTGCTCTACTGAATAAAATTACAGGTTTATCTCTTAACCAATAAAGGTTCTTTGAAGGGCTTTTGGAGGATTTCGATTGGATTGTCACTAATAAAAGTGTTAAAAACGTCAATATGGTATGTCAGGTAGATCAACCTTTATTTTCGTACCACTCTTTTTGAGACATTGAAAATTATAAACTACAGAATTTATTTTTCGAATTGTCTTCTGCATTTGATTCCATTAGAATTTAATTTATTACAGTTTTTTTTTATTAAACAAATCAAAATTTAATCTTGCCAAACAGTTCTTCACTTCATTGTGAGTGATTAATTCATTATTAGAAGCGTTTCGGTGGTTAAGGTTTCACGGTGGTGTGCGCTAGCTGTCAAAGCAGCTGAAGCTATGAGGTATCAGTAGTAGCATGCGTTCTCTGGTCACTTTGCCTGAGCCTCGTGGGTATCAATTGGTATAATCGCCATCTTCCCCACACCGGTGGAAAAAACTGAGTACGAATCCGGTAAACGACTCGCGGAATTTTTTTGGGCGTTTTTCACATCGTGGTTGTTTGTCGGTCTTAGCGGAGAGTAGTGTGGTTTGTCTCTCGGAAACTCGGTTTTTTGGCCAGCAAACAGTCAACCGATCAAAGAACACACGCAATTTACACACATATACAGCGCAATATGGCCTAAGTCGCTGATGCTCCTGAAACCCTACAACAACAAAAACAGTTTTCAGTTTGCTGGACGAAAAAGATTGTTTCCTGTCTTCCGAACCTGCATCCAGTGTGCCGAGATGACACTACGTGATGCATTAAGCCAACGTGCTACCTGCTAGGCTGTTATGTAGGGTCTTTGGCACCATACCGGTGGTTAACAGGACGATCGGGATGTCATAACTTGTTGCGTATGCCACATCTTTTTGATCTTCCGTCTGGGGTTCGTGTACTTCGTGATCTTTTCCTTATGTGTTTTCTGGAGGTTGCCAGTGTTTGGAGGTTGCATTGCTATGTCAGTCAGATAGGTAGCCGTTTTCTTCTTGTCGACAAGGATTATGTCCGGTTCTGTTCTGCGACATTGTCTTGTCCGTTATTATGGCGCGGTCCCAGTACAAAAAAACCAAATTGTGATATTTAGGTCACCCGTAAATGATAACATCTACCCATATATTTATTTCGTCTGTAAATTGCGTGTGTTCTCTGGTCGATTTGTATGTTTTGCTGGACGGATAAAAACCCAGTTTCTGGGGGAGAGGAAACCTTGCTATCTACGCCTGAGACTGACTAACTCAGCCATGGAGTGAAAAAACCCATTAAAGTTCCTCGCGTCATCGACGGGATTCAAACCGGGCCTTTTCTACCCGATGAGGGGTGGACGGCGACGATACCACTGTGCTACGCGCGCAGCGCGGTCTCAGTACAGCTGACCTCAATATCTTGACCTCAGTACAGTGGTTGAGGTATTTATTTATTACGGTCTGAGGTTTATATTTGTAATACTGTACACCTTCCTTAATCAACTGGTATTTCCTCGCCAGCTTTTGACGTATTATCCTGGCTACTGGTTGTGTCGACATGTGTTGTCTGACACTCCGGGATCTTGGCCATGTATTTTCTACAATTTTTGGTGTTGATTACCTAATGGCGAGCATGAATCCATTCTCCGGGAAGAGCGTCTTGCTCGTGAGTTATGCATTGGAAGCCAACATATCTATGTGTCTTGATGGAGGTCATTTCAATATCTATCATGGAATGTCTTCTTTGCCCATCTTTCTAGCTTCGTTTATTCCCTCTGGTTGAAAGGGGACTCCTCATTTAGGTTGAATTGGGTATGCTGCTTGTCAAGCTTCCTTACGGCCTGGTAGAGTGCTGCTTTGTTTTTCTGGAAGTAATCCTTTAGGTTAGCTATTGCTATCTTCTGTTGCTCAATGAGGTCTATCAGGCCCCTTCTGTCGTTGATGTTGCTCGATGAGGATTATCCTCCCTTCCGAGCTAGTGACAGTCTCTTTACGGCTGACTTGCAGGTGGTGTTGGCGGCTCTTGGTCATCATTGTCCTTGTCTTTCTCATGATATTCTCCAACTCGGTGTTAGTCCAATCTGTGATCCCAAAGGAGTATGTTAGCCACTGGGAATGCATAGATGTTTATGCTTTCAACTGTGTTCCCTCCATTGAGCTTTGCTTTGATCAGGCTTCTGAGTCTCTGATGGTATTTTTCAGTCAGACAGGCCTTGATCTCCTTGTGCTCTAAATGCTGAGCCTACATTATCACCAGGTATTTGTAGGCTTCTCTCCCTGTCATCATTTCGATCTCTCCACCACTCTGTAGCTGGTAGTTTCGGCAGACTAATTTCCCGCGATGCAATCCGTGGATGTTGCATTTGTCTAGACCAAATTCCGGCTTGATATCATAATTGAATTCTTCGGTGATCTGGAGTAGTTGCTGGAGTTGCTTCTTGGTTGCCGCGTATGAGGCTTGATGTTACATCAGGTGGGAGAAGGTGTACAGGTTTTCCTTCCTTTGTTGAGATTATATCCATACTTGCTGCTGTTGAGCATGGTGGACAGGGTGTTTGAGTGCTAGACAGAACCACAGTGGGCTCGGGCCATCTCCCTGTAAGATTCTCCTCCTAATGGGGATTGGTCTGGTCGTGGTGATCTCGATCCTGATGGTGGTACTCAATTTCGACACGGTTGCTTCTAGGAAGTTTGTCACTGTCGCATTGACTTTGTAGATCTTCAGCGTCTCTACTAGCCAAGTATGAGGCACGCAGTTGAAGGCCTTGCGGTAATCGATGTAGGCCATGTACAGGTTGTGGCGCTTCTTGCAGGTTTGCTATATAACTGTGGCATCGATGGTTAATTGCTCCTTGCATCCTTTCTGTTGTTCGGCGATGATATCCTGCCTGCCAAGTGGTCTGATATATTCTTGGTTATGCAGCTGGTCAGGATCTTATACATCATTGGGAGACATGTGACCGACGTGTATTTCGCCCGGTTTCTTCTATCTTGGTATCTTCAGATGCACTGATGAGCCAAAACATTATGACCACCTAACTAATATGATGTTGGTCCTCCACATGAAGTTAAAACACCTCGTACCCGGCGAGGCATGGACGCTACAAGATGTCTAAATGTGTCTTGTGGTATCTGGTACGAACACGTAACCAGCAGATCCTTTAACTCCTGTAAGGTCCGTGGTTGAGACGCTGCAGATCAGAGTTGCTCTTCCAACACAAACCTTCCATGCTATATGGGATTGATGTCCGGGGAATTTTGAAGCCAGGGCAATACCTGGAAGTACTCCTCATGTTCCACGAACCAGTCTCGAACAATCCGGGTGTGTGGCATGGTGCATTATCCTGCTGAAAGACGGCACCGCCAGAGGGGAAGGCTGTTGCCATGAAAGAATGTACCTGGTCAGCAATGATGTTTAGGTGGGTGGGAGACGTCAGTGTGCCTGGCACATGGATGACTGGACTCAGGGTATCCCAGCAGAACATCGCCCAAAGTATGACACTGCTGCCACCGGCTTGTTTTAGTTCCACAGTGCATCCAGGCACCATCACTTCCCCAGGTAAACGACACACACATACCTGGCCGTCCACATGGTGCAACAGGAAACGTGATCCATCGGACCAGACGACCTTCTTCCAATCACTCAAGGTCCAGTTTTGATGCTCGCGTGCTCATTGTAGGCGCTGTCGCTGGTGAACCGTGATTAGCATGGGCACTCGGAACGGCCTATTGCTACGCAGCCCCATTTTCAGCAGGGTTCGATGTACTGTGTGTTGTGACGCGTTACTCCCGTCACCCGCATTCCAATTACTGACTAGTTGCGCCACAGTCGCCCTTCTGCTGCTACGTACCATCCTGGATGGCCTTTGTTCACCTCGAGCATTGGTGAGCCGTGGTCATCCAACACCTGGCTGGCTGTAGCATCCCACCAGCCGTACCGTTTCGGATATGCTCTGACCCAGTCGTCTGGCCAATACAATTAGGCCTTTGTCAAAATAACAGTGATTAAAGGAGCTCAGTATTAGGTGTTTTTTATACCGTGTCACGATCCGCACACGCCCGTAGTTCATTTGCAGTCGTTTTGATTTGCACAACGACTCGCTGGTCATAATGTTTTGGCTCATCGGTGTATATGATTGTTTCTGGGTGACTTATCATTCGGTGAACTGCTCTGCTAGGCGGTTGTCTGTACAAGCGAGCTTCTTGTACCAGTAGTAGTTGTGTTACCTATTCCTGGGGTTCGCCAGCTGTGGGAGTTCCTGATCAATTATTGTACTTCTTCCTCCAAAATTCTTCCATTCTCTCATCTATTGTACGTCTTTGGTTTTCTTCCGTTCTAGTTTTATCCATGGGGCTTAGCTGTTATGTCTTCACTGCTCCATTCCCCCTCCCCCCAAAACTCCTCGATCATCTTCTGCTCGGGCGGTCCGTTTCCGTCTTTACCGATACTTCTGTATACGGCTGTTTGGTTTTCATCAAAGATTCTCTGGGAGCTCTTTGTAATTTTTCTCTGGGAGCTCTCTTTGTAACGGCGTAGTCTCTTTCAGAGTGCGAAGAGGCTCTTCTTGAGTGTGTCTAAATATTATTCTATTCTATGATTTATGGTCTCGTATTTGCGGTAGATGTTGTCTGGTCTGCGCTGTAGCACAGTGGTATCGTCACCGTCCTCCCCAACCCCGGGTAGAAAAGACCAGCGTTCGAATCCAGTCGATGACGCGAGGAACTTTAATGGGCTTTTTTCTCACCGTGGCTGAGTTAGTAGTCTGTCTCAGGCGTAGATAGCAAGGTTCCACTCCCCGAAATTTTTTTCGTCCAGCAAACAGGCAAATCGACCAGAGAACACGCGCAATTTACAGACAAAATAAACATATGTGTGGATGTAATCATTTACGGGGGACTCTAATATCATAATTTGGTTGTGGACGTTCCCTCTTGAAGATGCTTTTCACTGTTCCGTCAGTTTCTTACTCCTATTGCTCCTTTTGTCCTGGGTCGGTTGATCGACCTTGACGCTTAATTCTTCTGTCTTCTGCTAAAATCTTCTATCTTCTTTCCGAAGCTGGCGTTCCTTTCGTTTCCTTTCTGTTACTTTCGTTTCCTTTGCTGGTGGTCTCTTGTTTCTCTTCCATTAATCCTAGTGGCCGCTGTGGCAGCACAGTACACGGCTGTGTGGATGGGTTTCGGCGTTGCACCGTTGTCGAAATAATCCGATATTATTTGCTAATTGGAGTGGTCTGTGGTTCACCACAGGATTCCGATGGGTCTTTTCTTCGGTATTATTATTATTACAGTATTAATAATTGAATTATGAACACGAATTTTATACAGGCCATCAAGGTAGCCAACTGCAAATTAACAAACGAACTTGGTTTAAGCATCTGCCTCCATCTAGCGACAACATTTGAAACTATACTTTAAAGTGGTAAAACTAATAGGAAGCTCGGCGAAATGTGTGCAATCTGAAAGAAGCGATAATATGGCATAACTTAGTCTACATTGCCTTTAGATATAACTTCAAAATCATCTTAAAAACACCTTATAATTCAAGCTCACCATATAAATAAATAAATTTTAATATTCCTCTTTCATTAATGCTTGAACAAAAAGGCTCTCGGAGTGAATAGATTTCCAAATGAATGGTATGGCAGGGATATTTATTTTCACGCATGGATATGAGTTGTTTCTTTTGCTGGTGGTCTCTTGTTTCTCTTCCAGACACGGCTGTGTGGATGGCCTCCGGGGTTCCACCGTTGTCGAAATAATGTGATATTATTTGCTGATTGAGGTGGTCTGTGGTTCTCCCCAAGATTCCGTTGGGGCTCTGCTTCGTTAACATAACATAACGTAACATAATTCCACAACAAAACAGCGGTAATGACGTTGTTCCATGTGAGCGAACCGCCATGCGCCAAATGAAATTGGAACTTAGAAATTACATTAGCAAAGCCACATGATGCAAGAAAGCAAGTTTATATAGCATCAGCCAAAAAAAAAAAAAAAAAAAACCTTATTTCACTCATCAACTCGTTCCAAATGTTTGTCAAGTTCTGCCTTGAATCTGTTTAAGCTATCAACTGCTACAACGACAGATGGAAGTTTGTTCCAGCAATCAACCACCCGCTGCTTAAAGGCAAACTTCCGCACATCTATCCTACAACCGTCTTTCCTCAATTTGAATTTATGCCCTCTCAGGCGATTATTCTGAGCGAGAGGAAGAATCCCATCAGCATTGAGCATGCTCAAACCATTCAAGACTTTATACACCTCAATCAGATCACCTCGCAAGTGCCTAATCTCCAGACCCCGTAATTTGCCAAACTTAAGCGTTTCTAGGTAAGAGCAACCATTCACTAATCTTGTTGCCTTTCTCTGTACTCGTTCCAGCAGCTCTACATCCTTCTTGAAATGAGGCCTCCAGACCTGTATACAGTACTCTAGGTGTGGCCTGACCATTGCCTTATACAAGGGAATAATCACCTCCTTATCCCTGCTAGAAAAATTCCTGTATATCATTGACAGGCCATCATGAGCTACTCTTGCACACGTCTGCACTGCTCAGAAAACTTCATATCTGCCTGCACAATTACCCCCAGGTCCTTTTCATTATCTACCACTGTCAGTGTAGTACCACAGAGTTGATATGTTACTCTGGGGTTACTGCTTCCCATATGTAGTACTTTACATTTGTCAATGTTAAACTTAATTTGCCACCTCTCAGCCCATCTGCTCAACTTTTCTAGATCCTGTTGCAGCACCATACTGTCATTAGTGTCGTTAACAACCCTACAAACCTTCGTATCGTTTGCAAACTTCGACATTAAGCCTGATATACCATCATCAACATTATTTGTAAATACAGAAAACAACAATGGACCCAACACTTAACCGTGAGGGACTCCATTAATAACATTACTCCATGAAGAGAAGTGTCCATTGATTGCCACTCTGTCTTCTCCCACTCAACCATCCCTTTATCTATAGCAGCAATTTGCCTCCAGTGACACACTGCTCAAATTTGTGCAGCAGTCTTCCATGTGCAACAGTATCAAAGGCCTTTCTAAGATCCAAATACAGTATATGATATCAAAGTTATTCTTTGCATCCATTTCCTCTCTGACTACATCATAGTATCCAATCAGATTGGTCAGAAAAGATTCCCCCTTAACAAACCCATGCTGTGTCTGAGCTATAACTGAAGTCTGATCCTGCAATTCTTCTTTAAACAGTGCCTCCATTAATTTCCCTGGAACAGAAGTTAAACTAACAGGACTGTAATTACCTGTGTCCCCATTTGATCCTCCTTTGTGAATTGGGGTCACATTTGTACATCTCCAGTCCATGGGTACCTCCCCTGAGTCCAGGAAAACTCTCATAATTATGGATAAGGGTTTGCTGCTTACTTCCTTAGCCCCTCCTTTAATATAACTTGGTAGATTCCATCCACCCCAGGTGCCTACAACAACTAGTTCCTTTGGGACCAGCGCATTCTGCCTTGGGGGTTGCCGCTGTGTTGCGTGATGTTCAAGTGCAAGCTCTGGCATTGATGTGGGCAGCTTTGAGCTTGATGGGCTCTTCAATTTAAATCCTTCGAGGACATCCTCCCTGTCCTTCAAGCTCTCATTTAGCCCATAATAATGCTGAGTTGGCGCTTGATTTCCTCACAATGGTAGCCGAGCATTCTGGTCTCTTGCCAAAGCTATTGGCCGCAACTTTTGCCCATCTCTGCTCCCACCTCTGTCCAAACCAGATGGTTCTGTTGTCACTTCAGCCAAGGATAAAGCTGACCTGCTAGCATCCCATTTTTCTTCCAACTCATGTATTAATGACCTTGGTAAAACACCCCCCACCAATACCAACACGCTCCATTCAATGCCTCCTGTGGTCTTCCGTCAAAAGGATGTCAGAGGGATTTTGACGAATCTTGATGCTAAGAAAGCTCCATGTCCCGATGGTATTTCTCCACTTATTCTCAAAACCAGTGCTCCTGAATTTACTCCTATTCTTTGCCGCCTTTTTTCACTTTCTTATTCAAAAGTTGTTTTTCCTTCTGCTTGGAAATTTGCTCATATCCAGCTAGTTCCTAAAAAGGGTGACAAATCCCTCGATTCCAACTACCGTCCCATTGCAATTACTTCTACTCTTTCTAAAGTAATGGAGAAATCAATTAACCGCCAACTCTTCAACTACCTAGAAACCTTTCGTGTGATCAACGATCGCCAGTATGGATTCCGTCAGTGTCAATCCACTGGTGATATTCTGGCTTATGTTACCCATTTATGGACTAATTCAGTGGAAAGGTTCGGTGAAACACAAGTAGTTGCTCTTGACATCTCAAAGGCTTTCGATCGTGTTTGGCATAAAGGTCTTCTAAACAAGCTTCCATCTTATGGTTTGCCAACTGTTTTTAGTAATTGGTTTTCCAGTTTTCTCTCTTATCGCTCACTGAGGGTGATGGTAGATGGCTCTCTGCCTTCTAACTTCTCCAATAATGCCGGTGTCCCCCAAGGTTCAGTTCTTTCCCCCACTCTTTTCCTCTTTTATATATCAATGACCTTCTTCCATTGACTGGAAATCCTATCCATAGTTTTGCCGATGGTTGCACTTGCATTCCACTTTCCATTTTGAGAAACCTTGTCCTGCTCAATCAGCTTCAACTTCTCGAAAATCTGCTACCAATTCCTTAAATGCCGATCTTCGGGTAATTCTCCAGTGGGGCAAAGACAACTTAGTTGATTTCAACTCTTCTAAAACTCAATCTTGTCTTATATCTCGTAAAAAGGATTCTTCTGCTCCTATGCTTATCTTTAGTGACACTCGGATTTCTAGGCAAAATGATATATCTCTTTGGGATTACCCTGACCTTTAATCTCTCTTGGCACAAGCACATTACAAATATTGCTTCCTCTGCATCTAAAAAACTTGGTTTTCTCTTTCGTTCTCGGTGTTACTTTTCTTCCAAATAACTGCTCACTCTGTATAAATCGCAAATCCGCCCAGACATGGAATATTGCTCCCACATCTGGGGTGGTAACCCCCAAACCTCTCTCTCAGGCTTCTTGATTCCATTCAGAAGAGGGCAGTTAGGTTAATTAATGATTCATCTCTAACAGAGTCTCTCCACTCACTGTCTCATAGACGTACTCTGTCTGCTGCATGCCTCTTCTACAGATACTTCCATAGGCACTGTTCTTCTGAATTGGCTTCTATAATTCCCCCTCTCTCTTTCAAAACAGTCTGAACACGTGCCGCCACCAGCCAACATCCATTTACTGTCCAACTTCAAACTCACAGAACCAACTTTTCATCTTCCTTGTTTATTCATTCAACTGTCATTTTCTGGAACAACCTTCCTTCATATGTATTTCCTGAAAATTACAGTCTAGAGAAGTTCAAGTCCAATGTCAACAAATATCTTCTTTCATCTTCTCAATCTCCAACCTAAGCACGGTACTAAAGTACTATAGGTTCTGATACCTCTAGTTTTTGGGGTTTAAAAAAAAAAAAAAAAAATTGTAATGGGCGCGATATTCCAAATTGGGGAAAGGGAAGCCGAAAGTTTGGTGTTGAGGACGTCAAGGTTCGTGTTAAGCCGGCACCATTCTATTATGAGTTTCGTATTGAAGGAGCTTGTAGCTTAAATTTAATTTAATAATTACCATTATTGCGCGAGATTCGAAATTGGGGAAAGGGAAGCCGTAAGTTTAGTGTTAAGCCGGCACCATTCTATTATGAAAGTTTCGTATCGAAGGAGATTGCAGTTTGAATTTAATTTAATAATGGTAATTATTAAATTAAATTCAAGCTACAATCTCTGGTTACAAATTCCATTTAATAATGGTAATTATTAAATTATATTCAAGCTACAAGCTCCTTCACTACGAAACTCTCTTAATAGAATGGTTCCGGCTTAACACCAACCTTGACTTTGGAATCTCGTGCGCATTAAAATACCACGTGTTCAGCATAACGTTTCGGGTACAAGTTCACGCCGATTCTCCATCCTTCATTTCCTTAGTGCCAACTGAAGATGTTTTTAACGAAAATCCATTGTTCACAACTATTGGCCTTATTCTCATTTAAACATGACTTTACAGTTTTACGTTTTAAAACTGACAACTAGAGGATGACGCGGTGCACCTCTTCCTGCTCCGAGCTTAATTTTAATTTTTAACCAAAGATTTTTAACTTATGATTTCGGTTTTTAATTTTTAATCTGAGTGAGACATTCTCATAACCCCTTTTTTTTATATAATTCATGCAACTAAACGGATCATGAAGTGAGTGCCGGTTTTATTTAAGCTTTGACTAAAGTGCAAATTTCCCGTCTGTATGTAATTGCTTAATTTGTTAGTAAATTAAAATAACTAATTGTTTAATTTATTGTAATAAAAAGAAAACAAAACATATTAGTCTTCACAGTTTGGGAGATGATGGAATGATTTGTTGATGGAAGAGCTAGATGCAGTGGAGGCAGAAATCGGCTTCAAAGACTGTATAATTTAAAGCTACCTATATTTCTTTTTAAATTCTTTGTAGATTTTCGTCATAATTCTGGGTTTTCAGTAATGATGGTCGTAATCGAATGATTAATAATCGAGAGATTTCAAGAATTGAGTGATTGATAGTTACTAATCAGTTGATTTTATCATCGAATGAAATAACCGAACGATATAATTCGACGGATATTAACTAATGATTTTCCATAGTCGAATGAATCATTCGAATGTTATCATAATAATCAAAATAATTGATTTGCTATAATTGAAATAATGTTACTATAATTATATAATTTGCTATTATCGAAATAATCGATAATGATCTCTCGATTATGCTCGGCTCATCACTAGTTTTCAGCCCCCCACAACACGCAAATCAGCATGGAAACACAACTTTCACAGACATACCATATACTGGTATGTCTGTGAAAGTTGTGTTTCCAACACTCCGATAAACCATCGAACCAGTGCTTTATAGCCGGAACAGTTGATATACCAAAAATCCCTAGAAATAAGAAACAACTAATAAATTTTTATCTTTCACTACCTTGATCAGTCCTACACGAGTCCATTGTATTAGATCCACAACCCGACCGGCAAAAATGGACATATAATAAAAAAAAAAACTTTGTCTTAAATTTTTTACACATATTAATAATGTATTAGAACACGAAATGCATAAGGCATAATTTCTTATGGGTTTAGTTAATTAACTGTATAATATCGGTGTAGATACACCATAGTTTACCCATAAATTTGAACTACGTATGTAGTGTAGCTATCTCGTTGTGAAGGCACCCACTAGGGCTTGCATAAAACCGAGAAATTTCAAAACCGAGTTTAACCGAAGTTTACTCTTAAAACCGGTTTTAAAACCGATTTTCTCAGACTTAGGAAAAATAATTAAAAGCTTATAACACAGGTATTTATTTTATCTTCGGTATTTTGTACAAATCGTAATCAAATCTTTTAAACAAAATCTATCACCTCTTATAGTAAAAAAAATAAAAAAATTAAAATTCTCCAAAAAAAGTAACCAGCTTGAGATTATACAAAATTACAAATTGTATTCAAATCCTTTGAATAAAAACTATCTTCTCGTATAGTAAACAAAAAAATAATAAGCCCTATAATAATAATAATAAATAAATAAAAATAATGTGAAAAAAGACTTGACCTTATTTTTGTGTTAAAGAGATCAGTGATCGAAAACACTCTCTCAGATTGGACACTTGTTGGTTTAATGGTCAGCAGTGCTCTATAAACTTTCTCCAGCTTTTCATTTCTACTGCTAGTTGCCTCCAAAATTTTAAATTCTTTGCTGATTTCCAATTCACTCGGATATTTTTAAAAGGCTCTTCAGTTAATCTCTTTATTACACTATCATACTCTCGCATGAGTGTATATCCGACATCGGAACGAGACGAGTCTTTGTTTTCTTCTAAAAGAACAGTTCGTTTATTTTTAGTTTCTTCATTCAACGCTAAGACTTCTTCGGAATGTTTTGCAAATAATCTGTGATAAATCTCTTCAGCATGCTTTTTCAAAACTTGCTTACTTGGAAAATCAAAAGTTCTTGAACCTGAATACCTTCTTTCCTAAACTTTTTGGGGTCGTGTAGATAGCTCAGCAAAGCCACAGTTGGGCAATTTCGTCTTGCATTGTAACGCTGCAAAAGGCTTTGGTGAAACTTTAAAGCAAATGGGTTTTCTGCTGTATTGAGCTTAGCAAGCAGAAATTCTATTGAAGACTCTGCTTTAAGTAAGTCTGTATCTTCAGAATCATTTCTACTGGTCGCAAAGTTTCACATAGCAATTCAAGTGTTTTCCAGTCATCGTCAGACAGAGCTTCAGTTGACAGTACTGCACATAGAGCATTTGGAATGCAATATTTCAATTTCAAATATCTCTCAATCATATAGAAGGCGCTATCCCATCCAGCCTTGCAATTTAATATAAGTTTATATTCTTTCTCATTAAATTTTGCTTTAACAAAATTTTGTAATATGTCATTTTTGGTCGGCGATTTTCGAAAAAGCTTGCAAATTTTTCTGACTTTGTTAATAGTTTGTGCAATATTGACCATTGGATTGAAGAAATAATTGAGCTCATCGGTAAAGTCGGTTTGATAAAGCATGCCTTGCTGTCTTTCTTCAACTTCTTCATCATGACTACTTTCTTCATTGTCTTTGGGAGACTCAGAGACTGTGGCACCGTAATTAATTGCTTTTTTCATAAAGTACATCTATAACTGACAGATGTATACAATGGGCTATACATTGTTGATGATTAGCGCAATTTGCTTCCCAAACTTAATCATCACTGCTGCTCCATCGGTGGTGCAGGCAACAATATCCTCATCGAAGTTCAAACCAAATCCTTCAAGTGTCCATTCACAGTTTGCTCAGTTCTTCTGCTATCAAGTGAACCATTAATCTCAATAAGACCTAACGACCAATGATTGTCTTTTGAATGCACATTTATATTCATATACCTTTTATTTTGTATAGGCGTATATTCGTCTAGAATCAATGAATACCGTGCACCCAAAACCAATGAATTTTTGAAATGCTGAATGAGTTCTTCTTTCTTAGTAGTTTTATAATAATTCAGAACCATATTTTAATTCCATTCACTGAGGCTGGTGGTAATTTATCGTATTTATTTCTCTGAAGGTGAAGGCTTGATTGTATAAACTCATTCTTGGCAATTGAATTAAAAGAAAATCCATCTAAAGCAGCTAATTTTGAAATCTCTTCTTCCATAGATTTTTTAACGATAAAGTTTTCTAATGTTCTTACCATTTTTACGAAAGGTTCACTGTTATCTTGTTTAATATCAATCTGATGCATTTTCTTTAAATGCAACATCAAAGATGATATACATCCTCCAGACGACTTCATTATCTTCTGACATTTCGAATATTGTGCTTCATCTTTGCTTTTTCGAGCAAAATAATTCCATACATTTGATTTCATCTTAGACATATTAAGAGTAATAAATATTAATTAGTAGGAATTTATATCACCGATAATTTTAAATAAAAATATTGAAGATAACAAAGGCACAATACTATGCGTCACTCCCGCAAGCACTGAATGAAGAGTCTAAACGAGGCAAGTTTCAAAATTTTCACGAAAGAAATTTTTTATTTATTTACCTGCAATTTTTTTTCTTCCCCAATTAAATCTATTGCATTTTCAAAATTATATAAAAGCTAAATTTGGTGAAGCTGCTTTTTGGAGAACATTTGATCACAAATTTAATAGGAATAAAGAAGAAAAACCTTTCTAAGATTGAAATTTGATGCAATATTCAGCGAATCTGTTTCTAGTGGGTAACCATCAATAAGGCGCGTTCCATAACTTGCCTGGCGAACAAGATAGATGAAACAGAGAAATGTTGAGCATTTTCTTTTACGCTATCGCTCCGACTCACTCAGTAGTACCCTCATCGTACAACAACCAACCCATGACCAACAGCAATAAAACAAATTCAAGCTGAGAACTGATAACGACTAGGTGTCATGACTGCCGCATCGTGGAACCTACAAGGAAACCGACTCTACTAAGAATAAAGGACACGGCTTACACCATTTGAATGACCACAACCCTGGACTTGTCAAAAGAACACACCGACCTGGACCGTGCAGTTCGCTGCCACCAAGCCATATTGGCGAACAAAATCGAGCACCTGACTCGATTACTTTAAACCCAAACCCAGGCGGGAAGAGGGGAGACACCCTGTCCCCCCTCTTTCCGCCGACCCTCCTTTTCCTTCTGGTGAGGCATGGACATGCCTCACTAACCACCTGGGGACATCTACTCTGTCGCCCCCATACTTCTACCTTTACCCCCCAGCCTTCTGCCTACCCTCCCCCACTCTACCTATACACACTACGCAAACGCCCTACATCCTAAATTAATCAAATCCAAAATAATTTTCGCCCAGTCTCGGCCTATCACACGCATTGCCCTGCTCCTGCCGTTTGAATGCATGGACGCTATGCGCTGTATGCAAATATTCAAAGTAATTGCAACTGCATGGATGTATATATACACTTATATATGTATATCTTCAATTTTTTTTTTTTTTTTTTTTAGGACCTAGCCGCCGAAATCTCATTAAATTAAGCGGCAAGACCTGCCAGAGTAACTTAAGTCAAGTGAGTTCCTGGTCTGCCTCCACGGGGAGAAAGTGGGGCAACGTTGGGCCTCAGCTGGGGTCCAGCAGCTAAATGACCAGATGAACAACGGTACACGACACCACACAAATACAATTCCCACACACTTTTAAATCTCTGGCTTTTCCAGTCAACTGGTTCACCCACGATGTAAACTACGCGAAGATGGGGGAAACCCCTGATGCCGTTTGACCCTAAACACACTTTCACTTTCAATCATAAATGAATACACCTGCATCGTGCCATGATACAGGTGGGAAGATAAAAGGTACCCCTCCTAGATTTGGGCCATTGCCCATGAGATTCGTACCTTAAAATAAAATAAAATAAAATAAAAAACATGTTTAAAACATAAAGCGGTTGAACGATCCAGACAAACGAACAAACAAAAGAAAATGTGCGTAACAAAAAACTATATTCGAGAGCTAACTAAAAAAATATTCGGATCCGGTTTTAGAAGCTCGGTTTCGGTTTTAACAACTCAATATGAAAACCGGGTTTAACCGGTTTATAAAACCGGTTTGCAAGCCCTAGCACCCACAATAGAGATACAATTAAAACCAGTGGCGGATTACCCATTAAGGCAATGAGGCACGTGCCTAGGAGCCCCAGGCTTTGGAGGTCCCCAAGCCAAGACATTTTCCTATAGTGTTCTAAAATAGATTAATGTTTTCAGCAAACATCACAAAAATCTTGATGAATTTAAGCCAAAAGTTTAAGCAAAAAATTCAAAAGTACAAAATTTCATTTATTTGCCACCTAACTTTTATTTATTTTTATTCTTTTTTTTATTATTATTATTTTTTGGGGGGGCCCTAAATATAATTTGCCTAGGGGCCCCAACTATCCTTAACCCGCCACTGATTAAAACGATGCCTTTACACTACATACGTAGTTCAAATTTACTGTAGACACAGTTATTACTAAATACAAATTTTTGTATTCTTCTATAGTTTATTACCTTGGCATACCCCTTGAGTTATTTAGGCTTGTTTCCCTATCTTTTACATCCCGCTCATTTGAAACGTTGCTACACTCAGAACATCTTGCCAACATCGTAAAGACTTCAACTAGACTTCATTTGACTATTTTGAAATAGAACGTATTATTCGGCAGAAAATCCAAATAACTTATTTTCTTATAGCTATCGCGGAAATCAAAGATGAAAATGATTTTTCTAAATTTTGAAACCTGTCTTGAAATCGAAAATATGGAACTCACAACCTATTTAACAAATTATAATAACTCACCACAAGTCATATTACAAAGGCCCCTCCGTGGGCAGGAGCAGCAGTGCGTAGCACACGCTTCTTGATTAGACCGGGGTTAGAGCCCGTGACCACCAAATACGGAGGATGCGGAAAGGTCAGGGAATGACCACCGCATATCCCCGGAGCAATATGGCCTTAGTTGCTAATGCTCCTAAAAACCAGATAACAACAAACAAACAAAACATCATATTACACAACTTGGCTGAGTTAGTAAGTCGCGGACGAGAGTTGCATGCTGTTTTTCTCCGAAACTCAAGAGTTTTTGTCCAGCAAAGAGCAACCGAACAATAGACGCAGTTATAGACACAATATACGACTCTTATAGCCTTAGTTGCCTTGGGCTTAACACGCACCTGATAACAGTAGTGGTAGTAAAAATTATGATGTTAATGTCCCCTGTAAATGATTATATCTACCGGTATATTTTATCTGTAAATTGCTTGTGTTCTCTGGTCGATTTGCCTGTTTTGCTGGACGAAAAAACCCTGCTGTCTACGCCTGAGACCGACTAACTCAGTCACGGAGTGAAAAAAGTCCAATAAAGTTCTTCTCGTCATCGACGGGATTCGAACCTGGGCCTTTTCCACCCGGTGTGGGGAGGACGGTGACGATACTACGGCCATTACCGCGCAGACGTAGCAGTAATGGCAAATTATGCAAGAAAGCAAGCTTATATAGCGTCTAACAATCAACTACCCGCTGGCTGAAGGCAAACTTCCGCACATTTATCCTGAATATCCTGAAACTATCCTTCCTCAACTTGAATTTATGATCCCTCATGTATATAGTCTCAGCAAGTGGAAAATACCATTAACATTCAGCTCACTCAATCGATTCAAGGCTTTAAACACGTCAGTCAGATCTCTCTGCAGGTGCCTGATCTTCGGAGGCTGCAGTTTGCAGTACTGAAGCCTAATCTAGGTAAGAGTACCCTTTTGTTCCCTTCACCACTCTGGTTGCCCTTCTCTGCACCCGTTTCAGCAGTTCTACATGCTCAAGTGAAGTCTCCAGCCCTGTATACAGTACTCAAGATGTAGCTTAACCATTGCTTTATACAAAGGGATAATCACCTCCTTATCCCTGCTAGCAAAGTTTCTTTATCTCAATGACAAAACCCCATGAGCTGTTCTGGCAGCATGTCTGAACTGCTCAGAGAATTTTATGTCAGGTTGCATAATTACCCCCGGGTATTTTTCATTCTTTAGTACCCTGAGTGTAGTACCACACAGTTCATAAGTTACTGTGGGGTTACTACTACTCATGTGCAGTACCTTCCATTCGTTAATGGTAAACTTCAGCTGCCATTTCTCATCCCATCGACCTAATTTTCCTAGATCTTTTTGCAGTAGCTCACTGTGATGACTGTCTTTAACCACCCTGCCAACCTTTGTATCATCTGCAAACTTAGACAGTAATATTGATATACCTTCATCAATATCACTGATAAATATAAAAAACAACAATGAACCCAGCACGACCCCTGGGAAACACCACTAATAATATTAGTTCACAAAGAGCAGTACCCATTGATAACCACTCTCTCTCTCTTCCACGTAACCATCCCTTTATCCATAGCAGTAACTTTCCCTATAAAGCGTTTAGGGCGTAAGCCTCAAGCTATGGAAAAGTCTAGACTATGTATAAGTATAGTGCGAAAGCATCAATAATACATAGCCAAATCTGAATGAACAGAATATTAGCAAAGCAGCATCGTTTTAAGTTATATCTCATATTGTGAATACCTTCACAACGAGTTGCCATGATATTGCACTACTTCGAATAAGTAACGCTTCACCTGAGGAGAAGACTAATGTTACTTATTCTCAAATGGATACGGCCACCCAGACGGCACCGTTTCAGCGCTAATTGGGGTACCACTCGGGTACCTACCCACCCACCGAAGAAGGGCCAAATAACCCTGAAACGGTGCCGTCTTGGTGGTGGTATCCATCTGAGAATAAGTAACATTAGTAACATGAGTGAGTTGGCAGCTGAGAGCTTCATGGGCCCCCATTTTAATTCTTTTGAGTGCATCTACCCTACACCTCAAACTCCTATAGACGCCCATCAGAATGCTGAGTTTGCGCCTAATTTCTTCACACTCTCTCTGCACCTAGCTCTCCTTGGCTGGATCATGTACTGTTCCAGTAACATAGTTCACGTTGTTAAATATAAAATACGAGAAATAAACTAAAAATTATAAACAAAATAATTTTGTTTAATTTTTCTATTTAAAAAATATAATTTGTATTATATATATATATATCCGATAATTCAAAATAATTCAAAATAAAACCATAAGCCAGTAGTATGGCAAAAATGTAGAGCGAAAAATTAACATAAAAATAACATAAAATAAAATAAACCAAACAGGAAAGGGAAAGTAAAGGTAATAAGACATAAACCGTAGCCGATTGTCACCTATATAATTTAGCACTTTAAATCCAATTAATAAAACCGATGTCAAATTTAAAATAATGCCAATTATAATATAATTTAGCGGTACCCCCCTCGAAGGTACCAGTTCCGAAAAACGTGAAATATCAACAAAAAAGGGGGTTAAAAGAACTACTAAAAGCAAAACAAAATATCAAAATAATAGACTGACCATTATGCTCCATATCGACAGAGGACCACGAGGCCAATAATGCTCATGGAATCGCTGCATTTCAATCGCCATACAAATCGTCGCAAAGGTGAAAAGATCGAAGAATCCAACCACCCATTCCTCCTCCGATCGATCCACCAATGCAGAGGATTTGCATGGTGGTGGTCCTTATGCAGCGAGAAATAATTTATAGAACAGACAGCACTCTAGATCAGAGCCACACCACTGACATAATGTAAGCTTAACCAGCTTATATAAAGGAAAGAAAGGAATAGAATATTTATTCATTTTCTTATTTTATGTTAAACTTTAAGCCATTATTTAAATATATATATATATATATATATATATACACACACACACACACAAGGTGTCTCAAAAATACACGGCATAACTTCAGGAATGAGTTCCTCATATGTAGACAATAAAAATATTTTATATCAACATAGTTTCGGAAATGCATGGTTCCCGAGTTATTAACCGGAATGTCTTATCTCCCGCAGGTGATTTCCTTCATCACAAGGTGCTGACAGAATCTGGTGGTTTTCCATTTGACCATGAACTCAAATCAGGAGCAAGCGGATATACACTTTATGTACGGTTTGGCGGACGGCAATGCTCTGGATGCTCGTCGTTTGTACCAAAACCAAAAGGTTCTGGGAACCTTTTGGTACAAAAGGTTCCCAGAACGAAGATGTTCAGACAGGAAAACGTTTGAAGGTATCCATCGTCGCCTTTGTGAACATGGGACCTTTACACCTCGTGCTGCGGACAGAGGACGACGAAGATCTACAACTCCTGAAGTAGAGGAGGAGATTTTGGATGTTGTGCATGCCACTCCTGGAATCAGCACACGCAGAATAGCAGTGCAACTGGCTGTTCAACGTTAGACTATTTGGAGAATGTTGCGAGAACACCAACTGTATTCTTACCATCTGCAACGGGTATAGGCCTTGTCACCAGCAGATTACCCTGCTTGAGTAAAGTTCTGCCAGTGGTTCTTGCAGCAGTGTGGTACAGCTCCTCACTTTCCTGCCTTAGTGTTATTCACAGATCAAGCAAAGTTCACACGAGACCGAATCCAAAACTTTCACAATCAGGATGTATGGGCTGAGGAAAACCCACATGCAATTCTTCCATCACATCACCAACAGCGGTTCAGCCTCAACATTTGGGCGGGTGTTTTTGATGATAAGTTATTTGGGCCCCATGTACTTCCAAACTAACTCACAGGGCCGGCGTACAAAAACTTTCTGGGAAACAACATGCCTAAATTCTTGGACGACACGCGACTTATCATTCGTGAACAAGCACATCTCATGCACGATGGCGCTTCTGCACATTTCAGCCAAATAGCCCGCAATTACCTGAATCGAAGGTTTCCTGGTCGGTGGATAGGTAGAGGTGGACCAACTGCCTGGTCTCCAAGCTCACTGATTTAAACCCATTAGATTTCTTCTTGTGGGGTTATTTAAAGTCATTGGTGTATTCGACTCCGGTAGATGATGTGGAAACTCTCCTCAATCGCATTGTGCAAGTTGTGAGACAATACAAAACATGACAGGAATTTGGCATCGTCTTCACGAGTCCATGAAACATCGAAGTGAGGCCTGTATCTGGCATTTGTCAATGTTAAACTTCAATTGCCAAATCTGAGCCCATCTACCTAATTTTTCTAGATCTTGTTGCAGTATCTTTTTTTTATTATGTGAACCCCAAACACGAGAGGTATTAGAACCTATAGTACTTAGTACCGTGCTTGGGTTGGTGGTTGAGAAGACGAAAGAAGATATTTGTTGACATTGGACTTGAACTTCTGTAGACTGTAATTTTCAGGAAATATGTATGAAGGAAGGTTGTTCCAGAAAACGGCAGTTGAATGAATAAATGAGGAAGATGAAAAGTTGGTTCTGTGAGTGTGAAGTTGGACAGTAAATGGATGTTGGCTGGTGGCAGCACGTGTTCGGACTGTTTTGAAAGAGAGAGCGGGAATTATAGAAGCCAATTCAGAAGAACAGTGCCTATGGAAGTATCTGTAGAAGAGGCATGCAGCAGACAGAGTACGTCTATGAGACAGTGAGTGGAGAGACTCTGTTAGAGATGAATCAATAATTAACCTAACTGCCTTCTTCTGAATGGAATCAAGAAGCCTCAGACAGGTTTTGGGGGCACCACCCCAGTTGTGGGAACAATATTCCATGGCAGGGTGGATTTGCGATTTATACAGAGTGTGCAGCTGTTTGGAAGAAAAGTAACGCCGAGAGCGAAATAGAAAACCAAGTTTTTTAGATGCAGAGGAAGCAACATTTGTAATGTGCTTGTGCCAAGAGAGATTAGAAGTCAGGGTAATCCCCAAAAGAGATATATCATTTTGGCTAGAAATCGGAGTGTCACTAAAGATAAGCATAGGAGCAGAAGAATTCTTTTTGCGAGATATAAGACAAGACAGTTTTAGCGGGTTGAAATCAACTAATTTGTCTTTGGCCCACTGGAGAATTACCTGAAAATCGGCTGGAGAATTACCTGAAAATCGGCATTTAGGGAATTGTTAGCAGATTTTCGAGAAATTGAAGCTGATTGAGCAGGACAAGGTTTCTCAAAATGGAAAGTGGAATGCAAGGTGCTATCATCGGCAAAACTATGGATAGGATTTCCAGTCAATGGAAGAAGGTCATTAATATACAAGAGGAAAAGAGTGGGGGAAAGAACTGAACCTTGGGGGACACCGGCATTAGTGGAGAAGTTAGAAGACAGAGAGCCATCTACCATCACCCTCAGTGAGCGATCAGAGAGAAAACTGGATAACCAATTACTAAAAACAGTTGGCAAACCATAAGATGGAAGCTTGTTTAGAAGACCTTTATGCCAAACACGATCGAAAGCATTTGAGATGTCAAGAGCAACTACTTGTGTTTCACCGAACCTTTCCATTGAATTAGTCCATAAATGGGTAACATAAGTCAGAATATCACCAGTGGATTGACACTGACGGAATCCATACTGGCGATCGTTGATCACACGGAAGGTTTCTAGGTAGTTTAAGAGTTGGCGGTTAATTGATTTCTCCATTACTTTAGAAAGAGTAGAAGTAATTGCAATGGGACGATAACTGGATGGGAGGTATTTGTCACCCTTTTAAGGAACTGGCCGGATATGAGCAAATTTCCAAGAAGAAGGAAAAACACCTTTGGAATAAGATAGTGATAAAAGGCGGCAAAGAATAGGAGTAAGTTCAGGAACACGGGTTTTGAGAACAAGTGGAGAAATACCATCGGGACCTGGAGCTTTCTTAGCAACAAGATTCATCAAAATCCTTCTGATATCCTTTTGACGGAAGACCACAGGAGGCACTGAATGGAGCATGTTGGGAATGGTGGGAGGCGTTTTACCAAGATCATTAATACATGAGCTCGAAGAAAAACGGGATGCTAGCAGGTTAGCTTTATTCTTGGCTGAAGTGACAACAGAACCATCTGGTCTGGACAGAGGTGGGAGCAGAGATTGGCAAAAGTTGCGCCCAATAGTTTTGGCAAGAGACCAGAATGCTCGGCTACCATTAGGGCAAGAAGCAAGTTTTCTACTCTTAGCCTGTTCAAACTCTAGTTTAGTTTGGACTGATTAAAAACTGCTTTACGATTGTTGCGAGCTTTGGTGTAGACAGAAAAGAAACTGAAGAATTAGAAACAAGACAATTACGATATGCAACATTCTTCTCTTGAACAGCCTTAGCACATTTATTGGAAAATCAAGGTTTATTTAAAGGACGAGATTTTAAATGGAGTGTCGGATAAAGGATTCCATTCGTGCAAGAATAATTTCACTGACACGATCTGAGCAAACGTTGACATCAGAAGTTTTGAAACAGTAATCCGACCAAGGAAAAGAAGAAAAGAAGTCTCGCAGGTTATCCCATTTTGCATTCTTGTAATGCCAAACAACACGAGGTTGGGAATAGCCATGAGATAAAGGTTCAATCGGAGAAGAGACAATCACCAAGTTGTGATCTGAAGTGTCTAAAGAACCTCTCACTTCGACTGTGTACTTAGAAGGGTTGTTTGTGAGAAAAGGATCAAGCGTATTGGTTGTATGATTAGGATTGTCCGGTAATCTTGTAGGTAAATGAGCAATCTGTGCTAGGTCATTAGTAATTGCAAAAGCCTCAGCATCTTGACCTGCTGGGTCGGTGTGACTAGAAAACGGAAGCCAGCTGGAGTTGTGAACATTAAATTCACCAAGGAAAATTACCTCACTGTTAGGAAAGTCGGACTAAAGAAAGTCAAGTTACAAAGAGAGGAAGTCAAAGAGCTCCAAGTGATTAGTGGAGTTGGAAGAACGGTAGAGACAATAGATGAATTTGACACAATGAGTTAGAGAGATTTTAAGCCAGAGAAGATCAAAGAGAGGAGATTCCAAATTGCCAAGTCTCTGACAGGGAATATCAGAATGGACATATGCACAAGTATCACCTTTGAGGCGAAAGGAATCATACAGCGAATAATTTGGGCATCTGAGATGAGCAGTAGTTGAATCAACAGATAACTGAGATTCTGTCAGAAAAAGTACATGGGATTGGGCAGACTGCAAGTGGAAATGGACATCGTTGAGATTAGAATTGAGACCACGTATATTTGTGAAATGAATTAGGAAGTCCTTGGGAGGTTTAGATCTTTTCGCAGATAAGCTTGCTCTATTATTTTGACAATTCATGGTGTATTCAATAGTAAGAAAAAGTGGGTGGGACATGCTGTATGAAGTAATGAAATTTTTGGATATGGCGTACATGTGGTAAGAATATACCCAGATCCTTGACATAACGTGGCCTCGACAATGCTCCCCGCATACACACTACTCGGACTCCCTCCAGTCACTATCTGGCAGAGTAGAGGTAGCAAGATTATACACTAGCTGATCCGGAAGCTTCGTAGAGAGTTACCAATAGCTTCAGTCCGGTGTACTAACTAGCGGCCGGCCTGCGAACACCGTTTTAGAGCTGTACCCTCGAAATGTAAGGAATATTGGATCTCGCCACGACATTCACCATAACCTCAAAAATCATCAATCATACTGCATGATGGAAGAGATAGGGAAGGGTTGGCCGGAACTTAGCTCTAGAGACTAAACATGGGTTCCACCACTTCAAGCCTCCAATAAGCAAAGTGGTGTTATTTCACCGGTTGATGAAAGTCAACCGGTGAAATACCACCTGGAGTGTATCTAACCTTGATTATTGTCATTAACCACCAGGGCCGGCGTTTTAGGTAAGGCCGATTAGACACTGGCATAGGGGAGCCAAGGTTTAAGGGCATCAAAATCCCCTAAACCTTGGAGCAAATTGGTAAAATTGAGCATTCTAAAAAATTAAAATCTTTGCATCGGCAGGAGGAAGTGCCATCAGTCAATGTGGCCCAGGGGAAACATAAGTTAATGTGGCGTAGAGGAGCCATATACCCTTGAGCCAGCCCTATTAACCACCCTGAAAACCTTTGTATCATCTGTAAACTTAAAACAATAAGACTGATATACCTTCATCAATATCATTAATCAATATAGAAAACAATGGGTCCAGCACTGAAACCTTGGGGCTTCCACTAATAACATCAGTCCACGTAAAGCATGTCCATTAATAATCACTGTCTGTTTTCTACTGCGCCTCCGTTGCCAGGTGGGCAGGAGCAGCAGTGCGTAGCACGTGCTTCTTGATTTAGACCGGGGTTCAAGCCCGTGACCACCAAATACGGAGGATGCGGAAAGGTCAGGGAATGATCACCGCGTATCCCGGGAGCAATATGGCCTTAGTTGCTAATGCTCCTAAAAACCAAATAATAACAATGTCTTCTACTTAACCATTCCTTTATCCATAGCAGTAATTTGTTCTTAATACTACTGCTCCAATCTGTACAGCAGTCTTTCATGTGCAACGGTATAAAAAGCTTTCCAAAGCACTTCACTTTTATGTCAACTAATCTAACTTAACTTAGTTGATATTAAATAGTTATTTATGGATGCTTGCTTAGAATTTTTGGATTATTGTTTTCTTGTGTTCTCAAGCTTAAAAGCATCCTCAGATGTAAATATGGATGCCATTGAATAATTTTTATTCAATTGTTGCTAATAATAATTATTAGCAACATTTGAGTTGTTGCTAATAATAATTATTATTAGTTGTTGCTAATAATAATTATTAGCAACAACTCAAAATAACTGAAGAGATGTCAAAGACCATTTTAATCCTCCTTGGCAAGGTCACCGATATTGTTACCATAGATGTCAAGTGAACCAATGTGGTTGAGTGCTTTCATTTTACTGATAATCTAAGTATGCCTTGCTACTGATGTGTTCTTTGCAATCTTCGCTAAGGACCTCTCATTAAATGCCTTAGCATACTACCTTCCGAGTAGCTTTATTACACACTAATGAATATTTTTTCTAGGATTTCAGTGTCCCCAGATTATTTGTAATCATCTGGTAATCTTTGCGTGTCTCTCACTAATACGTATACCCTTTTGACATTCTCATTAGTCTATACCTTAATCATATCGTTTCTTTGGTGTGAAGAACTTAATAATTTCCGGAATAACTTACTTGATCGTTCCCATTTAGCATTTGTAATTCTTAAAATTAGCATTTGTTTCTACTGAAAAGAACTTAGAAGTTGTCTTAATTGATTTTAAGTCCTATTGCCAGTGTTGGTTGTAATTGTTATTGAAGTGTTTTAGGCGCATCAGCAGCTGAGACCGTACGTATTATGTATATATTATGGACAAAAACCCCGAATTTCCGGGAGGAAAGAAAAACCATGCAATCCTTGCTAGAGAATCCGGGCAAATCGCCCACGGAATGGTAAAAAAAAAAAAAAAAAAAACCCTCATAAAAATTGACCGGATTCGTAACCCTGTCTTTTCCATTCAGTGTGTTGAGGGCGGTATTTGTATGCATTGTGCTTCCCGCGAGGGCGGCAGTGCTGGATTTAGTTAGTTTGGGGTCCTGGAGCACAAACATTAAAAGAAGAAATTTTGCTCCTTACAGTAATTATGTTTGCCTGGTGGCCTCCATGGCCTGGGGCTCATGGAGCAACTATGCCACTGCAGTTAATAAAATTGGGCTTTTCCCCAAGGAAATCAAAATCCTTTTCCCCTTCGAATAGTTATTTCCTTAAATAGATCTCACAGTAATACAGAGCCTTCACTGTTACTGGTAATAAAATCAAGAATATTGCTTTCTCCTGGAAACTCTCTTAAGAGGTTGATATAGAAAGCATTCATCCAGCAAATCTAGAAATGTTCTGCTACAGTGAGAAACCAATCTAGAAGTTCCAATCAAAGTCTGGAAAGTGATAATACTGCTTAAGACATTCTGATTTCTTGTTTCATTCTGTTTGTTTGTAAAGATCTTCATTATACTAATTCAGTAGCGGTGCCAGGATTTTATAAAGGATGGGACTAAATCAGTGTTCGGAAAATCATTAAGCCTTGACCATTACGTAGCAGTAAAAAAGCTGCATTATCTTGATCATAAGAGGGAGCCATAGCCCCTTTAACCCCTTCCTGGGTAGCACTGTACTTAATAGGCACTGGTTCTGGTTCTTGTTCATATACTTGCCAAGGAATGATAGGTAGCTGAACCAGAACAATCAGAACAAGATGAAAAAAAAAGATCAAGATTCCTTCACAAGAAGTGTGATAGTAAGTCGTCGCATAGTCAGTATGCCCATTCGCCAGATAGCAGAAAGAGAGGGCCATCTAAAATCAAATGTTTGAAAGTACATTAGTGTCCTTTCACTGATGTACTTTCAGTTGTTTGAAAGTACACCAGTAAAAGGGCACAATACCATTGGTAGTGTGACATGCTGATGAATGGTCACATTACCATTGGTAATGTGACCATTCATCCCAAGCCAGGTGGACACGCATTAATGATCCCCAGAGCATTTTGAAAATTGTAGTAGGCAGTAATAGTTAATTTCTGAAATCACAAGAAAAGTGGATGGCAGTTCCAGTTAAAATTAGAGATTGTGCACTAGTTAAATTAGAGATTGTGCAGTGTTCAAGGGGGAGAATTTTTTCAGCCTGGTCTGTGCTTGTTGACAGGAGAGACTGCTTCTACAGGGATGGGATACACTTAAATAGAAAGGGTGCAAGAATATTTGCTGATGCTATCGAGGCAGTGGGTCAAAAAACTGCTAGCTTGGGGGATACATAGACTAAAAGTTTAACAGTGACCGCAGGCAGAGGCAAAAAGTGATTCTTGCACTGCTTCTATTAGAATGAACAGCTGCCTGGAAAGCAAGGCAATGCAGATTTCCAGGACTGCTGGGAGTCATAGCGGGGACAAATAAATGCACGGGCTGTTTTAGGGTAACTAAGGGTAGAAACAGGTGCATGCATACTAATGCTGGGAGTATAGTTAATAAATTTGATGAGCTTGAAATGCTAGTCAAGACATCAAAGGCAGATATTATTGGGGCATCAGAGACGTGGTGTCACACAGACAAGCAGTGCAGAATTGGAATTTGGGGAGTACAATGTGTACAGAAAGGATAGACAGGACAGGAAGGGAAGAGGGGTTATGCTGCTAGTTAAGAAACACATAAAATCTAAGGAAGTGCATCCGATTGATGCTGGTGGACAATGCAGTGTTGAGTCTGTTTGGTGTGACATAAGCACTGGGAAAGGAAAAATGAGAGTAGGTGTGTTCATCATCATCATCATCATCATCATCAGCCATTTTCAATCCACTGCAGGATGAAGGCCTCTCCAGAAACTTTTCACTTCCTTCTGTTTTGAGCACTGGCCATCCATTTACTACCCAAAAACTCATGAATTTCATCTATCCATCTCCGCCTTTGTCTTACCGGTTTTCTTCTAGCTCCTCTTGGGTACCATTCTGTTATTTTCTTAGTCCATCTGTCATGATGTCTTCGAGCTATGTGTCCTGCCCAAGACCATTTTAGTTCTTTAGTTTTGATAAGAATGTCCTTTACTTGAGTTTGCTGCCTAATCCATGTGTTTCTCTTCTTATCTAACAGTCTGATTCACAATATAATTCGTTCCATTCTTCGCTGTGTAGTTCTCAGCTTCTCTTCCATTCTTTTGGTGAGGGCCCAAGTTTCACTTCCATAAGTCATGGTGGGGAGTATACATTGGTTCATTATTTTACGTTTCAGACAAACTGGGATATTGCTCTTCAGTATGTGACTATATTTCCTGAATGCTATCCATCCAAAATTTATTCTTCTCTTGACTTCCAGCCATTTATCATTATTACAGCTAATAACTTGTCCTAGATAAGTATATGACTCCACCTTTTCAATTACTGCTCCTTCAATCATTATTTCTCTTTCTGTGGCATACTTGTTCATCATTACTTTTATTTTAGCCATATTCATCTTTAGTCCAAAATCCTTACTAAAAGTGCATACCTGATTAAGATTTTCCTCTAATTCTTTGGGATCGTGGCTTATGACCACAATGTCATCTGCAAATCGTAAATGGCTTAGGTACTCTCCGTTCACATTGACTCCTTTCTGCGACCAGTCTAATCTTCTGAAAGCTTCCTCAAGGGCAGCAGTAAACAGCTTCGGAGATATTGTGTCTCCTTGTCTAACTACTTTCTCGATTTTAAATGTGTTACTGTCTTTGTCTAGTCTAATAAAGGAGGTAGCACTCTCATATATTTTCTTCAAAATCATAATATATGGGGTATGTCCTCTCTTCTTATGTCCTCTCTGAGTCTCTTTCTAATGGCTTTGCATAACTCAGTATACTCAATTTTCTCCCTGTCAGTGTTTTTCTTGCTCTTCATTTGTCGTCTTCGGTTCATCATGACAAGTGTTTCTTGACTAATTTTTTCTTCTTTGGACTTCTTTTTCACCATAGGTTTCTTGGGCTTTATCACTTTCAGAAAGTTGTAATATTCCTTGTCGATATCTTGGTCCTGAGCAGTCTGCAGAAGCTCAGACTTGTTCTTAAGTTCCAGTACATACTGCTTTTTCTCCTCCTCTGTGATCTCAAAGACCTTTGTATTATTTTCTCGAGTCAGTTTTTTTCCTTTCCTTTCCTATATCTATATCAAGTGTACATCTTACCATTCTGTGATCACTTTCAACATTTACCTTATTCAGGACGGTAACATCATTCACAATATATCTTCTGTTAGTGAGGATGAAGTCGATTTCATTAGTTGTTAATCCATTTGGACTCTTCCATGTCCACTTTTTGTTCACCCTTTCCTTGAAAAAAGTGTTCATTACTGACAGTCCTTGAGATTCTGCAAATTCCATAAGTCTTTCACCTCTTTTATTTCTTTCACCAATTCCAAAATTTCCTATAGTTTCTCTTTCTGCACTGTTTTGCCTTTTTCCAACCTTAGCATTGAAGTCTCCCATAATAATAGAGTAGTGGGTTTTCTGCTCATCTAGAAGACTCACAATTTCGGTGTACATTTCTTCAACCTCTTCATCATCATGGCTCGATGTTGGTGCATAAATCATTATAATCTTTAGCTTGTACCTCTTAGAAATCTTGAGTATTAGTCTTGACACCCTTGGTGATGTACTTTTGAATTCCAAAATGTTGCTTTTAAAATCTTTATTGACCAGAAACCCAACTCCACCTTCACTCCTTTCACTGTTTCCATTGGTGTACAGCAGATTTCCACTTGCTAAACTTATAAGTGATTCATTTCTTCTTCTTGTTTCAGCCAAACCGACGATATTCCAATTCGCATTTTCTAATTCCTTTTCCAGCTCTAATATCCGGTCTTCACCGATCTTACGTTATAACGGGTCAAGTTCAGTTTCCGTGCATGGCAGCCTGGTCGTACCGAGAGATTCTTAGCACCCTCTGCTTCCACTCTGATTCTCTCGCTGCCGTAAGAGGGAGGATAAAAGCTCCTGGGGACTGAGGGCCATTTGCTTTTTCGTGCTGTCATATGCTGGAGGGTTTGGTCTTTTCCTCTTCACGCTGACCAGGCGTCTTGAAGAGAACCACTCTACACGTTCGTTGCCACCTAAGTGACGTTATAGGGCTTACCATCGAGAAGGTATGCATGAGTGGATTTTAGGGAGGCAGGCCAACCGGACTTCTAAATCTTGAGGTTGTCACAGACATTCTCTCAGATATGCCAGACAAGCTGTTCTTGCTACCTGGGAGTCTAAAACGCTGATGGAACTGATATTCGGGTGACACTCAAGTCAAAGTGGACCCAATTTCGGCGAAGTCCGGACGGTCTATGACAGCCAAATCCTCTGCTTGCACCTTCACGATGGTGGGACTGTTAGTAATCCTGGGTATAACCTTCATGCACAAGTACATGGTGGGTGACCACCCAGGTGTGAACCAACGTAAGCAGGGGTCGAGGTGTGGCGCACACACCACATGGAGGAACGCCGCCCCTCTATGTTACCAGGCAGTTCTAGGTGGTAGATGACTCTCATCAACCGGTGAAATACCACCACTTTGCTTATTGGAGGCTTGAAGTGGTGGAACCCATGTTTAGTCTCTAGAGCTAAGTTCCGGCCAACCCTTCCCTATCTCTTCCATCATGCAGTATGATTGATGATTTTTGAGGTTATGGTGAATGTCGTGGCGAGATCCAATATTCCTTACATTTCGAGGGTACAGCTCTAAAACGGTGTTCGCAGGCCGGCCGCTAGTTAGTACACCGGACTGAAGCTATTGGTAACTCTCTACGAAGCTTCCGGATCAGCTAGTGTATAATCTTGCTACCTCTACTCTGCCAGATAGTGACTGGAGGGAGTCCGAGTAGTGTGTATGCGGGGAGCATTGTCGAGGCCACGTTATGTCAAGGATCTGGGTATATTCTTACCACATGTACGCGATATCCAAAAACTTCTTTACTTCATACAGCATGTCCCACCCACCTTTTCTTACTATTGAATACACCATGAATTGTCAAAATAATAGAGCAAGCTTATCTGCGAAAAGATCTAAACCTCCCAAGGACTTCCTAATTTATTTCACAAATATACGTGGTCTCAATTCTAATCTCAACGATGTCCATTTCCACTTGCAGTCTTCCAAACCCCATGTACTTTTTCTGACAGAATCTCAGTTATCAGCTGATTCAACTACTGCTCATCTCAGATGTCCAAATTATTTGCTGTATGATTCCTTTCGCCTCAAAGGTGGTACTTGTGCATATGTCCGTTCTGATATTCCCTGTCAGAGACTTGGCAATTTGGAATCTCCTCTCTTTGATCTTCTCTGGCTTAAAATCTCTCTATCTCATTGTGTCAAATTCATCTGTTGTCTCTACCGTTCTCCCAACTCCACTAATCACTTGGAGCTCTTTGACTTCCTCTCGTTGCAACTTGACTTTCTCCAGTCCAACTTTCCTAACAGTGAGGTAATTTTCCTTGGTGATTTTAACGTTCACAACTCCAGCTGGCTTCCATTTTCTAGTCACACCGACCCAGCAGGTCGGGATGCTGAGGCTTTTGCAATTACTAATGACCTAGCACAGATTGTTCATTTACCTACAAGAATACCGGACAATCCTAATCATACAGCCAATACGCTTGATCGTTTTCTCACAAACAACCCTTCTAAGTACAAGGTTGAAGTGAGAGGTCCTTTAGGCACTTCAGATCACAACTTGGTGATTGTCCCTTCTCCGATGGAACCTTTATCTCATGGCTATTCCCAACCTCGTATTGTTTGGCATTACAAGAATGCAAAATGGGATGACCTGCGAGACTTCTTTTCTTCTTTTCCTTGGTCTGATTACTGTTTCAAAACTTCTGATGTCAACGTTTGCTCAGATCGTGTCAGTGAAATTATTCTTGCAGGAATGGAATCCTTTATCCCACACTCCACTTTAAAATCTCGTCCTTTATCTAAAGCTTGGTTTTCCAATAAATGTGCTAAGTCTGTCCAAGAGAAGAACGTTGCATATCGTAATTGGCTTGTTTCTAATTCTTCAGTTTCATTTTCTGCCTACACCAAAGCTCGCAACAATTGTAAAGCAGTTATTAATCAGTCCAAACTAGAGTTTGAACAGGCTAAGAGTAGAAAACTGCTTCTTGCCCTAATGGTAGCCGAGCATTGTGGTCTCTTGCCAAAGCTATTGGCCGCAACTTTTGCCCATCTCTGCTCCCACCTCTGTCCAAACCAAATGGTTCTGTTGTCACTTCAGCCAAGGATAAAGCCGACCTGCTAGCATCCCATTTTTTTTCGAGCTCATGTATTAATGATCTTGAGAAAACACCTCCCACCATTTCTAACACGCTCCATTCAATGCCTCCTGTGGTCTTCCGTCAAAAGGATATCAGAAGGATTTTGATGAATCTTGATTCTAAGAAAGCTCTAGGTCCTGATGGTATTTCTCCACTTGTTCTCAAAACCTGTGCTCCTGAACTTACTCCTATTCTATGCCGCCTTTTTTCACTTTCTTATTCCAAAGGTGTTTTTCCTTCTGCTTGGAAATTTGCTCATATCCAGCCAGTTCCTAAAAAGGGTGACAAATCTCTCCCATCCAATTATCGTCCCATTGCAATTACTTCTACTCTTTCGAAAGTGATGGAGAAATCAATTAACCGCCAACTTTTAAACTACCTACAAACCTTCCGTCTGATCAACGATCGCCAGTATGGATTCCGTCAGTGTCGATCCACTGGTGATATTCTGGCTTATGTTACCCATTTATGGACTAATTCAATGGAAAGGTTCGGTGAAACACAAGTAGTTGCTCTTGACATCTCAAAGGCTTTTGATCGTGTTTGGCATAAAGGTCTTCTAAACAAGCTTCCATCTTATGGTTTGCCAACTGTTTTTAGTAATTGGTTATCCAGTTTTCTCTCTGATCGCTCACTGAGGGTGATGGTAGATGGCTCTCTGTCTTCTAACTTCTCCACTAATGCCGGTGTCCCCCAAGGTTCAGTTCTTTCCCCCACTCTTTTCCTCTTGTATATCAATGACCTTCTTCCATTGACTGGAAATCCTATCCATAGTTTTGCCGATGATAGCACATTGCATTCAACTTTCCATTTTGAGAAACCTTGTCCAGCTCAATCAGCTTCAAGTTCTCGAAAATCTGCTGCCAATTCCTTAAATGCCGATCTTCAGGTAATTCTCCAGTGGGGCAAAGACAACTTAGTTGATTTCAACCCTTCTAAAACTCAATCTTGTCTTATATCTCACAAAAAGGATTCTTCTGCTCCTATGCTTATCTTTAGTGACACTCCGATTTCTAGGCAAAATGATATATCTCTTTTGGGGATTACCCTGACTTCTAATCTCTCTTGGCACAAGCACATTACAAATATTGCTTCCTCTGCATCTAAAAAACTTGGTTTTCTCTTTCGCTCTCGGCGTTACTTTTCTCCCAAACAGCTGCTCACTCTGTATAAATCGCAAATCCGCCCTGCCATGGAATATTGTTCCCACATCTGGGGTGGTGCCCTCAAAACCTCTCTCAGGCTTCTTGATTCCATTCAGAAGAGGGCAGTTAGGTTAATTAATGATTCATCTCTAACAGAGTCTCTCCACTCGCTTTCTCATAGACGCACTGTTTCTGCTGCATGCCTCTTCTACAGATACTTCCATGGGCACTGTTCTTCTGAATTGGCTTCTATAATTCCCCCTCTCTCTTTCAAAACAGTCCGAACACGTGCCCCCACCAGCCAACATCCATTTACTGTCCAACTTCAAACCCACAGAACCAACTTTTCCTCTTCCTCATTTATTCATTCAACTGCCGTTTTCTGGAACAACCTTCCTTCATACGTGTTTCCTGAAAATTACAATCTACAAGAAGTTCAAGTCCATTATCAACAAATATCTTCTTTCGTCTTCTCAATCTCCAACCCAAGCACGGTACTAAGTACTATAGGTTCTAATACCTCTCGTGTTTCGGGTTCTCATAATAAAAAAAAAAAAAAAAAGAAAAAAAAAAAGATATTGGATCCATCAGTGTTTTAGGCTGAGTGTCTGATAACATACAGGATAATACCATTCAACCTTATGAGCGGAGGTCTGCTAAGAGCCAATTTACCCTTAAAAATCATGAATTTAATTTTGGATGTAGAGATTGGCAACCTATGTAAATTACACCATTTATTTTTTTTTAAAATAAATTACACCATAATTTTTTCAATATGCAATCAAACCTCATTTCAAGCTCCTTTCTGGTGTTTCCGTGCAGAAGTATTACTATATTATCTTCATAAGCTATTGCGTGTGAGTGGTCAAATTCTCTCTTTAACCAATCTTCCAAAACCAAGTTCCACATTAAAGGACCAAAGAGAGATCCCTGCGGACAGCCTCGAGTCACACGACGTTTAATTGATCCAAAATTCGACTTAACTGTTACTCTTCAATCACTAAAGTAATCTTTAATTGTAGAGAAAATATTAAAAGAACATTTAGCCATGCGCAACATCATCAGTACACTGTCCCAACTAATGGAATAAAAGACACCGGCAGCAAAGTCTACAAAAATTCCCAAGGTATATTTATAATTCGATTCCCGAACATTGGGAACTAAACAGTGAAGTACGTCCTCAGCACCTACACCAGGAGTGAATCCATATCGTTTGTTAGAAACGCCAATATTACTTCTTTGATAGATAGCAATCCGCATGGCTGAAAGTTTCTTATAAACTTTACCAAGACCACGAAGCAATGCAATAGGTCTATATGAAGCAGGCGAAGTGATTGGCTAGGTTGGAGATATTAGGGTAATTTTGTGCAGTGCATCCTTCCAAGGAGATGGAAATACACCATATCTTAGACAGTTATTAAAAACTTGTAACAATTCGTTCCAATAAAGATTAGAGAACTTTTTGATTACCTCTGTCTCCAGTAAGTCCATACCTGGACATTTGTTATTTTTAATGGAATGAACGGTGAGAAGTTCATCATGGGTAATTGGTAATTCTTCAATGCGTTACCATACGACCCATTCAATTCCTGCATATGACGATGTTCTAGAGTAACAAATGGGTTATCAGCCATTTATCATTACCTATCTACCCAACTACACATCTCATTGGTGCCTTTGCCAATGGAATATATAACATCAGCAGCTGCTCTGAATTTGCCAGTACAAATTTTATAAATCAATCCCCTTTGGTCATTATTTCCTGTTGTTTTCACCAACGTTTTCCAGCAGTCATATTTCTGTTTAGTGATCGCATGGACATATTTATTACGAAAACTTTAGCATTAGCATTAGCATTAGCATTAGTAGAGGCATATGATGCAAGAAAGCAAGCTTATTCAGCATCAGCCAAAAAAAAAAAAAAAAACCCTCTCCCATTTCACCCCTCCGTTCGTTCGAAATACCTGTCCAGTTGAGCTTTAAATTTGTTTAGGCTATCAACTTCAACAACAAGTGATGGAAGTCGGTTCCACCAACCAACCACCCGCTGGCCAAAGGCAAATTTCCGCACATCTATCCGACATCCGTCCTTCCTCAATTTGAATTTATGCCCTCTGAGGTGATTATTCTGAGAAAGATGAAGAATCCCATTGGCATTCAGCTTGCTCAAACCATTCAAAGCCTTATACACCTCTATCAGATCACCTCGCCGGTGCCTAGTCTCCAGACTCTGTAATTTGCAAAACTTAAGCCTTTCTTCGTAAGAGCAACCCTTTGTTCCATTTACTAATCTTGTTGCCCTTCTCTGTACCCGTTCCAGCAGCTCTACATCCTTCTTGAAATGAGGCCTCCAGACCTGTATACAGTACTCAAGATGTGGCCTAACCATTGCCTTATACAAGGGAATAATCACCTCCTTATCCCTGCTAGAAAAATTCCTGTATATCATTGACAAGACACCATGAGCTACTCTTGCAGCTCGTCTGCACTGCTCAGAGAATTTCATATCTGCCTGCACAATTACCCCCAGGTCCTTTTCATTCTCCACCACTGTCAGTGTAGTACCGCAGAATTGATACATTGCTCTGGGGTTACTGTTACCCATATGTAGTACTTTACATTTGTCAATGTTAAACTTCATTTGCCACCTCTCAGCCCATCTGTTCAACATTTCCAGATCCTGTTGCAGCAGCATAGCGTCAGTAGTGTCCTGAACGACCCTGCCAACCTTTGTATCATCTGCAAACTTAGACATTAAACTTGATATCCCATTATCAATATCATTCATAAACACCGAAAACAACAATGGACCCAACACTGAACCTTGAGGAACTCCACTAATAACATTAGTCCACGTTGAGCAGTGTCCATTGATTACCACTCTCTGTCTTCTGCCACTCAACCATCCCCTTATCCATAGCAGCAATTTGCCTCCAATGCCACACTGCTCCAATTTGTGCAGCAGTCTACCATGTGCAACAGTATCAAAAGCCTTTCTATGATCCAAATATATAATATCAAAGTTATTCCCTGCATCCAGTTCTTTTGTGAGTACATCATAGTATCCAATCAAATTGGTCAGGCAAGACCTGCCCTTAACAAAACCATGCTGCGTCTGAGCTATAACTGAATTCTTGTCTAGATGATCCTGCAGTGCTTCTTTAACCAGTGCCTCCATTAATTTACCTGGAACAGAAGTTAAACTAACAGGTCTATAATTACTTGTGTCAGCCTTTGATCCTCCTTTGTGAATTGGGGTTACATTTGCACATCTCCAGTCTATGGGTACCTCCCCTGAGTCGAAAGAAGCTCTCATAATTATGGCTAGGGGTTTGCATACTTCCTTTGCTGCCTCCTTTAATATAACTGGATAGATCCCATCCACCCCAGGTGCCTTTTTTATGTTTATCCTCAACAATCTCTCCTCCACTTTCCTCTCAGTTATTACAAAATCATCCAGCTCACTGCCAATGTTTACTTTACCTACATCATTCTCCTTCCTGAATAACTCCTCATGCGTGAATGTAGATGCAAAATACTCGTTTAGATTGTTAGCCACCTGAGCAGGATCCTCAACTGTTGAACCATCAATATCCTGTGGACCAATCTGATTCATCCCTTTCCTTCTCGAGTTCAAGTATGTAAAGAACTCCTTTCTGTTTTTCTTTGCATCCTTTGCCAAGGATTTTTCGTAGTCTGCCTTTGCCTGCCTAATCTCCTTTGTGACTTGGTTACAGACCAACTTATATCTATCATAGGCTTCCATGTCACCCATTAATTTGTATGTATCCCATGCATTTTTTTTCTCTGCCACAGGTCTCATTAGTCCATCTGACAACCATTTAGGCCTAAACCTTGAACAATATTTCTTAGTTGGTATGTAAAGCCTGGTAGCCACCAAGATTAGTTCCTTGAATGCTTCCCATTTTGAGTTTGCTGTTGGTAACATCATCAGTTGGTCCCACTGTATAGAATTTAAATACTGTCTCAGACCATCATAGTCGCCTTTACGAAAACAAAAACCCTTCCCTTTACCTCTGATGGTAGTTACCTCCTTGAGTAAATCCCACTTCAACACACTGTGATCACTGCCACCTAGTGGTTCATTTATCTGCAGGTTCTTAATGCATGAAGAATCACTACTGATAATCAGATCAAGAGTATTGCTCCCTCTTGTTGCCTCACGAACATGCTGATGTAGAAAACAATCATCCAATAAATCCACAAAAGCCTTGCTAGTGTGCGAGTGACTAACCCACAAATTCCAGTCAATATCTGGGAAATTAAAATCCCCCATTATAAGACTCTCTGATTTACTGGCCCACTCTATTTCCCTGTACAATATATTATTATACTCATCAGAGTCATTAGGCCTATAGCACACTCCTACTCTCAATTTTGATTTCCCTATGCTTATGTCACACCAAACTGACTCGACACTGCCCTGTCCATCGATGTCAACTGGCTTCACTTCCTTTGACTTTATGTGTTTCTTAATTAATAGCATAACCCCTCCTCCCCTCCTGTCCTGTCTATCCTTTCTATATACATTGTATTCCCCAAATTCCAGTTCCGCATTACTTATATCTGTGTGACACCACGTCTCTGATATCCCAACAATATCTGCCTTTGATGTTTTGAGCAATACCTCAAATTCATCAAATTTATTTACCAAACTCCTAGCATTGGTGTACACGCAGGTATACATGCACCTGTTTCTATTCTTAGCTACCCTAACACAACCCATGTGTTTACTTGTAACGCAATGACTACCAGCAGTCTCTGAAATATCCTGCATCTTGTTTTTCAGACTTCTGCTCATTTGAATAGAAGCAGTGCAAGAATCACTTCCACCTCTGCCAGTGGCTACTGTTAATCTATTAGTCCTTGTAACCCCCCCAACTAGCAGTTTTCCGACCCACCTAACACTGCCTCGACAGCATCAGCAAAAATTCTTGCACCCTTTCTATTTAAGTGTATCCCATCCCTGTAGAAGCAATCTCTCCTGTTAACAAGTACAGTCCAGGCTGAAAAAAATTCTACCCCTTGAGCCTTGCACAATCCCTCCAGGGCCGAATTGATCGACAAGGCTCTCATCATATACTCCCTCCTATCGTGTCTGGGCAGAATTGCAGACACTTTCAAGTTCAACCCTAATTCACGGCTTTTTTTGAACAGTGACCTGTACTTGCTAAGTAATTCCGCCGGTCTCCTACTCTTAATATCATTAGTGCCAACGTGTACAACTATATCACCTTTTGTGCCCTTAAAAGATGATATCCGCTCTACAACGTCATCAACCTTTGCCCCTGGCAGACATACCCTGGTCCTATTCCACCTATCCTTTTTACAAAGCATGTTCCCCGTTTCCCTGACAATAGAGTCACCAACAACTACTAGTTCCTGTGGGACCAGCGCATTCTGCCTAGGGGGCTGCCCCTGTGTTGCCTGATGACCAAGTGCAAGCTCTGGCGTTGATGTGGGCAGCTGAGAGCTTGATGGGCCCCTCAATTTATTTCCTTCGAGGGCATCCACCCTGTCCTTCAAGGTCTCATAAAGGCCCATAACAACGCTGAGTTGTCGCCTGATTTCCTTGCACTCCTTACATCGTGCACACACAAAGACATCCCCCTTGGCAGTATCATGTCCCGTACCCGACTGCTCCGCAAACATCAAGCAAACAGTGCATTTTAATAGACTGTGATTCAGAGGGCAACTGCCCCCCCTCAGTTCTCCCCTGAACCACAGCACTCCCATTAGCTTGAGCCTTTTGCTTTGCTGCTCTGGTCAGAGTCATGATTCCAATTTAATTCAATAAAATTTAAAACAAAAATTAAATCCTTAAGTTATATCCCAAAACAGTTATGTTATATATATATATATATATATTTTTTTTTTTTTTTTCGGTATCTAGTGTTCCCTTTATACAACTTCCGTATCACGTGTACCACTATAGTTATGTACTAATTATTTGTTACGATTAAGTCGTTATATATATGTGTAGAGTTAAAAGTACAATTTAATTGATGATAAAGTTTATCAAGATTAATAGATTTACTGATTAATTGACAATATTATATTATGCACTATACTACACTAAGCTTATGCTATCGTGTAAAAATGGCGGGAATTCACGAACGGTATTTCTACGGACTCGTAAGTATTGATTAGCTTCGAAATCTCGCTATCTCAATTTAGAATAAACTAAGGATCTTGACTAGGTCTATAATCTACTTATAGAAGATACTTTGATATAACAATTGGTTAATAAATCGACTAATTTGGTTAAAAGACCTCTCGTTCAATTTGTGACACGTGGATTTGATACCGTTACCGATACTAAGTAATATCTACGAAATCTCTGTCTAAGTTAAACTTTAAACTAAGTATCGTAACTAGGAATATAAAGCTACTCTAGAAAATAAGTTAATATGACAATTTAAACTAATAAAGCAGAAAATAAATCAGGAAAAACTTCTCTGTTTGAAGAGCTTTAAGGAGCAATGTCTGCACAGGCAAACCTCGCACGCAGACTCCAAAAGAAAGACTCCAAAAGAGATTAAAGAAAGACTTTGATAGTCTTTCTTTAATCGAATAACTTCCAAGGCACTTTCCCTGCCTTTGCTCTTCTGAAATTGCTTCCTATCCTTATTAACCTGTTTTTTCAATAGAGTAAGCTGAGGTGTCCACCCCTTAACTGGTCTATGTTTTATCTGTTTCCGTTTCATAGCAGCTACAAATTCAAATTCAAATTATTATATTAGGGCCACCCGTAATCTCTTACATATATATATTATGACTGTAAATTGCGTGTGTTCTCTGGTCGATTTTTCTGTTTTGCTGGACGAAAAAACCCCAGTTTCTCGGGAAAAAACCTTACTATCTACGCCTGCGACCGACTAACTCAGCCACGGAGTGAAAAAAGCCCACTAAAATTCCTCGCGTCATATTGTAGTGTTGACGAATATATCAAGCGTATTTTAATAATATTGTATTTATAAGATTGACGATTTTGGAAATAAATAATGCGAGTCCACACACTCAGCAAAATATCTACGTATGCTTTTCATACAGAAATAAATTCCTAATGCATTAATAAGTTTATTTCACAACAGTAATATGATAGTTTGTCATAAGCAGTCTGTCATATAACTCGGGCCTTTTCTACCCGGTGTGGGGAGGACGGTGACGATACCACTGTGCTACCCACGCAGGCGACCATAGCAGCTACACACGCATCATAGATGCATGTGTAGCTGCTATGGCTTGTAAGGCTTGTATTGGTCTCTTACATCAGCAACTGTTTCCGACCACAGGGATACCGTTGGTTGGATGTTATTTGCTTATTTTACCAATCTTTATACAAAATTTTACTTGAAAATTGCTGCAAGGTTGCAATTTCCAAGATACTGGCGCCTCTGTTGCCGACTGGTGTGCAACTTTAAAGGTCACTTGAATCTATTATATTGCTCATTCTCGTTCACTTTTTTTTATTTACTACTGAAGTAGCACTTCATTTCATTATAAGATTTAGTGTACCTAATAAAGTTTCCACTTAGTGTATATGCCAGCACTTTCATTTGAACTTATTTCTGAATAGATTGAAACGATTATTTTACTGGATGAAAGCGAGAAAAAAAAATGATAATTAGTATTTTTGCATTCACAAACAATTAAATTGATACACCAACCGTGTTGTATTAAAATAATAATTTAATACTCCAAAATAAATGTACATAACATAGATATTTATTAAAACAATTAAAACTATTTAAAATAAAATACGATAAAAGTATTATAAAACGTTAAAAGACAAAATACCGGATACCGAAGCTTTCAGAGGCTTCCGCCTCCTTTCTCAACAGTACATTTTTAATTGTACACATCCTTAAATAGCAGGTTCACGGCTCACGTGGTTCCACAGGCGCATGGGTGGTGTTTCCCTCATGCGTACTAGAAGCGGAAATGGCTCGGGAGCGTGCTAGACGGAATCGATCATTCCGTCCGAGTACTACAGCCTCAAGGAGGGGATGCATACGAACTCCCCTGTCTCTGTTAATGGTATTGTTCTCGGATGAACAAGTTTGTAAGCTCTCAAGGCATTTGCGGTTCCAAAATCTATGAGCATGGTCGACGATTACAGTCTCGTCTGGGGAGATTTGATGATGCTTCTCCCAAAAATGTTCTGTCACAGCAGACTTCCCATAAAGATCGCGGATTATGTTCACTGTCCTTTAAAATAGTATCCACTGTTGAAGCAGCGAGGACTAATTCCCTTGCAATAGATGACAAGTGTTGTCGTGCTTCTTAATCATTTTCATTTCTAAATCAATTTTGTTTCGTTTCCTGGCATTACAACCACTTGCAGTTTTCGTTGGTCGCTTTCCCTTCGTCATTGTAATACGTAAATAAGAATGAAGAGAAGTTTCTGAAAATTTGTTTTTTTATATGATTGAAAATTTCGGCGAAGGGGAACTCATTTGACCATAATAACGTAAAAACCTACACAATTGCAGTTATTGGTATTCTCCCAAATGCAGTAAGATCGAGTTTACTACCAGTTTATTATTAGATGCACGAACAGAAAAGCCATTAAACCGAAAAGTGCAAATTGTTTTATGGTTGTGACCTCCAGAAACGTGCTTTAGAAAAACATCACAAAGGCGTTCAAAATTGATTCTCATAACAGGAACATATGATAACAATGAAAGTGTAGTGCAATTTCCATTATAAATATGACCTTTTAGAAAGATGAATAGCTTAGTATACAGCGAAATTTTCAACTTCCGAGGACTTGGAACGAATTACAAAAAAAAAAAAAAAAAAAAAAATGGATTATTGGGTTCACATTACGATATTTCCATGATTTTTTAAGTTTGCACCGGCCGGCAAAATCTTAGTCTAATTTCCGTAAGTCTATTATTACGTAAGTCGGGGAGTTTCTGTATCTACATTTAATGTAGTGGGCAATACATCGGTAAACGTGAAATGTTTTTATCGGCAGAGGGCGGACTTGTTCAAAAATAAATCTTTTCTTGAGGCCGTATACATTGGGCTTCCTTTGTGCTTCTTTTCTTATATATTTTAGTTTGTTTTTTTTGATGGGCCTTTTATGACTTTAATTTGTTAAGCTCATAGAAGCAGTTACTTCACTGTTTCTGCCCGAAGGCTGATTAAACACCATGTCTACACAGCCGTCGGTACGTCGTGCTACCCATGCCGGAAGTTGGTATACCAATTCAGGTTCGTGTTTATCTCAGCCACTTTAAATAATAATAAAAAAAAATCTAATTTAATTTATTTAGTGGCATTGATCAAATTCAGTTGCTTATTCGAAGGGAAGGAAAGGAAAGGAAAGACAGTTCTTTTATGTTGTCACAATCCACTGACATACATATGTATCATGTTATGTTTCAAAAGTATATTTTGTCGTGTAAAAACAAAACTTCATTCACTTATCTCGTTCAGATTTACACAGAGTGAAAATGGTAAACTTAGAATTTGTGTCATCAGCTTTATTCACGCATAAAAATAGGTTTTTATTGTAGTGTTGACGAATATATCAAGCGTATTTTAATAATATTGTATTTATAAGATTGACGATTTTGGAAATAAATAATGCGAGTCCACACACTCAGCAAAATATCTACGTATGCTTTTCATACAGAAATAAATTCCTAATGCATTAATAAGTTTATTTCACAACAGTAATATGATAGTTTGTCATAAGCAGTCTGTCATATAACTGGGGCGCACACAAGGGAAAGTTGTGGCTGCCTGGAGGACTCAAATCAAAATGAAAGAACAGAATTTTCTCTAGGTCAAAGCAATGGCTGTGTTAAGCTTCCTTCCCTCCAAAATAAAGAAGTCTTTAGATCAAGTGAATCAGATATTCAGTGTGAATCAAAAGTCAGATGTTGAACATTTTACTTTCATCAGGTTTCGATACCACTTGTACAGAAGCAAGGAGGGTTAATGGAGAGTTTACTGTGTATAACAAAAGTTGGGTATGTTAACTGAAGATATGAGAACTGAATGTCTATGAGAACAGGATCTGGAAAGGTTGAGCAGATGGGCTGAGAGGTGGCAAATGAAGTTTAACATTGACAAATGTAAAGTACTACACATGGGAAACAGCAACCCCAGAGCAACGTATCAACTCTGTGGTACTACACTGACAGTGGTAGAGAATGAAAGGGACTTGGGGGTGGTTGTGCAGGCAGATATGAAGTTCTCTGAGCAGTGCAGACGGGCTGCAAGAGTAGCTCATGGAGTATTGTCAATGATATACAGGAATTTTTCCAGCAGGGATAAGGAAGTGATTATTCCATTGTATAAGGCAATGGTCAGGCCACACCTAGAGTACTGTATACAGGTCTGTAGGCCTCATTTCAAGAAGGATGTAGAGCTGCTGGAACGAGTACAGAGAAGGGCAACAAGATTAGTGAATGGAACAAAGGGGTGCTCTTACAAAGAAAGGCTTAAGTTTTGCAAATTACAGTGTCTGGAGACTAGGCACCAGCGAGGTGATCTGATAGAGGTGTATAAAGCCTTGAATGGTTTAAGCATGCTCAATGCTGATGGGATTCTTCCTCTAGCTCAGAAAAATCACCTGAGAGGGCATAAATTCAAATTGAGGAAAGACAGATGTAGGATAGACATGCGGAAATTTGCCTTTAGCCAGCGGGTGGTTGGTTGGTGGAACAGACTTCCATCCCTTGTGGTGGAGGTTGATAGCCTAACTAAGTTTAAGGCTCAGCTGGACAGGTATTTTGAACGAACAGAGGGGTGAAGTGGAAGTGTGGTTTTTTTTTTTTTTTTTTTGGCTGATGCTGCATAAGCTTGCTTTCTTGCATCAAATGCCTCTACTAATGCTAATGTCATAATTGAATTGTGCAGGTTCACCAAATAATATGAGGAACTGCATGGAACTTCACTGCATGGAATTATATTTATTGCATTTGGAAAATTAAACAATAACAAATAGACTGTATATAATTTTACATTACAACCTCTCCCTGAGCAGCTTTGACTTTGTGAAGAAAACAGTAAAGACAGTGATAAGCTGCTGACATGCAGTTGTGCTCAGTTCTGTCTTCACTTTTTTTAGACACAGCTGAAGGTTGTAAAGATGAGATTGAAATGCACGAGCATGTATAAAGTCTATTTTTTTAAATATTGAAAGCTTCGTTACTCCTCAGTTGTGACAAATCAACGGAACAAATTTAAATTGAAAAAGGATAGTTGCAGAATAGATATGCGGAAATTCCTACTTATCCAGAGAGTAATTGACTATTGGAATGAACTTCCACCCTGTATTGTGGAAGTGGGTAGCCTGAATAAATTTAAAGAAGGTTTGGTCAAGTTATTAGAAAGAATGGGCAAATTATATGGGTGAAAGAAAGTTATTTTTTTTGACTGATGCTATATAAGCTTTGCTTCCTTGTTCCATTTTGCTGTTACCAATACTAATTTAATAAATGTAATTTGATTTCACACAGATGTTCCTCTTACTCTGTTTAATATATTAATTTCTCCCAGTATATTATCAGTTATTTGGGATGTCTTCAACTTTATTATCAGACTGGTGGAGTGAGTGTTTAATTCTCTGTCAGTTGCATGATATCTGATAGGCTTTTTTTTTTTTTTTTTTTCTGACTTGGGAATAAAATCTCTAAACGTTGGAATATTTTCTGTTTTTGTTATGATTTTCTAGAAGTTGATTGTATGGTAAGAAGGTTGACTGACATGAGAAGTTGACTGTTTGGCATCTGTATCTACTAAAGTAAGTGACTATCGTTTTGGTATTAGCTGGAGTGTATAAACACGCCTCCTCTAGCAATTGTAATTCACCCCCCCCCACCTTGAAGGGTGGAGTTATGAATTATCAGCAATATCTGCACCAGTGGCATTCTATGATTTGCCTTATAGTTGTATGTTTTTCTGAAAATTGTGTTAAGCATTGGGTGAGGGAGGGTTTGCTGGAATTAAGGATGGAAGGGATATAACTGGAGATGAGTGGCAAAGGCATGTAGAATAAGGTATGGGAATAATTATGTAAGTAATAATTAATAAAAGACCATTTTAATTCAGCAAAAAAAACAACTTAGTTTTTTATTATAAAAACTAACAGATACCATCTGAGCACTGTTTCTTTTAGGAATATTGCTGACTTGTTTTTTCAGTTGTTGCTGTAGTTGGTCGATCTCAGGCAGAGGAAGTAAAAATTGAGTCTGCAGAACATTGGTTGAAATGTTCATTTTGAGATTTTCATTTTCGTTCATTTTCACAAAAATCAACCTGTGAATATAGTTATATATCATGTACACATCATCTATCATCTTTCCGCTATTCCACGGGTCGACATATGAAGCCTCGCCACCATGCCCTGTCCGTGTACTTCTCTCCGTTGTTGATTTCACTTGTTTCCTCCTCTCTTAATGACATCGGTCTTTGTCATGTCTTGCCATCTCATTCTTGGTCTCCCACTTGGACAATTAAAGGACAATTACTTACATAATTGTCCTTTAATTGTAAATCAAACATTCTTCTTGGCAAACACCTCTCATTCATCCTCTTGACATGTCCAAACCATTTAAAACGGGACTTTTCAATCCTATTCTGGAGTTTTTCAACCTGAATTCTCTCCCTAATCACATCATTCCCAATTTTGTCACGTCTTGTCTTTCTGGCTATCTTCTCACAAATCTCATTTCTGCCCCCTGAATTCTGCTTTCATCCTTTTTCCTCAATAATCCAAGTTTCAGATGCTTATGTCAGAATTGGTACGGCCTGATACACTTCGTGTATTCAGTGCCTTCTTACACTTCAGTGGTATGTTCCAGATCAGATCTCTTGTCTTCCTATAGAAATTCCCACCTGCTTGTATCCTTCTACTTATTTCTTTGTCTATTACTCCAGTCTTTGTAATGGTGCTTCCTAGATACTTGAAGTTAACCATTTTGAGCTGTTTCCGTTCCATTGTAATTAGTAAAAATTTCAGCGCGCAAGGCTCAATAACTTCCACAATTTTTCAATATATTAAAAAAAAGGTAAGCGATTACCTCAATCTTTGTTTTTTGGAATGTTTCCAGTCAGTTCTCTCCAAATGTAACGAATAAAATAAGATGAAAAAAAGAATTAATGAATTCCCTCACTCATAGAGATACGACCAAATTGGACGTGCACCAGAATGAATCGAAAGCAGAGAGCCCCAACCCCACCCCAAAACACATCAAACCACCGCAGCAACACCATGAGTGTGAGAAGACATTGTGTCAGAATAAATAATTAAAACCGCTTCCGATCTGAAATGCTTGAAATGAAACTACACAAAAATTCTATCAATGTGCGACGTCCTTACCTAATTTTGGATTTCTGGTCTTTTTTTACGCATGCATCAATACAAATCTCTATTTTAAGAGCCAAAAACACTTCGCGATATTCCCATCCTGTGAACACGGCAATCAGCCGAGAAGCATGGTCTGCTTAAGGAAGGGAAACAGCTGTGCATTTTATTTAATTTGAGTGTTCATCCAATTTTTAATCGTGATTTTAATTATTTATTCTGACAGTGTCTTCTCACACTCATGGTCTTGCTGTGGTGGTTTGATGTGTTTCGGGGTAGAGTTGGGACTCTCGGCTTTCGATTCCGTTGCTTGTCGAATTTGGTTGTATCTCTATGAGTGAGGGAATGAATTCATTAATTTGTTTTTTTTTTTGTTTTTTTCATCTTATTTTATTCGTTACATTTGGAGAGAACTGACTGGAAGCATTCCACGAAAAAGATTGAGGTAATCTCTTACTTTTTTTAATACTTTCATTGTAATGTATGTGTCAAGCTCGCCACTTCTCTTTAGAACCATTAATTCACTCTTCTCCTGACTGAAAACTAGTTCAAATTCATTGGCTATTCTAGCCCATATATCAACTTGCCGTTGCACTTGTTCCCTGCTCTCTCCCCACATGCAGAGGTCATCTGTGAAGAGCATGACTTTCATCTGGTCCTGTCCAAGTTGTTCCACCACTCTACATTGCACATCACATACATATACATCATAAAGTTTGCTTGTACTACAGGATATTTTTAAAGTCACTGAACTCATACTATTGTGTATATATCTGGTTATATTTACGGGAACAACATACTATTTGGTTTGCATACAGATCACAGGCTTAATGACAGATGGCTACGTATACACATGTAAAGTTACTTATGTTGGTGGCATGCAAACTGTGTGGTTCACAAGAAGGTAGAAGCTCACACTCTGTGCTAATTCTGAGAGGTACATTTGTAAGACTTTTTACCCTCTAGCAATTCTGGAAGCCAAGGTGTACCTGCGAGATTCAATCTTCCATAAAACGGTGTTTGCAGTCCAGCCATTAGATAGTCCACTGGACCAAACATGTTGGTTACTGTCTAGGACAGGGGTCGGCAACCTTTTTTGTGTGAAGAGCCATTTTTGATTTAAATTAAAAAAAAAAAAAAAAGACTCCTATGAGCTGCATCTCAACTCAAGCTGGGGGGAGGGAGGAGTTTTTTAAGAAATGGAGAGTGCGAAGGTGTTTTATTAAAAACATATATATTTTGAAATTATTTATTAATACTGAAAAAATGTAACAAACATCCAATTAGGTACGAATTAATGTGACTTTTGCGCTGAACTTCTTGAGCTAGTCTCTCAACATCACATGAGTATGCTGTAATTTTCATCTTTAAACATGCTGAGAGACTTGCATTGCAGACGGTTTCTTGATTTATTTTAAATATGGTTCATGTTCAAAAATTTTTGCTCACAGAAATACGTCGAACCAAAAACTGAGAGAAGTCCAAATGCAAATATTTTGAAATTTATATACTTGTCCAGTAAGCTACTCCAAGCTTTGAACACAATTTGGTCTTGCTTTGTCAACTCATCTATCGTGGTCCATTTGTGTAGAATTGCAAGGGCAGCCTTTTGCCTTTCCAAATCCTCAATTTCAGTTTTAAGGCGTTTTAGTCTTGCCCTCCACACGTCCTTGATTTTTAAGTCCTATAACTCTATTTCAAATTATGCTTCATGTGGGGGCACCTCCGTAGCCAGGTGAGCAGGAGTAGCAGCGCGTAGCACACACTTCTTGATTAGACTGGGGTTCGAGCCCGTGACCACCAAATACGGAGGATGCGGAAAGGTCAGGGAATGACCACCGCATATCCCCGGAGCAATATGGCCTTAGTTGCTAATGCTCCTAAAAACCAAATAACAAACAAACAAACTTCATGTGGGTTAAAAGTTAGAGCTGCAGTTACATGTTCAAAGAGCTGCAGGTTGCCAAACTCTGCTCTAGGAGATATCTGAATCAGCTAGTATATAATTTCACTGCCTCTACTCTGCCAGATAGTGACTGGAAGGAGACAGAGTAGTGTATATGCAGGGGGCATTGCCGAGGCCACGTTATGTATGTCATATCCAAAGATTCCATTACTTCAGACAGTATGGCCTCCACACATTTTGTTACTACTGAATACATCATGAACAGTTAAACTAATAGAATAAACTTATCTGCAAAAAGATCTAAACCTTTCCAACTCTTCCTTAATCAGTTCACAAATTGTGTTCTCTCCAGTTTCATTGATGTCCGTTTCCACTTACATCCTGAGAACTCCCACTTACTTATTCTGACAGAATCCCAATTATCAGTTGATTCAACCACTGCCCATCTCAGGTGTCCTGATTATTTCCTGGACAATTCCTTTGACATCTAAGGTGGTACTTGTGCATATATAGCTACTCTGATATTTCTTGTTGGAGGCAGCAATTTGGAATCTTCTCTGGCAGGGAATATCTACTTAATCAAAGCTTAATAAAGCTTCTCTGGCTTAAAACCTCTCTACCCCATTCTATCAAATTCATCTGTTGCCTCTATGATTCCCTCAACTCCACTAATCATTTGGAAGTCTCTGACTTCCTTTCTATGAAACTTGATTTTCTCCAGTCCAACTTTCCTAACAGTGAGGTAATTTTCCCTGGTGATTTTCATGTTTACAACTCCAGCTGACTTCCATTTTCTAGTCGCACAAACCGAGCTTGTCTTGATGCAGAGGCTTTTGTAATTGCATGGATTATTCATTTACCTACTAGAATAGTAGGCAATCCAATCACACAACCAACACTCTTGATCTTTTACTCACAAACACCCCTTCCAAGTACATCGTCAAGGTGAGTGATCTTCTGGGCACCTTATATTACAACTTAGTGATGGTCTCTTCTCCAGTGGAACCGTTCTCATAACAATTCTCAACATCGAGCTGTTTGGCATTACAAGAATGTAAACTAGGATGATCTGACAGATTTTTGTTCTTATATTCCTTGGTTGGATTACTATTTTAAATCTGAGCAAAAACTGATATATCTGATGTCAGTGTTTGCTCAGATTGTATCAGTGAAATTATTCTTGTAAGGATGAAATCCTTTATTCTGTACCCCACGTTAAAATCTTGTCCTTCATCCAAATCTTGATTTTCCAATAACTGTGGTAAGGCTGTTTAAGATAACAATGTTCCATATTGCAATTAGATTGCATTGAAATCTTCAGGTTCATTTTCTGCCTGCATCAAAGCTTGCAACAATTGAAAACCAGTTATTGATCAGTCCAAACTACATTTTGAATAGACTGAGTAGAAAACTTGCTTCTTGTCCAAATGGCAGTTGAGCATTCTGGTCTCTTGCCAAAGCTATTGGTTGCAGCTTTTACCCATCCCTACTCCCACCTCTGCCAAAACGTAATGGTTCTGTTTCCACCATAGTTAAAGATAAAGCTGATCTGCTTGCATCTTGCTTTTCTTCTAACTCTTGTATTGACAATCTTGGTAAATCACCTCATACCATTCTCAGTACACTTCACTCAGTGCTTCCTGTGGTCTTCCATCAAAAGGATATCAGAATTTTGGACAATCTTGATGGCAAGAAAGTGCCAGATCCTGATGTTATTTCTCCACTTATTCTCAAAATCTGCTCTTGAGGTTACTCCTGTTCTGTGTCACCTTTTCCGCTTTTCTTCTGTTCCACTGGTGTTTTTCCTTCTGCTTAGAAGTTTGCTCACATCTAGTCTGTTCCTATAAAGGGTGACAAATAACTCCCATTCAGTTATCCCATTGCACTTCTATTCTTTTTAAAGTAATGGATAAATCCTTTATTTCATACTCCACCTTAAAATCCATTAATTCTTAAAACTATCTTGAAACCTTCCATCTGATTAATAATCACCAGTATGGATTCCATCAGTATCGATCCACTGGTGATGTAATGGCAGCATATGTTACCCATCAAAGGACAAATTCAATGAAAAAGTTTGAAACTCAAGCAGTTGCTCTTGACATTTCATAGGATTTTGATTGTGTTTGGCATAAAGGCCTTCTAAATAAGCTTGCACCTTATGGATTGTCAACAGTTTTCTGTTATTGGGTATCCAGTTTTCTCTCTGACTGCTCACTGAAGGTGATATTAGATTGATCTGTCTTCTAACTTCTTCACTAACGTTGGGGTTCCCCAAGGTTCAGTTCTTTCTCCCTGTCTTTTCCTGTTGTATATTAATGACCTTCTTCCATTGACTTCAAAACCTATCCATAGTTTTGCTATGTAGCACATTGCATTCCACCTTCCAGTTTGAGAAATCTTGCCCTGCGCGAACAACTTCAACTTCTCAAAAGCCATTACCAATTCCTTAAAGGCTGATCACCAGGTAATTCTCCAATGGGGCAGAGAACTTAGTTAATTTAAATCCTTCTAAAACTGAGCCTGTCTTATATTTCTTTGATTACGAAGTGTGCAGATTAAGAATCTTGAGCTCCTGAGAACAGATAATTTTTTTTTGAAATTTTTTGCATCTTTTTTGATTAATTAACATAAATTGCATTTAACAAATAGTGTAATAGTCTTGGTCATATTCATTACCATTTATTCATTTGGGAGTCATTGAGGTACAAGTAAACACATGGATTAGGTTAGGTTGTCTGTCTTATATTTCTTTGATTATGAAGTGTGCAGATTAAGAATCTTGAGCTCTTGAGAACATAATTTTTTTGCATCTTTTTTGATTAATTAACATAAATTGCATTTAACAAATAGTGCAATAGTCTTGGTCACATTCATTACCATTCAAGGCCTTATACACCTCAATCAGATCACCTTGCTGGTGCCTAGTCTGAAGACACTGCAGTTTGCAGAACTTAAGCCTTTCTTCTTGTTCCCTTTGTTCCATTTGCCAATTTCGTTGGCCTTCCCTGTACTCGTTCCAGCAGCTCTACATCCTTCCTAAAATGAGGCCTCCAGATCTGTATGCAGTAATCAAGGTGTGGCCTGACCATAGCTTTATCCCTGCTAGAAAATTTCCTATATATCATTGACAAGACACCATTGACATGAGCTACTCTTGCAGATTGTATGCACTGCCCAGAAAACTTCATATCTGATTGCACAATTACCCCAGGTCTTTTCCATTTTTCACTACCCAGGGGTAGTACCACACAGTTGATATGTTACTCTGGGGTTACTGCTACCCATATGCAATATTTTACATTTGTTGATGTTAAACTCCAATTGCTACCTCTCAGTCCATCTGCTCAAATTTTTTAGATCCTGTTGCAGTAGTGCATTGTCATTTATGTCATTATCAACCATGCCACCCTTCATGTCTTAGAATGTCCAAACTTGGACATTCTAAGCATGACATACCTTCATCAATATCATTAATAAATACAGAAAACAACACTGAACCCTGGGAAACTCCACTAATAACATTAGTTCATAAAGAGCATTGTCCACTCTGTCTTCTCCCACTCAACCATCCCTTTGTCCATAACAGCAATTTGCCCTTAATGCCATATTGCTCCAATTTGTACAGTAGCCTTCTATGTGCAACAGTATCAAAAGCTTTCTTAAACTCAAGTATGTGATATCAAAATTATTTTTTGCATCCAGTTCCATTGTGACCACATCATAGTATCCAATCAAATTTGTCAGACAAGACTTTCCCTTAACTATGTCCCCTATACTATGTATGAATTATTACTGCAGTCTTGTCTAAATGATCCTGCAGTACTTCTTTAATCAGCGGCTCCATTAATTTCCCTAGAACAGAAGTTAAAATAACAAGTCTGTAATTACTCGTGTTACCCTTTTATCCCCTTTTGTGAATTGGGGACACGTTTGCACATCTCCAGTCCATGGGAACCTCCCCTGAGTTCAAGGAAGCTCTTAATTATGGCTAAGGGTTTGTTTATTTTATTCCTTAATTCCTTTGCTGCCTCCTTTAATATAATAATCTTATGTTTAACTTCAACAATTTCTCCTCCACTTTGCTTTCAGTTATTACAAAATCATTTAATTCCCTGCCAGAGTTCGATAAACTTTTGAAATTCCCCTCCCTGAATATCTCCTCATGTGAATGTAGATGCAAAATACTCATTCATTTTGTCAGCTACCTGAGCAGGATCATCAACAGTCAAACTATCAATATCAAGTGGACCAATCTGATTCATCCCCTTCCTTCTAGAGTTTACACAAGTAAAGAACGCTTTTTTTTCCTTTTCATCTTTTGCCAAGGATTTCTTGTAATCTGCCTTCACCTGTCTAACCTTCTTTGTGACTTGATTAGAGACTAGCTTATATCTGGCCTTCTGTGTCACCTGATAGTTTATATGCATCCCATGCATTTTTCTTCTGTGCCACGAGTCTCATTAGGCGCAATATAGCCGAAGTTGCTCTTGCGCCATTAAACCCCAAACAAACAACTAGTCTCATTAGCTCATCTGACATCCATTTAGCCCTAAACCTTGAACAGTATTTCTTAGTTGGTATGAAAAATCTAGTAGCTTCCAAGATTAATTCTTTGAATGCTTCCCATTTAGAATTTGTTTTTGGTAACATTATCAGTTGATTCCACTGTATAGGATTTAAAAATTGTCTGAGACCACTGTAGTCACCTTTACAAAACCAAAAACCCTTCCCTTTATCCCTGATGGTAGTTAAATCTTTGAGTAAATTCCACATCAGCACACTGTGATCACTCCCTAGTGGTTTCTTTATCTGCTGATTTGTAATGCATGAAGAATTATTGCTGATAATTAGATGAAAAGTATTACTCTTTCTGGTTGTGTCTTGAACATGCTGTTGTAGAAAACAATTATCCAATAAATCCACAAAAGCTGACCAACTCACAAGTTCCAGTCAAAATCTGGGAAGTTGAAATTCCCCATTATAAGACAATCTGATTTGCTGGTTCGCTCTATTTCTCTGTATAGATGTTTGGCGACAATCATTTGGTTAAGGAACACATTGACAGTCCCCAAGGCAGAATGCACTGATCTCACAGGAGGTAGTTATTGTTGATGACGCTATTGTCAAGGAAACAGGAAATATATTGTTCAAGGAGGATAGGTGGAATAGGTCCACGGCATGGGTGTTGGCAGAGGGGGGCAAACGGGGCACTTGCCCCTCCGTGGAATTGAGTAAAAAATTCCACAAATTATAATCGTAAAAGTGATTGAGATATGTAAGCTTACACCCTCGACCATGGGACGCTTTGTCTGCCTTAAAATTTTATTATGGGTTGGCTGGCTTCGGCCCTCGGCGGGGTAACCATAGAACACGTGTTTCATCTATTGCAGCAATAAAACGGAGTTCCTGTTTTTGATTCATCGACTGATATTCCCCAAACTTTACCAGAAGTTTTGGAACATTGCGACTATTTCCCTTCTATTAATTCGGCAATAACTATTGGTATGACATTACCTGTTACGACCTGTACCATTGAAAGAAATTTCAGCACCTTGAGATGTGTGAAAACATGGTTAAGATGTCCACTATCTCAGAAACTCGCCTATAAGGTTTATGTATGATTAGTGTGCACAGGAAGAAACTAGAAGAGGAAGTGGTAAAGAAGAAATTTATTGAAAATGTCATCAATAGGTTTCCAAGAGATTGACGGAGAATTCAATTCTTATACGATATGTGATTATTGAAATTATTATTATCTATATATATATATATATATATATATATATATATATATATATATGAAGTTACGTAAAAGAATATAAGAAATAGAAAAGGAGAAAGAGTGACAGAACAGATTAATGCCATGAAATTTATGATTGTACATTACATCTGTCTGTATATAACAATTTTTTAGTTACCGTATTTCCCCATGTATAAGATGCACCTTGATTTTGGGGTCCAAAATTAAAAAAAAAAATGTATTACGTAAAGTTATTGAACTCAAGTTTTATTCATCAAAATTCATACAGCTCATCACTGTCAGACCTCCCATCCATTAGCTTGTCCTCATCTGTGTCTGATGACGAATCACTGTCTTCATATATTGCCTCGTTCCCAGTTCCATCTATGGCATTTGAAATGGCATTTGAAATTCCACACTTCTTAAATGACTTAACAACGATTTCAATCTTGATATTATCCCAGGATCTTTTCACCCAGGTACAAACTTCTCCTACAGTTGGTTTCTTTACTCTTCTTGCTGGTGTTCCATGCTGGGATGTCAAGCCTCCAGGTATGATGGCAAGTTTTGTTTTTTGCTCGGCAGCAATCTTCTTTGTGTTTTTTGTTATGTGTGCCCTGAACTGACCGAGCACCAATAGGGCAGGTTTGCGTAAGAGCCCACCTGGTCTCCTGCTCCAAACTTTCTCAAACCAGATCTTCATCCCATCCAACCCTTGTCATGAACGTGGACAATCACTCCTCGAGGAATGTCTTCTTTTGGCATTGTTTTGCGTTTGAAAATCAGCATAGGAGGCAGCTTGGTTCCGTCGCCACAACAAGCTAGAACAACTGTATAACGGCTCTTTTCATGTCCACTTGTCTTCACAATTACAGTTTTCACCAGGCGCCTCCGTAGCCAGGTGGGAAGGAACAGCAGTGCGTAGCACACGCTTCTTGATTAGACCGAGGTTCGAGCCCGTCACCACCAAATACGGAGGATGCGGAAAGGTCAGGGAATGACCACCGCATATCCCGGAGCAATATGGCCTTAGTTGCTAATGCTCCTAAAAACCACATAACAACATAAGTTTTCACCCCCTTCTTATCAACAGTTCTGCTACTTGGGAAATCAAATTGAAGGGGGGCTTTGTTCATATTTGCAATCTGTCCCAAATCAAACTGGTGTCTTCTGACATTGAATGACAAAACGATGAAATTCAAGGACCTTCTGCTCATAGCTTTCAGGCATCTTTTGGGCAAGTCTGATGCGTGTACGCATGCTTAGTCCATTCCATTTAATGAACCTGAAGCACCAATTGTGTTCTCCTTTGAAATCAGTAACTTATTTTTCATCAGCAATTCTTCTTGCCTCATGCTGAACCATCTTTGTGGACACAGGAATTCCAATTACCCTTTGCTGTTCAATCCATATCTTCAGTTCCCTCTCTAAATCAGGCTATTTTGCTGACTTGCCTCTCATGGCCTTCTTCTGCCGTGGTGTTTTCTTCTTCCCGTAGCCAGTCTCAGATTGTTTTCTCAGTTGGAGGAGGACCAAACTTACGTTCAGCAGCACGATTTCCATTCACTTTTGCAAACTGGATCACTTTTAATTTGAATTCAGCACTGTACGAAAATCTTTTCTGAGCCATTTCTGGGCAGAACGTGGCAAAACTTAACCTAATATACCAGTAACAAGTGCGAAACAATGAGCGCGAAATGCAAGTAAAAAAATCTACAACCACTGTATAAGACGCACCCAGTTTTTAGACCCCAAATTTTTTGAAAAAAAGATGCGTCTTATACATGGGGAAATACGGTAATTATAATTCCAATTAGATAAATTGGAGAATTTAGCATAAATGTATTAGGGGTGCAAACTATACTCATTAGTTCAAAGGGCCAAGTTTAGGTAACCTAAGTTGGACTTCTTTGTTGTACCCTATAAATAAACACATAAAATAAAATAATATAAAATAGTAAAATTAAAATGATAATATAGCTAATTATAGATATATGGATACATTGAATGGAACGTTAAGGCTAGCTCCACTCAATATATCCCATAAATAATTAGCTGAAGCTATCTGTTTCTGTTTGCCATTTGCCAGATGGCAAATGGCAAACAGAAATGGGTATAGTTTGCATCCCTAATACTTTTATGCTAAATTCTCCAATTTATCTAGTTGGTATAATAATTAACTAAAAAAACTGTTATATATATATATATATATATATATATATATATATATTAATTCTTGTTTCCTTTATATTGTAAATTTATATACATTATGTATGTGTTTTTGTGTTGATGCAATACTGTATTCTATAATCTACTTGTTTAATTAAATAATTATTTAAAAAATTAAATAAAAATTTATTGATGTAATTATTTGTCTCCAAGCTTTGCCCCTCCCCCTGAAAAATTTCCTGTGGATGTCCATGGTATGTCTGCCAGGGCAAAAGTATATGACATTGTAGAGCAGATATCTTTTTAGTGAACAAAAGATAATATTATAAATATATTTCTTGACGAAATGTCAAAGGGTATGAAAAAGGCCGTTTAAGCATGGGTAATGCATCTCCATCATTTCTACTATCCAGGTAGTATGCATGCATTGTTTTATTATATCTCATATTGTGAATACCTTCAAAATGAGTTGCCTAGGTATTGCACTACTTCGAATAAGTAACGTTTCTCTGGTAGAGAAGACTACTGTTACTTATTCTCAGATAGGCACCTCCACCACCTAGATGGCACTGTTTCAAAGTTGGTTGGCTTCTTCATCGGTGGGTGGGCAGGTTGAATTTGAAAGTGTTAGCAATTTTGCCCTGACATGATAGGAGGGAGTACATGTTGAGAGGCTTGTCAGTCAATTTGTCCCTGGAGAAAATATGCAAGAAAATATGCTTCGAATAAGTAACATTTCTCTGGTAGAGAAGACTACTGTTACTTATTCTCAGATAGGCACCTCCACCACCTAGATGGCACTGTTTCAAAGTTGGTTGGCTTCTTCATCGGTGGGTGGGCAGGTACCCTGTTGCAACCCAGTTATGAGTTGTCACTATTGCAACAGGGTACCTGCCCACCCACCGATGAAGAAGCCAACCAACTTTGAAACAGTGCCATCTAGGTGGTGGAGGTGCCTATCTGAGAATAAGTAACAGTAGTCTTCTCTACCAGAGAAATGTTACTTATTCGAAGTAGTGCAATACCTAGGCAAGAAAGTATTCACTTGTTGTGAAGGTATTCACAATATGAGATATAATAAAACAATGCATGCATAGTACCTGGGTAGTAGAAATGGAGCTGCATTACCCATGCTTAAACAGCCTTTTTCACAAGATGATATTGTAGGTATTGGCGCTAATGATGAGTAGGAGATCAGAGCACTTAACAAGTAAGGAAAACATTGGGATAAACATGCAAGATAGGATTGAATTTGAAAGTGTTAGCAATTTTGCCCTGACATGATAGGAGGGAGTACATGTTGAGAGGCTTGTCAGTCAATTTGTCCCTGGAAAAAATATGCAAGGCTCATGGTGTAGAATATTTCTCAGTGTGGTTTGTGCTTATTAACAGGAGAGACTGTTTTTACAGAAATGGGATCTACTTAAATAGAAGAGATGCAAGAATGTTTGCTGATGCTATTGGGAGGCAGTGATAGGTGAGTTGGAAAACTGCCAGCTTGGGGGATACACAAGTCATCAAATGCAGACGTTGGAATATCAGATGTGGTGTCATTCAGTCATAAGCGATGCTGTATTTCAAAATGGGGGAGTACAATGTATACAGGAAGGACAGACAGGACTGGTGTGGTGAAGGGTTTTGCTCTTAATCAAGAAGCATATTAAATCTAGGGTTCATCCAGTTGATATGGGTAACCAGTGCGATGTTGAGTCAGTTTGGTGTGACATTGAGCACTGGGAAAACAAAAATGAGAGTAGGAGTATGCTATAGATCTAATGACTGTGATGAGTATACCAAACAGCTATACAAAGAAAGAGTGGGCCAGTAAATCAGAATGGGGGATTTCAACTTTCTAGATGCTGGCTGGACTTTGTGTTGGTTACTCACACACTAGCAAGGCTTTTGTGAATTTTTTTTTTTTTTTTTTTCTTTTTTGCTGTTTTTTACAGCAGCATATTAGAGAGGCAACAAGAGGAAGTGATACCCTTGATCTGATTATCAGCAGTCATTCTTCATGCATTATGAATCTGCAGGTAAAAGACCCACCGAGTGGCAGTGATCATAGTGTACTAATGGAATTTAATTAAAAACAACTACTGTCCGAGGATATAGGGAAAGGCTTAGTTTTTAAATTCTTTGCAGTTGGACCTGCTGATGCTTTTATCAACAGAAAATTCAAAATGAGAAGCATTCAGGAACGTAATCATAGTGACTACTAGGCATTAGCATTAGCATTAGTAGAGGCATTTGATGCAAGAAAGCAAGCTTATGCAGCATCAGCCAAAAAAAAAAAAAAAAAAAAAAAAGTAACATAAATAAATAAAAATAACCACTTCCACTTCACCCCTCTGTTCGTTCAAAATACCTGTCCAGCTGAGCCTTAAACTTATTTAGGCTATCAACTTCCACGACAAGGGATGGAAGTCTGTTCCACCCACCAACCACCCGCTGGCTAAAGGCAAATTTCCGCACATCTATCCTACATCTGTCTTTCCTCAATTTGAATTTATGCCCTCTCAGGTGATTTTTCTGAGCTAGAGGAAGAATCCCATCAGCATTGAGCATGCTCAAACCATTCAAGGCTTTGTACACCTCTATCAGATCACCCCGCTGGTGCCTAGTTTCCAGACACTGTAATTTGCAAAACTTAAGCCTTTCTTCGTAAGAGAACCCCTTTGTCCCATTCACCAATCTAGTTGCCCTTCTCTGTACTCGTTCCAGCAGCTCTACATCCTTCCTGAAATGAGGCCTCCAGGCCTGTATACAGTACTCTAGGTGTGGCCTGACCATTGCCTTATACAAGGGAATAATCACCTCCTTATCCCTGCTAGAAAAATTCCTATATATCATTGACAATACACCATGAGCTACTCTTGCAGCTCGTCTGCACTGCTCAGAGAACTTCATATCTGCCTGCACCACCACCCCCAGGTCCCTTTCATTCTCTACCACTGTCAGTGTAGTACCACAGAGTTGATACGTTGCTCTGGGGTTGCTGTTTCCCATATGTAGTACTTTACATTTGTCAATGTTAAACTTCATTTGCCACCTCGAAGCCCATCTGCTCAACCTTTCCAAATCCTGTTGCAGCAGCATAGTGTCAGTAGTGTCCTTGACAACCCTGCCAACCTTCGTATCGTCTGCAAACTTGGACATTAAGCCTGATATACCATCATCAATATCATTTATAAATACAGAAAACAATAAAGGCCCCAATACTGAACCCTGAGGGACTCCACTAATAACATTAGTCCACGATGAGCAGTGTCCATTGATTACCACTCTCTGTCTTCTCCCCCTCAACCACCCCTTTATCCATAGCAGCAACTTGCCTCCAATGCCACACTGCTCCAATTTGTGCAGCAGTCTTCCATGTGCAACAGTATCAAAAGCCTTTCTAAGATCCAAGTATATAATATCAAAGTTATTCCCTGCATCCAGTTCTTTTGTGACTGCATCATAGTATCCAATCAAATTGGTCAGGCAAGACTTCCCCTTAACAAAACCATGCTGTGTCCTAGCTATAACTGAAGTCTTGTCTAGATGATCCTGCAGTGCTTCTTTCACCAGTGCTTCCATTAATTTTCCGGGAACAGAAGTTAAACTCACAGGTCTATAATTACTTGTGTCAGCCTTTGATCCCCCTTTGTGAATTGGGGTCACATTTGCACATCTCCAGTCAATGGGTACCTCCCCTGAGTCCAAGGAAGCTCTCATAATTATGGCTAAGGGTTTGCTTACCTCCTTTGCTGCCTCCTTTAATATAACTGGATAGATCCCATCCACCCCAGGTGCCTTTCTTGTGTTTATCTTCAACAATTTCTCCTCCACTTTGCTCTCAGTTATTACAAGATTCTCTAGCTTACTGCTAGAGTTGAATACACCTCTGGCATTCCCCTCGCTGAATAACTCCTCATGTGTGAATGTCGATGCAAAATATTCATTTAGTTTGTTAGCTACCCGAGCAGGGTCATCAACAGTTGACCCATCGATCTCAAGTGGACCAATCTGATTCATCCCCTTCCTTCTAGAGTTTACATAAGTAAAGAACTCTTTGCTGTTTTTCTTCGCATCCCTTGCCAAGGATCTCTCGTAATCTGCCTTCGCCTGCCTAACCTCCTTTGTAACTTGGTTACAGATCAACTTGTATCTATCATAGGCGTCTGTGTCACGTGTTAATTTGTATGTATCCCATGCATTTTTCTTCTCTGCCATATGCCTCATTAGTTCATCTGACAACCATTTAGGCCTAAACCTTGAACAATATTTCTTAGTTGGTATGTAAAGCCTAGTAGCTTCCACGATAAGTTCTTTGAATGCTTCCCATTTTGAATTTGCTGTTGGCAATATCATCAGTTGATCCCACTGTATAGAATTTAAATACTGTCTCAGTCCATTGTAGTCGCCTTTACGAAAGCAATACCCCTTCCCTTTACCCCTAATGGTAGTTACCTCTTTGAGTAACTCCCACTTCAGCACACTGTGATCACTGCCACCAAGTGGTTCATTTATCTGCAGATTCTTAATGCATGAAGAATCACTACTGATAATCAAATCAAGAGTATTACTCCCTCTAGTTGCCTCCCGAACATGCTGATGTAGAAAACAATCATCCAATAAATCCACAAAAGCCTTGCTACTGTGTGAGTGACCAGCCCCCAAATTCCAGTCAATATCTGGGAAATTAAAATCCCCCATTATAAGACTCTCTGATTTACTGGCCCACTCTATTTCTCCGAACAGTTTCTTATTATACTCATCAGAGTCATTAGGCCTATAGCACACTCCTACTCTCAATTTTGATCTCCCAATGCTTATGTCACACCAAACTGACTCGACACTGCACTGTCCAGCGATGTCGACTGGCTTCACTTCCTTGGATTTTATGTGTTTTTTAACTAATAGCATAACCCCTCCTCCCTTCCTATCCTGTCTATCCTTTCTGTAGACATTGTACTCCCCAAATTCCAGTTCTGCATTTCTTATATCTGTGTGACACCACGTCTCTGAAATCCCCACAATATCTGCCTTTGATGTTTTGAGCAATACCTCAAATTCATCAAATTTATTTACTAAACTCCTAGCATTGGTGTACACACAAGTATACATGCACCTGTTCTTTTTCTTAGCTACCCTAACACAACCCATGTGTTTACTCTGATAATCAAATCAAGAGTATTACTCCCTCTAGTTGCCTCTGGCTTTTTTGATATGAACTAAAAAATAATGTTCAAGGCCTAGACCTAAATAGATGTCAAGATGAACTGGTGATACTTGTGGCAGAGAAGAAAAATGCATGGGATGCATATAAATTATTAGGTGATACAGAAGCCTATGGCATGTGAGATCTGTTCAATAAGGAATGATCATAATTTTGATGAACAACTCTTAACTTCTGCAACTCCTGAGCTGCAGAAGTTAAGACCAAACCAAGCTACATCACATAGCAGCTGCACAGTTTACACGTGTGCATGGTGTGTAATCTTGGAATTCAGTCAAGTTTATGCCAGTTCAGTTTCATCTACGTAAGAGTAGATGTGACATGTGAGGAACAGTATGCTGCTCTCTAAGTTTGTTTTTGCCTCTAGAAAATGGATGAATCTATGCTTCCATATAACATAGCTCACAGTTAGTTTAGAATTTTTAAAGATGGACGTTATTCAATCACAAAATATCAGCAGTCCTGGGACTACAGAAACTATAAACACTTCTTCTGAAATTGTGAGAGAAGATCATCATATAACAGTAAGCCAACTGGCAGCGATGTTGAGAATGTCAGTAGGAAATATGCATGGTATTCTCCATGACAATTTGCATATGACGCATGTTTGTGCATGCTGGGTTCCAAGACTACTCACATGTGAGTAACAGTAAGTTTGCATGGAGGATTGTTGGGAACCACCATGGATGGTTACTGAAGATGGTGAGGTTCTATATAAGGTGATAATGACAGATGAGATATGTCTTTATCATTTCGACTCAGAGAGTAAGTAACAAAGCTCTCTTTGGAAGTCTATATCATTGTCAACACTAAAAAAAGCAAAGGCTGTGGCTTGCGTAGGAAAAGTTATGGTCATTTATTTTTTTTGACATTCAACGAATGGTTTACCAGCATTCTATGCCATGTCACACGAATGTTACGGGATCTCGCTACTGAACTGTACTGCACACTTTGTGGGATCACATTCATCGCAAACGACTACAACTGCATGCAGCTGGGCGAATGCTGCATCACAATGAGACACCTCACATTGTTCATACTGTTGTCGAGTAATTAGCTAGCATTAATGTCAAATGTGTTCCATGTCTGCCCTACAGCCCTAACTTTGCACCCTGCTTTTTTTTTATTCCAAAGAAGGAGTTGCGAGGAAAGCATTTCCAGTCATCAGAAGTGAATACGTTGTAAGCAATTGTCAAAAACGTCAAAAAATGGCTTTGACCATGTTTTTGAAGAATGGCAGAAATGTTGGAGTAAGTGCATTTTATCAAATGGGGACTACTTTGAAAAGGACAATAAAAATATGGATGATTAATAAAGGTATGTTGGGAAAAAAATTGATCACTTTTTTCAGGCAAGCTAAGGCAGACTATGAGAAGTCTTTCACAAAGAATGTAAAGAACAGCAGCAAAGACTTCTATGCTTATATTAATAGTAGGAGGAAGAGATTGAATCACATTGGGCTGCTTGATATTAGTGGGTTAACTGTTGATGATGCCACTCAGGTTGCTGACGAATTGAACAGGTATTTTTCATCTACATTCACAGAAGGAATTCTATAGGAGAGGGAATGCCAGAAGTTTATTAAACTCTGACAAGGAGCTAAATGATTTTGTGATAACTGAAAGGAAAGTGTAAGAGAAATCGTTGAAGAGAAATATAAAAAAGGCACCTGGGGTGGATGGACTCTATCCACTTATATTAAGGGAGGCAGCAAAGGAAGTAAGCAAACACTTAGCCATAATTATGAGAGCATCCAAGGCGCCTCCGTAGCCAGGTGGGAAGGAGTGCGTAGCACATGCTTCTTGATTAGACCCGGGTTCGAGCCCGTCACCACCAAATACGGAGGATGCGGAAAGGTCAGGGAATGACCACCGCACATCCCGGAGCAATATGGCCTTAGTTGCTAATGCTCCTAAAAAAAAAAGAAAAAAGCCAAATAACAAATGAGAGCATCCTTGGATTCAGGGGTGATACCTGTGGACTGGAGATGTGCAAATGTATCTCCAGTTCACAAAGGTGGATCAAAAAGTAACCTGAAGAGTAACCTGATGGTCCTGCATTACTTAAAGAAGTAATGCAGGACCATCTGGCTGGCTAGTCATATAGAGCTGAAAAAGATAGCCTGGGACAGTTACAGAGTGATGAAAAGTATGGAAGCCTACAACAGGTACAAGTTGATCTGTAATAGTACCACAGTAAGGTCAGGGAGGTGAAGGCTGCATGTGAGAAAGCATTAGCATTGGCTAAGGGAGCAAAGAATGGGAGAGAGGAATTTTTCTTTTATATAAATACAAAGTAGAAAGCTAATCAGATCAGATTCTTTTGCACTAAGTGTGGGAAAGTCTTAGATAACCCAACTGATGTTGTGTGTGAATTGAATAGGTACTTTGCATTGATGTTTGCTGGTGAAAGATCCTTTGTTTTGAGAAGAGCCTCTGCAAATGAGGCTGAGCCATATGAAATTAGTGACAGTAATTACAGATGGTTGTTTATTAGAAAAACTCTTGAGCATAAAGGCAAGTAAGGCTCCTGGAGTTGGTGGCATATGCCCTGTAGTTTTGACGGAGAGTGCGAGGGAGTGTATTGAACCATTGAGGTTAATCAGTGGTTCAATACACTCTGGATTCCTTTGGATTAGAGAAGTGCCACTGTAGTGCCAATACATAAAAGCAGTTCTAAGAGTGAAGTTGGCAACTACAGACTGGTTACCCTGACTTCAGTGGTAAGAAAAATCATAGAGGCAATGATAAAGAGTGCAATCCAGAGACATTTGGATAGATATGGCATTCTGAAGGACACACAACATGGCTTTGTTAAGGGTAAATCATGCTTAACTAATTTAGTAGGCTATATTGATAAGTTACTCATGAGCTAGATTTAGGGAATAATTTTGACATATTTTATTTGGATTTTAGCAAAGTATTTCATTTGGCCCCTCATGAGAGGTTACTGTATAAGCTTGAACAGTTTGGAATTACTGGTAAGATTCTAAGTTGGGTTGTGGGTTGCTGCAGGGCAGAAGGCATAGGGTTGTGATTAATGGATATTCTTCAGATTGGTCTAATGTCAGGAGTGGGGTTTCTCAAGAATCAGTCCTTGGGCCACTGTTGTTTCCCATTTTCATAAAAGACATCAGCGAAGGGATAGAAGGCGTGATGTCAAAATTTGTAGGTGATTCAAGCATTAATGATTGGTGCCAAGCAGTGCTCCTTCAGGATGACTTGACTTCAGAGATGGTCAGAGAAATGGCAGCTATGTTTTAATGCTGCTAAATTCAAGCCATGTAAACCACAACCAGGCACCTCAGAGGTGACCTGATTGTGGTTTACATGGCTCTGAGAGGGTTAGTAAAATGAATGAAGGTGAATTCTCACTGTTATAAAGAATTCCAGAACGAGGGGTCATAAATTCAAATTACAGGGTTTGAGATTTAGATTAGATTATAGGAAGAGTTCTTTTAGCCAGTGAGTCATTGCTGGAACAAGTTGTCTTTGCAGGTTGTTGAGAAAGACACTTTGAATAAATTCAGAGGTCAACTGGATATATACATGTCTGGGAACGAGATTATAAATGTGAAGATGTAGACTTCTTGAGCTTCTGCAAACGATAAGTTTTTCTTACACATTTTATCACATTTTTTATTAATTAACATTAATTCGTGTTTTACAAATAGATTAAATAGGCTTAGTAACATTTGTTAGCTTATTTTTTAAATTTAGCTAGTGATTTTATAAGTTATGACTCGCTACTCATACTGCTATTGTATTGGAGTTTCGGGCGCAAACATCGTAGCATATAACCAGTAGTGCAGAATAATAGTGGGATTTAATTGTAATAAATAAGTAGTTTGAAGGTTTTAATTACTTTTTGGGCATATATCTTTTGTATTTAGCTAAAGATATAACTAATTTAACATTGTGATCGTTACGGTATAGCTTAACTTGATAGCGTATATCTCAAATCTTACAGTGTAAGGTATAATATAAAACTAGATAGCGTAATACGTATCACTGTATTAGCATAGTATAGTATTGTATAGTCAAGTGTAGTATAGTATAGTCTATTAATCAATTAAATTTATTAATTTATTAATTTTCATTGTTAATTGATTAACTTGTATTTAAATGGAAATCATGCCCCAGACTAGAGCTGTAAAGCAACATGCACAAAGTAGCGGGTGTGCTGTGGCTCTGGGGAGAACTGAAGGGGGAAATTCTCCAATGCACCACAACCTAAAAAAATGTGTAACTTGTGAAATGTTTGTTGAACTTTCTGGAACAGGACATGAACTAGCCAAGGAGGATGTATTTGTGTGTGCCAGGTGCAGAGTTTGCCAAAAAATTAACTAAAAACTAACTCAGCATTCTGATGGGCTTCTATGAGACTTTGAGAGTAGGGTAGATGCCCTCGAAGGAATTAAAATGGAGGACCCATCAAGCTCTCAGATGCCCAAATCAATGCCAGAGCTAACTCTTGCGCATCAGGCAACACAGCGGAAAAGTTCAGGGGAAGAATGTGCTAGTCCCACAGGAGCTAGTTATTGTTGGTGACTATTATCAGGGAGATGGGAAATATTGTGCAAAAAAGGATAGGTGGAACAGGACCAGGGGTTTCCTGCCAGGGGCAAAAGTAGACAACGTTGTAGAGCAGATATAATCTTTTAAGGGCACAAAGAGTGATATTTTTTGTACATGTTGGCACTAATGACATTAAGAGTAGGAAATCTGCAGACTTCCTGAGCAAGTACAGATCAATGTTGAAAAAAAGTTGCAAGTTAGGGTTAAATTTGAAAGTGTCTGCAATTCTGCCAGACATGATTATGTCTGGGCAGAATTGCCCAGGGAGTATATGATGAGAGCCTTGTCAATCAATTCGCCCCTGGAAAGATTGTGCAAGGCTCATGGGGTAGAATTTTTCTCAGCCTGGTCTGCGCTTATTAACAGGAGAGATTTTCTACAGGGATGGGATACACTTAAATAGAAAGGGTTCAAGAATATTTCCAACCCACCTAACATGTGTTAGGTGGGTTGGAAAACTGCTAGCTTGTGGGGTTCATAGACTAATAGATTAACAGCAGCCACAGGCATCGATGAAAGTGATTCTTGCACTGCTTCTATTGGAATGAATGAGCAGCAGCCTGGAAATCAAAGTGCTGGGGATTTCCAGGAATGCTGGGAGTTATCATGGAACAAGTAACTTAGAGTAAGAATTGGTGCATGTATATTTGTATGTACACCAATGCTAGGAGTATAGTAAATGAATTTGAGGTGCTGGTGAAGACATTGAATGCGGATGTTGTTGGGATATCAGGGACTTGGTGTTACACAGATAAGGAATGCAGAATTGGAATTTAGAGAGTACAGTGTGTATAGAAAGGGAGGAGGGGTAATGCTGATTGTTAAGAAACATAAAATCTAAGGAAGTGCATCCAGCCGCCGACATGGGTGAAGAGTGCAATGTTGAGTCAGTTTGGTGTGACATAAGCACTGGGAAAGCAAAATTAAGAGTAGGAATGTGTTATAGGCTTAATGAATCTGATGAGTACAATGAACAACTATTCAGAGAAATAGTGGGCCAATTAATCAGATTGTCTTATAATGGGGAATTTTGATTTCCCAGATATTGACTGAAACTTGTGGGTTGGTCAGTCGGGCTTTTGTGTATTTATTGGATGTTTGTTTTCTACAGCAGCATGTTTGAGGTAACTAGAGGGATTAATACTCTTGATCTGATTATCAGAAGTGATTCTTCATGCATTAAGAATCTGCAGATAAATGAACCACTAGGTGGCAATGATCACAGTGTGCTGATGTGGGATTTACTTAAAGATGTAACTACCATCGGGGGTAAAGAGAAAGGTGTTTGTAAAGGTGACTACAGGTGTCTCAGACAGTTTTTAAATTCTATACAATGGGATCAACTGATGATGTTACCAACAGCAAATTCTAAATGAGAAGCATTCAAGAAATTAATCTTGGAAGCTACTAGGATTTTTATACCAACCAAGAAATACTGTTCAAGGTTTAGGCCTAAATGGATGTCAGATGAACTAATGAGACTTATGGCAGAGAAGAAAAATGCATGGAATGCATATAAATTATCAAATGACATAGAAATCTGGTAGATAAAAGCTAATCTGCAATCAATTGACGAAGTAGGTTAGGCAAGCGAAGGCAGATTACAAGAAATCTTTGGCAAAGGATGCAAAGAAAAACAGCAAAGACTTCTTTACTTATATAAACTCTAGAAGGAAGGGGATGAATCAGATTGGTCCACTTGATATTGATGGTTCGACTGCTGATCCTACTCAGATAGCCGACAAACTGAATGAGTATTTTGCATCTACATTCACACAAGCAATTCTGGAGGGAAGTGGAGGACTGAAGCTTATTAAACTCTAACATGGTGCCATAATTATGAGAGCATCCTTGGACTCAGTGGACGGTCTCACGGACTGGAGATGTGCAGTTGTATACCAATTCACAAAGGGGGATCAAAGGGTGATGAGAAATTAGAGACCTGTTAGTTTAACTTCTGTTCCAGTGAAAATAATGGAGTCACTGGTTAAAGAACCATTGCAAGATCATCAACAGAAGACTGCAGTAATACTTCATACACAGCATGGTTTTTTTTTTTAAGGAAAAGTCTTGTCTGACCAATTTGATTGGATACTATGATGTAGTCAGAATGGAACTGGATGCAAAAAATAATTTTGATATCATATTTTTGGATTTCAGGAAAGCTTTTGCTACTTTTGTACGTGGAAGACTGATGTACAAATTGGAACAGTATGGCATTAAGGGCAAGTTGCTGCAATGGATAAAAGCATGGGTGAGTGGTAGAAGGCAGACAGAGTGGTAATCAATGGACACTGCTCTTCATCGACTAATGTTATAAGAGGAGAGTCCTCCAAGGTACGGTGTTGGGCCCATTATTGTTTTGTTTATTTATCAATGATACTGATGAAGGTATATCAGGCTTAATGTCGAGGTTTGCAGATGATACAAAGGTTGGCAGGGTTGGTAATGACAGTATGCTACTGTAACAGGTTCTAGAAAAGTTGCACAGATAAGCTGAGAAGCGGCAACTGAATTTTAGCATTGACAGATGCAAAGGCGTATGGGTAACAGTGACCGCAAAGAAACATACCAACTGTGTGGTACTACACTCAGAGTGGTAGAGAATGAAGAAGTCCTCAGGTAATTGTGCAGACCGGCTGCCAGAGCAGATCATGGGATCTTGTCAGTGATATACAGGAATTTTGCTAGTAGAGAGAAGGAGGTGATTATCACTTTGTATAAGGTATGGGTGAGTGGTAGAAGGCAGACTTAAACACTTCAATAAGATCTCCGTGCAGGTGCCTTGTCTCCATATGCTGCAATTTGCAGAACTGAAGCATTTCCCGGTAGGCCACAGCTTGAGTACTGTGTACAGGTCTGGTGGCTTCGTTTTAGGAAGGATGTAGAATTTTTGGAACAAGTCAGAGAAGGGCAACAAGATTGGTGAGGGGAATGCAGGGGTCCTCTTACAAAGAAAGGCTTAAATCCCGCAAATTGCAGTGGCCGGTGACTAGGCACCCGCAAGGTGATCTGATTGAGGTGTATAAGACCTTGAATGGTCTGAGCAGGCCCAATGTTGATGGGATCCTTTTGCTCAGATTACGGACCTGAGGGAGCATTAATTCAAATTGAGAAAAGAGTTGTATCATAGATGTGTGGAAAAATTGTTGCAATTTTTACGTTATAAATGATGCAAAAAAGCCAGCATCAGCCATTAAAAAAAAAAAAAACCACACACATCCTCTCACATCATCTGTACATTCCCTCTAAGAATTTGTCTAGTTCTTTAAAATTATTCAGAATACTTCTGCAGCACCAGATGTTTGTTCCAATAATCAACTATCCAACGACTGGAGGCAAATTTCTACATATTTCTGCAACTATCCTTCCTCAATTTGAATTTATGCCCTTTTATGTGTGCAGTCTGGGCAAGCAGAAAGATTCCATCAGCACTGAGCCTAATCAATCTTTTAAGCCTTAAACACTTCAATAAGATCTCCGTGCAGGTGCCTTGTCTCCATATGCTGCAATTTGCAGAACTGAAGCATTTCCCGGTAAGAGCACCCTTTTGTTTTCTTCACTGATCTTATTGCCCTTCTTTGCTTTCGGTTTCCAACAGATCCACATCATTCTGAAAATGAGGCTTCCAGATCTATATGCAGTACTCAAAATGTGGCCTAACCATTGCCGTATACAGCAGGATAATCACCTGTATATCATTGACAAAATCCTGTGAGCTGTACTGGCAGCCTATCTGCACTGCTTAGTACTTCATACCTGATTGCACCTCCCTCTCCCCAGGTCTTTTTCATTCTCCCACTACCTGAAGGTAGTATTGCACATTTGTTACATTAATCTGGGATTAATACTACCCATATGCATTACATTGCATTTGTCAATGTTGAACTTTAATTTTGACTTCTCAGCCCATTTGTCTAATTTTTCTAGATTTTGTTGCAGTAGCGTACTGTGATTAACTACCCTGCTAATCTTTGTGTTGTCTGTGAACTTAGACATTAAACCTAATATGCCTTCATCAATGAATATGGAAAAAATAGTGGGCCCAGCACTGAACCCTTGGGGGAATTCCACTAATATTAGTTCAAGAGCAGTGCCATTGATGACCACTATCTTTCCCACTCAACTAACCCATTATGCACAATTTTCCCTTAATACCACTGCTCCAATTTATACAGCAGTCTTTTATGTGCAATAGTATGAAAAGCTTTTCTGAAATATAAGTATGTGATGTTAGAATTATCACCCCTTAACAAATCCATTTTGCAACTGCATTCCTGACTAGATGGTCCTGCATTACTTCTCCAACCAGTGACTTCACTATTTTCCCCAGAAAAGAAGTCAGGCTAACAGGCTTTTAATTACTTTAATTCCCCTTTGGGAATTGAGGATATGTTTGCATATCCCTAGTCCACTGGTCTCTCCCTTGAATCCAAGGATGCTATCATAATTATGGCTAAAGGTTTGCTTACTACCTTTGCTGCCTCCCTTAATATAATTGGATAGATAACATCCACCTGAGGTGTTTTTTTTATGTTTAGCTTCAAAAATTTCTCTTCTATTTTCCTGTAAGTTAGCACAAAATCATTTAGCTCCCTGTTAGAATTTGTTACACTTCTGGCCCCTAATAAATTCCCCATGTTTGAATGTAGATACAGAAATACATGTTCAGTTTGTCAGCAACTTGAGCAGAAATATCAGCAGTTAAACCATTGATATTTAGTGAACCAATGTAATTCATCCTCTTCCTTCTAGCTTAAGCAAAGATTTAAGAGACTGCCCTAGCCTCCATTGTGACTGATTGCAGATTTACTAGTTTATATATTTCTGCAGAGTTCTGTTTCATCTGTTAATTTATATGCATCTCATGCATTTTTCTACCACAAGCCTCATCAGTTTATTTGACATCCATTTAGGTCTAAGTCTTGAATGCTATCTCTTAGTTATATATAAAAAAAAAAACCTTGTATCTTCTATGATTACTTCCCAGAATGCATCCCAGTTAGAATTTATTGTCGGTATTATCAGCTGTGCCCACTGCATAGAATTTAAAAACTGTCTGAGACCAATGTTTCCTTTACAAAAGAAAAAATCCTTTTGTTTTTTCATAACAGTAGTCACATCTTGAAGTAAATCCCACATCAGTACTCTGTGATCACTGCTACATAGTGATTCTTTTATCTGCAGATTCTTAATACACAAAGAGTCATTGCTGATGATCAAATCAAGTGTATTGCTTTCTCTCGTTGCCTCTCTTAACATGCTGGAGTAGAAATCAGTCGTCCAAAAAAATCTTCACGTCTTGCGCTAATGTGCTAGTTACCAATTACAAGTTCCACTGAATATCTGGAATGTTAAAATCCCCAATTATTACTGTGGGCCAGTAAATCAGAATGTCTTATAATAGACACTGATTTACTGGCCCACTTTATTTTACTCTACTACCTATTTAACACAAAATTGCCAAATTGACCTCAAAGAACTAATTAATGATTTTTCAAACATAAAGGCAAGGAAAATGAATTTTTAAATAAGAAACAAATTTATAAATTTGGTTCTTATCTTCTTAATCTTATTAAAAATTATTAAATTGTTTATTTTATTGTATCAGCCTTAACAGATTTTTATGGTTTATATTTATTGAATACCACTTGAAATGTACATTATAAATAATCTTTTCATGAGTAAGGCATTGGTGTTTTGCTAAAAAAGATAGGGAGCTTTGGTGCACAGGGGCCCCAAAAGGTGACCTAGGAGTAAATTAGTGAGGGTAAAAAAAGTAGTGCATGATAAAAAAAAAAAAAAAAAAAAAAGACACTAAAAAAAGAAATTTAGCCGAGATGGGCTGCTAAGTGAAACAAATGTGTGTATAAAACAATTGCTTTTATATTACTATTAGAATAATGTTATTTGATTATTAGCCTTGGTTAATCATGTACCTAAATGAAACAACTATTATTGAACATCCCAAATCCATTATCTAGCACCACTTATTGTCCTGCTGTGTTTATGAAAATGGACAAATTCTGCAAAGCACCTGATTGGCAGGTTTAGCCCTTAGATTGATCATTTGCTGAATAAACTCATTATTATGAATAGAAAAGAATAGAAAAGCTAATTCCATGACATTTTCTCACTTGTAAAAACATTTCTCTTAGGATTTCACCAGGGAAACAAGTTTTTACAGTTCTTCAATGACCATTGGAGCTGCTAATTGTGTAGAATAGAGATTTCACCTCAAAGAAGTAAATTTGTATGAGCCAGTGATCAAGAAATTTGTTAAGTCATGGAATTGTTTAGATAATGCAGTTTGCAAAATGAAGCCTTCACTTTGTTTCCCTTCACTAAGTTTATTGTATTTCTATTCATGTTTTAAATCAACATCCTTCCTAAAATGATGCTTCTAGACCTGTATGCCAGTATTCAAGATAACCATTGCCTTATACAACAGGGCAATCACCTTCTTATCCCTGCTGGAAAAATTTCTGTATATCATTCACAAAACCCCTTGAGCTGCCCTGGCACCCTGTCTGCACTGTTTAGAAAACTTCACATCTGATGCATAATTATCCCCAAGTCTTTTTCATTCTCCACTACCCTGAGTGTGGTACCACAGAGTTGCTATGTTATTCTGGGTTTCTTGCTTACTCATCTGATCAGTAGATTTAAAAGTAACCCCTTTGTATTGGAGAAGACCAGCATCCTGCCAATACACAAGGGGGGGGGGTGAGTGCTAATGATCAGATGACTAACCACAGGTGAGGAATGTACATGACTTCAGGATGTGATTTTCTGAGGTCATTCCCAGAATCATTCCTAGGAAGTGTGTGGCCCTATGTAGGGTGGTTTTGTGGGAGTGGGTCTTCCTGGTGTGGGCATTTTATTATTATTTTTGAAAATGTGTTTAATTTATATAATGTTTTTCATAGTGTTCATGATAAAGGCCTATGAAGTAGATCAGGGGTCCCCAACCCATGGTCCGTTGGCCGGATGAAATCATCTGGCGGCCCGCCAGATGATTTCATCCGGCCCAAAAGACTATTTCATCCACTTCGTGAAATTTATTTTATAGAAATCTTTTTTGGTTGCTACATATCGTATATAAGGATATTTTTAATCAAAATATAATGTAAATGCGTCCAAATATAATTTTGTAACATTGTTGCAACTCTGTGCACTTCCACTGGGCAGCAGTGTTTCTTGCAATGTCTGAAATCCCAACAATGCGAGTGCCCAAGGCTATAAGTTTATAGCCTCGAGTATTTCCGGCGAACACGAGTTGTCAAAAAGTGAAATAGTAAAGTTAAAATAAGCAACTGTTAAAACAATTGCTGAACACTAATCTAAATATTAATCAAGTAAGTATTAGTGAAAGAATTGTATGCAATGCATTCTATGCAGTTTGCAATGTAAAGACGAGTATGCATATTAATCTTTCTCCTGGTCAGCTATTCTCATTCAGACCGTAGTTGTCGGGCCGCTGCACCGATTATCATGTGCAACAGTTTATTAGTGCTATTTGTATAAATGCATATTATTTTTAATTTTATTTAACTTTGAATTTTTAATTTTAATTTTAGCGAATCAAGATGTCAAGGAAAAGAAAAATTGATTCCGACTGTCGTGTCTTCAATGAACTTTGGTCGATTAATTATTTTTTATAAGGAACAATAACCGATGTACCTGCCTTATATGTAAGGAAGCAGTTTCTGTGTTGAAAGAATATAATTTGAAACGGCATTATACGACAAAACATGCCTCAACTTACGATAAACTTCAAGGAGAGTTGCGAAACAAGAAATTACAAGAGCTGAGCTTTGATTTCAAGAGGCAACAACAACAGATGAGATGTTTCATTAATCAGAATTTAAATTTAATTAGAGCTAGTTTTCGAGCATCTCAAATCATTGCTGAAGAAGGGAGGGCTTTTACTGATGGCAAGTTTGTGAAAAGAGTGTGCCTATCAATTGCAGAAGAAATGCCCTGATCAAATTAAGCACTTCGCTGCTATAAGTTTATCAGCATCAACTTTAGCAAGAAGAATCGAAGACTTGTCTGCTAATGTTAAAGATCAGCTGAAACAAAAAGTTACAGATTTTATAAATTTTTTGATTGCAATTGATGAAAGTGAAGATACTGCCAACACAGCACAGTTACTCATTTACATATGCGGTATAAATCAAATTTTGAAGTCACAGAAGAACTGGCTGCACTTGAAAGCTTGAAGAATAGAACCTCTGGTGAAAACATATTTTATAGTGTTTCAAAAGTGTTTGAAGACCTGCAGCTTGATTGGGAATTGTTGACAGCAATTACGACCGATGGCGCAAAGAATATGGTTGGAAAAATATTGGTTTCATCGGCCATATTAATAAATATTTTGATTCCAAAAACATTGAAAGACCTATGCAATTTCATTGTGTTATTCACCAGCAATCGTTATGCAGTAAAGTTTTGTCTTCGAACTCAATCATGTTGACTATAATTAGCATTGTGAATTTTATACGCAAAAATGGCCTGAACCAACGTCAGTTTAAAATTTTCTTGGAGGAAATCGAAAGCAAATATGGTGATTTGTTGTATCATACGGAGGTGCGATGGTTGAGTTTGATGGAGGTGCAGTAATGTGTTAAAAAGGTTTTTTCAACTCAGAACCGAAATAGACATATTCATGAACGAAAAATTAAAACCAGTCCCAGAATTAACAGACTTTAAATGGTTATGGGAACTTGCATTTTTAACAGATATTTGTGAACGTTTGAATACATTGAATAAAAAACTTCAAAGTTGCGATCTACTTGTAAATGACTTGTTCTACAATATTAAAGCATTTCAGACAAAATTACAATTATTTAAAAATCAAATTGAACAAAATAATTTTTCCCATTTTTTTTTTTTTTTTTTGTTGTGAAAGTTTATATAATAATATGCCCAATTGTCATTTTTCTACCAACAATTTTGTCTGAAATCTTGAATTATTGATGGAAGCATTCGTTGATCGATTTGTTGATTTCAAAAACAATAGAAAATTATTTACATTATTTCAGAATCATGCGTATTAATGAAACATTTGATGTAAATGTTTCACAAATAGATAAAGATCTACAATTAGAAATTATAGATCATCAAAGTAACGATAACCTGAAAACATTATTGAAAAATTAAACATTAATTAACTTTTATAAAACTTTGACAGAAAATGAATTTCCAGAATTAAAAAAATTAGTAAGAAGAATAATTTCTATTTTTGGTAGCACTTACCTATGTCAACAAACATATTCAAAAATGAAATATATAAAATCCAAACATCGATCAAGAATAACAGATGAACATTTGCAAGACTTTTTAAGATTGGGAACTTCTACTATTAAACCTAACATTTCATTTATTGCTAAATCAAAACAACTACAAACATCTCATTGATTTGCTATTTCTGTAATATCAAATGTGATTATAATAATAAAAATTGTGATTTTTAATATGACTGTCTTTATTTACAATAAACATCCCTTGTTTATAATTTTTTAGTTTTTCTATCTTGTACACCCTGTTTGACCTGGTGAAGTCGCTAAAATTGGTTTACGTTTTTTGGTTTACAGTGTTTTTAGTTGTCAAAATTGTACCGACTGCGGCCTGCCATTTGTTATGAATTTTCTATGTAGCCCTCCGATGAAAAAGGTTGGGGACCCCTGCAGTAGATGGTTAAATGTGCACAAGTCTGTACTACATAGTCATAGTTCTTGTTTTCTTTCACAAATGAGCATTTAGTATTTTAGAACTGTAGATTTTCTATTTATACTTAAAGCCTAATATTAAACTCAACACCAAACAACAGTTTGTATTAAAAATAAAATAATACATATATATATATATATATATATATAAAGAAAATAAAAAAACCAAGCAGGTGCAGGGCTCTCCCAATGCATACAACCTGATTGGTTTCAGTTGATTTAAATGGCCTTAGTAGTAGTAGTTAGTGGCATGTGATGCAAGAAAGCAAGTGTATGAGCTTATGCAGCATGAGCCAAAAAAAGAAAATTACAAAACAATTCCCTCTAAATGTTTGTCCAGTTCCTCCTTAAATTTTTATTAACCTATCAACTTCCACAACGACAGATGGAAGTTTGTTCCAGCAATTAACCATCCGCTGTCTAAAGGCAAATTTCTGCACATTTATTGTACATCTGTCTTTCCTCAATTTGAATTTATGCTCCCTTAGGTTCGTAATCTGAACAAGTGGAAGAATCTCATCAGAATTCAGCGTGCTCAACCCATTCAAGGCCTTAACACCTCAATCAGATCACCTTGCAGGTGCCTAGTCTCCAGTTGCTGCAGTTTGCAGAACTTAAGCCTCTCTTGGTAAGAGGATCCCTTCATTCCCCTCACCAATCTTGTTGCCCTTCTCGGTACATGCTCAAGCCAATCTAAATCCTTCCTAAAATGAGGCCTCCAGACCTGTACACAGTACTCACGGTGTGGCCTGACCATGTCATTCCGAGTAAAACATTGTATCACCATGGGGTCTTATTGTAAATGGTTGTGAAGCAATGGCTATGGTGTTTTGAATTTTTAAAAATAATAATAAAAAAAAATAAATAAGAATAAGCATTATGTATCTAGAAATGTTTATTCATACTAGGTACATGTTTACTCATTCTTATTTATTTTATTTTTATTATTATCTTTTAACATTTAAAACTCCATAGCCATTTTTAGAATTCAAATAGTCATAAACATTTAGTAGACCCACATTGAAGTAATATTTTTTACTTAGAATGACCTCAGAAATCACATCCTGAAGTTCCATTATATAAGTCAGTTGCAAGGTTGCATTTTTGTGTTCAAGTTTGGAGATTGCATTTAAGAAAAGACTAAGCTTCTAGAAAAGTTACAAAGCTGCACAACTTGTATATTGAGAATAGCAAATGAGCATTTGAATGAAGAGAAAACAAAGGTGTGGGTTACAGAGGTTGGAAACTGGGAATCTCGGGTTAAACTGATTAAGTATATAGGCACTAGGAGGCAAATTGAACAATTATAAAATTTTCACATTGAAATGGTACACAAAAACTAGGTAGCATAAATATAAACTGTTGGGGAAAACTGAGACTGCACCGCAAGAAGTTTATTTTGTCTGGATATTGTTGACCATCGGAATAAACTGTCTCATGTTATTGAGGTTGACTGAAATTGAAGGGCCAGCTGCAGCTTATATGCTCCATGTCTTATTTGTTGTTGTTACGTTTTAAACAGATAAGAAACAGACCATATTGTGTTTACAGGCTGATTTGCATGTTGTGCAGGCTGGAAAAACCCAGAATAATTCATGGGGAACCTTACTTTTTTTCCACTTGAGATTGACTGACTATGGCTTTTTTTCCAGTTTGCAAGATTACAATCTTGCAAACTGGACAAATTTACACCTCCTTAGAAATTTTTAGTAGATTTCCCTGGAACTTTGAGAAAATTAAAATGAATGAGGTATTTGGATACAACAAAAAGTAAAATTTTGCACTCTTATTGTTGATGCTATCTAAATGTTTGGCTTTCCTGTATATAACAGGAGAGATGAGCATCATGTTAATGCAGCCCCAAGGAACTAGGTTTAATTGGATCATTTTGACCATTTCCCTCTGGGTACCCAATTATTGTAGTTACTGTGTTATAAAAATAAAACAAGGCTTTAAATGTGTCAGGAAAAAAAAAAGCCCCTGTTGAAGTGGCCCTTAGAAATTCCTCCACTCTATGATAGGACTTAAATTCAGACTTTGCAAGCATCTCATATATGTCAGGGATAATAATTATATGGCTAACTCAATTTATTAGTATCCAGATGTTAGTGAATAAAACCTTTAGCTAAACTTTAAAAATATAGTATGTATTTTATAAAAATAAAAAACAACCAACTATTGCAATTTTTTCCCTACAATCTCTTAGTTTGCTGTTCTAAAGAAAATGCATTTATTCCAGTGTGAAATGTCACTTAAATGTTCTGCTTTAAATATTTCAGCTAAAGATCTAAGAAGTCAGCTGGATAATTGGCTTAATTTGGTCGAAGGCCCGCCTCATAGTCCTGCAAGGGCTATTATTGCTCCGTAAGTTTTTTACTTGGATAAAGTTTTAAAATTGTTTCAAGAAATAGTGGAATTAGTTTCAGAATGGACATCTTTTGTCTATCTCTTTAGTAATGCTATATTACATTAACAGTGAGTCTTTTATTAAAAATATTCATCCATTAAAAATAATGTAATTTATGTTCTATGAAAGACTTGTGTTGATTAATATAGAGCTAATCATCCTTAGTTAAAAAGTTTGAAGTTTACTTATAGTTAATGCACTAAGATTCGTGTTTGCATAAATATAAGCTAAATATATAATTAGGCCATATTAAAAAAAATCTAAATCTCTTTCACTGTAGATTTAGACCTAAATTCATAAGGAGTGCTGAATTCACAAGTGTAATTTGAATAATTTTTCATTCAGTTAGAGCCTACTGCAATTATATATTTACTTTGTGAGTGTGACTATATCATTAAATGGTATTTTTATAATACAGTACAACCCTAATTATCTGGCCCTTTGGGTTATCCAAAGGGTAACTTTGAGGTGTAATAAGGTTTATCAATGGGGAAATAATAAGACAGATTTTTATTCATAAAAATTTCATACTAGATGATTATGAAATCATAAGGGAGAATAGTTAAAAATAGAATATGATATAATATAAGAAATTTAACTTAGTTAACTTGTATTAGTAACAAACAATTTATGTATAAAAAATCTTTTTATAATAGAATAATCTGTTAAATTTTATAAAAGATAAAAGGTAGTACAACTACATTGAAATTTACACGTTCCTGCTGGGGCGTTTATTTAACATGAAGCCTAAGAGACATAGTGTCTTTTATTTCCCAAATGACGACTGTTTTTTTCATAATTTGGTTCATTTAAGTCACAAATAACCAATATGTGCAAGAAAAATGGGTTGTAATTTTTTTTTCGTTAAAATTTGATAGCGAACCCACAGGGTGGTTTTGCCCCGCCCTGTGGTGCTAAGTATTATCAATGAACGGGGATAAGCGCCAATGTGCATGCTCAAATTACTTCCTGGTACTGTTGAGACTGACAATAGTTATTTGCCTCCATATTGACTTCATTTCAAATACATGCACGTGTGGAGAACATTTTCTTTATCACTATAATCTAGAATTGAGTTAAACTCTTTAGATATTTTGAATTTTTGTTTATCATATTTCATATTTATAGATACTAATTTCTAAAAAGTTTTGAAACGAACCCCTCTTTTTACGGAAAACGAGCTAAAGACAAATGTCTGATGAATGGAAGTGATAGTGATATTCAGATGTACCTCTTTTGAAAGAAAAAGGTGCTCAAAAACATGATCAAAAGGGACATCGAGAACAGAGTTGGATTTGTGGACAAAAGAGAAGCCACAATATTTCTTTAATGATGAATCCGATGACGAGTCAGAATTAGATGATTTAGACATACATTCCAGTGACGGCAATGATAAGATCCAAACCTCTGAAGAAAGTGATGAAAAGACTCAAATTCTCAAGTAATTCCAATGCATCTAAGTCTGAAAATCTTATTTGGCAAGAGGTAGGAAAAGCTAAAATTTCAATTAATCAATATAATAAAGATGCTGAAATCCTTATTGATGTTGATTTGAACTAACCTTACCACATATACAGACTGTTTCTAACTGACGACATCCTTCAGATGATGGTGACTGAAACCAACAGATATAGATACACAGTACTGTTTGTCATCAGCAGCTAGTAATATATGAATGCCCAAAAAGAAGAAAGCTGATTGGAGACCAACCACTGAACCAGAAATGGAAAAATTTCTTGGAATATTATTGATAATGGGAATTGTTCATGTCCCAGATATAAGATTACGCTGGTCAAAAAAAGATTTATGCTCGAATAATCTCATTAGGAAATCTATGAGTAGAGATTGTTTCTTAGATCTGCTGAAATATTGGAATTTCTCTGACAGCGAAACTGCCAATGGACAAGACCATCTCAACAAAATCAGATATTAGATAAATCCAATAGGAATTTTCAAAGTGTGTTAAAGCCAGGAAAAAACTTGATCATTGATGAAAATTTGATCCCTTGGTGTGGAAGGCTACTCTTTCGCCAGTATATATCTCTAACAAATCTTATAAATATGGGATCAAATTTTATAACTTATGTTCACCAGAAAGGGTGATTCAGTGGAAGGTAAAGGACATTCTCATGCTGTCTCAGTAAAACTTATGGCTAATCTGCTCAATGAAGAACGTGTTCTTTATTCGGATAATTTTTACACTAGTTTCCCTCTAGTGCAAGAGTTATTAGAAAAGAAAACTTTTCTCTGTGGGACTCTAAGAAGCAATTGAAAAGGAATATCAAGGAATATTCCAGGGGAAAAAAATCAAATGGGGAGACATAATTGCTCTTGAGAATAACAAAGGAGTGAAAATCATGAAACAGATTGATAAAAGACCAGTAGTGTTTGATAACAACATTCAAAAAACTCATCAGTGTAAAATTATTGAGACAGGAAAGAACAATAGAAAGGGAGGAAAAAAATCAAGAAAACCGATGTGATTATTAGCTACAATCAAGCAAAGAAGGGAGTAGATATATCTGACCAAATGGTGTCATATTGTAGTAGCCTGCGTAAAACCGTAAAATGGTATAAAAAAGCTGCAATGGAGATCATCTTTGCTACCATACTAGTCGATGCATGGATGTTACAGAGTAAATTTGAGACTAATAATTGTCTATCCCTCCTTTAATTCCGAGAAAGTATAATATGTACGTTTCCTTTTATTGAATAGTGAGACTACTACAAAAGTAACAAAGGCACCTGGCAGAATTCATACTTTTTTGTAAAGTGGAAGGTCAAGCAAGGAAAGTTAGGAAACATTCCAGGGAGTGTTACAAGAAAATTTCTGAAAAAGGAAAGAAAGAAGCAGACCAGAAGGCAAAAAAGTTAAAACATTTTGTCAAGATTATGAAAATCAACCTGCTTTGTGTCTAGAATGCCTCAACATAATTCACTGTAAACAAAAATAATTATATTTGAAATAAAAACTGTCAACTATTGGTTCCTTTTTCTATTCCAACTACTATGATTTTATATGCCCCACAAAAACCTCAATAAATAAAAAATATTGATCCTGGGCTGACACTTGGTAGGTAAATTTATATGCAGGACTGTGGTGAATCCAATAAAATGCTTAAACACCGGGTGCTTAATACCAAAACTTGAATATAAGACTCATAGCACAACGAGACACCCGTGGGTCACAACGTCCAATGATAATTAGCGCAGTGACCCACCAGGGGATCGCTTTGCCCGGTGGATATTAGAGCAGCGATCCACCAGTGGGTCGATTCAGTGGGAACATGTTAATAGCAATACAAGTGAAGTTTCATTCCTTTTTACCTAGAAATCTTTTTTTTTTTTTTTTTTTTATTCAAAGAACACTGTACTCTTTTAATTTTTCCTCTGACATTTACGCAGTAAACATCACAATGACAAGTAAACCAAAAAGGAAAAAAAAAAAAGGAAAGCCTTTGGAAACAAAGTTGGAAGTAACAAAGAGATTTAATAAAGGTGAACTATTGACCAAAACTTCTTTAGATTTAGGAATTGGCCAAGTAACATTGGGAGATTGGGTGCACAATAATTCCAAAATTGAAGATTGGTGTGTTTCGAGTGAAGCGTTAACAAAAAATTGGATAAGTTCTTTTGTCATGTTTTCTGTTTGAGAGAGAAAAAGGCTATCTCATATGTGGATCAGTTTTAAATGCCAAAGCTTTGAAATTAATTAAGTCAGAGTTTAGATGGTGAAAAACATTTTTGGTTAGTGAGGGATGGCTGAATAGATGTAAGAAGACATTTGATCTAAGATAGCATTCGACAACTAATTATCACCAGGGGAAAACTTCTCCCTGCTGTCCTAAAATATATGGAGTAATTTTTAAAAATTACTAAAGAAGGTGATTTGTCTTATCAAATTTTTAATTGACTGAATAAGCCTCTATTATGAAATAGGTGCCAAATAAAGCCTTGCAATCTAAGACAGAAGTGGCTCCAGGAGAATGCTACAGGCAACCCTGCTGGAATATTTAAGGTCCTTTTGATGTCCATAGGAAAATCTGCAAAGTCAAGAGCACTTGGACTCTCACTTTTATCAAAAATGCATCCTAAACTATTGAAGCAGCTGATCACTTAATAAAATAATTAGAAAAAAAAAAAAAGACAGTACCTATTGAACTTTTATTTTTAAACTGAATCAAAACAATTTTGACAAAAAGATAAATCAAAACAATTTTGACAAAAAGAAAAAAAAGATAAATCTTTACATCAAACAAATCTTTTTTTTAAGAATAAATTAATTGTGTTAAAAATATATGTATATATAATATTTTTATATTATATTTATCTTTTTAGAGATAAATATATTATATTATGATAAATATATGTAATATTTGATTGATAAATTTGTTGAAAATAACTAATCTGTTAAATTATGAGCACCTGTTATAACTGAAATACAATTTTGCTCTATGGATTATCTGACACTTTCACTTATCTAATATTGGTCCCATAATAGTTGGATAAATGGGGTTGTACTTATATATTAATGGAAATATATTCTGTAAGGAATCAAGTTTCCTAGATCAACATACTCTATAGCCATGTAGTAGTTCTCAAAATTAAGCATTAATAATTTACATAATTCTGTATAATTGTAAAAGTTATTTTTTTTTAACATATTTCCTTATTTCATTATTTTTTACTAAAAAAATGAAATAATAAGGGATTGTTTTGTGAGCATAATTATTTTCTTCCTTTGTTTGATATAGTACTATACTAATTAGATAGTATGAATCAGAGCTGTAATACTCAATATGTTCTACGTTGATAATAATATTAGTAAATTAATAAGAGGAGTTTACCTCAATATAGTACGTGGAACACTTCCGTATGATACCCTCCAGAAATTAAAACGGAAAAAACGAAAAAATCGACAACTTACCGGTACATTAAAGTAAAATATAAATAATTAAATAATCAATTTAACACAATTCAAAATCAATTCAAAACAATTAAAATTCAAATTAACGCAATTAAAAGAATCTAACGAAAATATTCAATGGAAAATCGTTTTGAATATTTTCGTTAGATTCTTTTAATTGCGTTAATTTGAATTTTAATTGTTTTGAATTGATTTTGAATTGTGTTAAATTGATTATTTAAAATATTTATATTTTACTTTGATGTACCGGTAAGTTGTCGATTTTTTTCGTTTTTTCCGTTTTAATTTCTGGAGGGTATCATACGGAAGTGTTCCACGTACTATATTGAGGTAAACTCCTCTTATTAATTTACTAGTACTATACTAAGTAAATGATTTGTACTAATTTCTTATTGTTAAAGAAATTATTTTTACTAATAAAAAATTTATAGAGATAATGGATTTGATTATAGAGATAAAGAACTTGAAGGTGGGAAACAGATTGTAGAAGAATACAAAATTAGGTCTGGTAAAATTTAATGAACAGGCAATATTTATTCATATCAACACTAATATTGCTAAATTAAATATATCTTAACAAAAATGTTTGTTAAAATGACCAAATGTACTTCATAAATATTTGCTACAGAAATATTTCTGAAGTGATATGTTTGCTAATGTAGTAAACTCTGTAAAATCTGGCATGTAATAGAAAAAAAATCAATATTTTAAAATCCAGAAATATTAAGAAAACAATCTGGCATTCACATCAGTGACTGCATTTGTCTTTAAAAATTGGCGCAAAAATAAAGTGTGACATTCTCGCTTATAAAGTGCTTACATTACTATCTTATTCTTTAAATTGTTTTTGCAGCTGAAAAGATTTAAACTGCAAAGATAGTGCAATTGTCTTAATTCTCACAATAGAACAAACTTGCTTTTGCAGTGAGTTTCCTTGGTATTGCACTACTTTCAAACAGTTGGCCTCACCAAAGGTTAATCAGCCATTTGTTTAAAATATGAGACTACTATCACAGCCTGTTTTGGGCATAACTTGTCCCTCTTCAGATAGCTGGTGATTTCTAATCGGTCAAATGTAAAAGTGATCACCATGCTATATAACCAGCTACATAGCTATAATTTGTAAGGGTAATTTGTGTTAATTTTGCTGAATAAGATATAGCACAGTGGTTTTCGACCATTTTTTTAATAATGGCACTGCTAAGTATTTTATTTTGTGGCACCCTACTCAATTTTATGCCTGTTAGATCTGATTTTCTCTCTCTCTCTCTGTGTTATTAAAAAAATATATTATATGATAGTTATTACAATAATATAACTATAAACAAAATTACAATTCATAATACAAATTATATATATTTAATAATTTTATTCTTTATATAGAGGTACTAAATAAACATCAGTTATAGATCACCACAAAATTAAAAAGATACTGTATACCTTTTTATAATGAAATAAACATAAATTAAAAAAAAAAAAAGTTTAACTTAAACCCAAATTACGTGGCACCCCTGGAATGTTGTTGCAGCACCCCAGTTGAAAACCACTGATATAGCACTAAAAAAAGAGAAATTCAAATTAAATATAGCTAAAGCTATAATATGACTTCATATAAATTATAAGATGTTTGCAGGACTACTTTGTTCTTTCATCTGTTTTTGTGGCCAGCAGGATTTAAATTGCATTAATGATTCAGGGATCTTAATTCCCATAGAAAAACAAACTTGCCTTTGTAACAAGTTGCCCAGATGGTGGGACTGTTAGTAATCCTGGGTATAACCTTCATGCACAAGTACATGGTGGGTGACCACCCAGGTGTGAACCAACGTAAGCAGGGGTCGAGGTGTGGCGCCCACACCACATGGAGGAACGCCGCCCCTCTATGTTACCAGGCAGTACTAGGTGGTAGATGACTCATCAACCGGTGAAATACCACCACTTTGCTTATTGGAGGCTTGAAGTGGTGGAACCCATGTTTAGTCTCTAGAGCTAAATTCCGGCCAACCCTTCCCTATCTCTTCCATCATGCAGTACGATTGATGATTATTGAGGTTATGATGAATGTCGTGGCGAGATCCAATATTCCTTACATTTCGAGGGTACAGCTCTAAAACGGTGTTTGCAGGCCGGCCGCTAATTAGTACACCGGACTGAACCTATTGGTAACTCTCTAGGAAGCTTCCGGATCAGCTAGTGTATAATCTTGCTACCTCTACTCTGCCAGATAGTGACTGGAGGGAGTCCGAGTAGTGTGTATGCGGGGAGCATTGTCGAGGCCACGTTATGTCAAGGATCTGGGTATATTCTTACCACATGTACGCCATATCCAAAAATTTCATTACTTCATACAGCATGTCCCACCCACTTTTTCTTACTATTGAATACATCATGAATTGTCAAAATAATAGAGCAAGCTTATCTGCGAAAAGATCTAAACCTCCCAAGGACTTCCTAATTCATTTCACAAATATACGTGGTCTCAATTCTAATCTCAACGATGTCCATTTCCACTTGCAGTCTTCCAAACCCCATGTACTTTTTCTGACTGAATCTCAGTTATCAGTTGATTCAACTACTGCTCATCTCAGATGTCCAAATTATTTGCTGTATGATTCCTTTCGCCTCAAAGGTGGTACTTGTGCATATGTCCGTTCTGATATTCCCTGTCAGAGACTTGGCAATTTGGAATCTCCTCTCTTTGATCTTCTCTGGCTTAAAATCTCTCTACCTCATTGTGTAAAATTCATCTGTTGTCTCTACCGTTCTCCCAACTCCACTAATCACTTGGAGCTCTTTGACTTCCTCTGTTTGCAACTTGACTTTCTCCAGTCCAACTTTCCTAACAGTGAGGTAATTTTCCTTGGTGATTTTAACGTTCACAACTCCAGCTGGATTCCGTTTTCTAGTCACACCGACCCAGCAGGTCGAGATGCTGAGGCTTTTGCAATTACTAATGACCTAGCACAGATTGTTCATTTACCTACAAGAATACCGGACAATCCTAATCATACAGCCAATACGCTTGATCTTTTTCTCACAAACAACCCTTCTAAGTACAAGGTTGAAGTGAGAGGTCCTTTAGGCACTTCTGATCACAACTTGGTGATTGTCTCTTCTCCAATGGAACCTTTATCTCATGGCTATTCCCAACCTCGTATTGTTTGGCATTACAAGAATGCAAAATGGAATGACCTGCGTGACTTCTTTTCTTCTTTTCCTTGGTCTGATTACTGTTTCAAAACTTCTGATGTCAACGTTTGCTCAGATCGTGTCAGTGAAATTATTCTTGCAGGAATGGAATCCTTTATCCCACACTCCACTTTAAAATCTCGTCCTTTATCTAAACCTTGGTTTTCCAATAAATGTGCTAAGGCTGTCCAAGAGAAGAACGTTGCATATCGTAATTGGCTTGTTTCTAATTCTTCAGTTTCATTTTCTGCCTACACCAAAGCTCGCAACAATTGTAAAGCAGTTATTAATCAGTCCAAACTAGAGTTTGAACAGGCTAAGAGTAGAAAACTTGCTTCTTGCCCTAATGGTAGCCGAGCATTCTGGTCTCTTGCCAAAGCTATTGGCTGCAACTTTTGCCCATCTCTGCTCCCACCTCTGTCCAAACCAGATGGTTCTGTTGTCACTTCAGCCAAGGATAAAGCTGACCTGCTAGCATCCCATTTTTCTTCGAGCTCATGTATTAATGATCTTGGTAAAACACCTCCCACCATTCCTAACACGCTCCATTCAATGCCTCCTGTGGTCTTCCGTCAAAAGGATATCAGAAGGATTTTGATGAATCTTGATGCTAAGAAAGCTCCAGGTCCTGATGATATTTCTCCACTTGTTCTCAAAACCTGTGCTCCTGAACTTACTCCTATTCTTTGCCACCTTTTTTCACTTTCTTATTCCAAAGGTGTTTTTCCTTCTGCTTGGAAATTTGCTCTTATCCAGCCAGTTCCTAAAAAGGGTGACAAATCCCTCCCATCCAATTATCGTCCCATTGCAATTACTTCTACTCTTTCTAAAGTAATGGAGAAATCAATTAACCACCAACTCTTAAACTACCTAGAAACCTTCTGTCTGATCAACAATCGCCAGTATGGATTCCGTCAGTGTCGATCCACTGGTGATATTCTGGCTTAGGTTACCCAATAATAAAACAGGCCTACGTGCTCTGGATTCATAATGCGAAAATTTATTTTTATTTTGTTACACAGAGCATTAATAAACTACAATAAATAAATTAGCTTTCGGCTGGGTAGCAGCCTTCATCGGATTAAAATACTGAATGGCAGTTGGAATAGAGATGCACTGCCAGGATGGTGCGTGAGGCACTTGGTTAATTGTTTGTTGATGTTTGTGGCTGTGACGTATGGTGGTGACGTGGCCAGCGTTTGTCTATGGATACAATTACTGAGTCTGTGATGGGGTTAACTTGACAACCACTGTTCCTGTTCAAAGCGGTGTCCGAGCATTTTATATTTAGCGATTCCAACCAGGTACGCCTCAGGTGATGGTGGGACCTGTCCACAACCACGACATCGCGGTGTGGGTCGATGTCGTGGTTGTGGACTGGTCCCACCATCACCTGAGGCGTACCTGGTTGGAATCGCTAAATATAAAATGCTCGGACACCGCTTTGAACAGGAACAGTGGTTGTCAAGTTAACCCCATCACAAGAGTCAGTAATTCTATCCATAGACAAACGCTGGCCACGTCACCACCATACGTCATAGCCACAAACATCAACAAACAATTAACCACGTGCCTCACGCACCATCCTGGCAGTGCATCTCTATTCCAACTGCCATTCAATATTTTAATCCGATGAAGGCTGCCACCCAGCCGAAAGCTAATTTATTTATTTATTGTAGTTTATTAATGCTCTGTGTAACAAAATAAAAATAAATTTTCGCCTTATGTTACCCATTTATGGACTAATTCAATGGAAAGGTTCGGTGAAACACAAGTAGTTGCTCTTGACATCTCAAAGGCTTTTGATCGTGTTTGGCATAAAGGTCTTCTAAACAAGCTTCCATCTTATGGTTTGCCAACTGTTTTTAGTAATTGGTTATCCAGTTTTCTCTCTGATCGCTCACTGAGGGTGATGGTAGATGGCTCTCTGTCTTCTAACTTCTCCACTAATGCCGGTGTCCCCCAAGGTTCAGTTCTTTCCCCCACTCTTTTCCTCTTGTATATCAGTGACCTTCTCCCATTGACTGGAAATCCTATCCATAGTTTTGCCGATGATAGCACATTGCATTCAACTTTCCATTTTGAGAAACCTTCTCCAGCTCAATCAGCTTCAAGTTCTCGAAATTCCGCTGCCAATTCCTTAAATGCCGATCTTCAGGTAATTCTCCAGTGGGGCAAAGACAACTTAGTTGATTTCAACCCTTCTAAAACTCAATCTTGTCTTATATCTTGCAAAAAGGATTCTTCTGCTCCTATGCTTATCTTTAGTGACACTCCGATTTCTAGGCAAAATGATATATCTCTTTTGGGGATTACCCTGACTTCTAATCTCTCTTGGCACAAGCACATTACAAATATTGCTTCCTCTGCATCTAAAAAACTTGGTTTTCTCTTTCGCTCTCGGCGTTACTTTTCTCCCAAACAGCTGCTCACTCTGTATAAATCGCAAATCCGCCCTGCCATGGAATATTGTTCCCACATCTGGGGTGGTGCCCCCAAAACCTCTCTCAGGCTTCTTGATTCCATTCAGAAGAGGGCAGTTAGGTTAATTAATGATTCATCTCTAACAGAGGCTCTCCACTCGCTTTCTCATAGACGCACTGTTTCTGCTGCATGCCTCTTCTACAGATACTTCCATGGGCACTGTTCTTCTGAATTGGCTTCTATAATTCCCGCTGTCTCTTTCAAAACAGTCCGAACATGTGCCGCCACCAGCCAACATCCATTTACTGTCCAACTTCAAACCCACAGAACCAACTTTTCATCTTCCTCATTTATTCATTCAACTGCCGTTTTCTGGAACAACCTTCCTTCATACGTATTTCCTGAAAATTACAATCTACAGAAGTTCAAGTCCAATATCAACAAATATCTTCTTTCGTCTTCTCAACCTCCAACCCAAGCACGGTACTAAGTACTATAGGTTATAATACCTCTCGTGTTTGGGGTTCTCATGAAAAAAAAAAAAAAAAAAAAAAAGATATTGCATGACTTTCAAACAGTTGGTATCACCAGAGGTTAATTGGCCATTTGTTTAAAAGATGAGATTGCTGTGACAATCTGTTTCAGCATGTGGCCTCTAGTTATGCAGACAAAACAGTTGTAAAGAAGTTGTTCAACATGAGCATACTTTGTGATATGCGAAGTCAGTTTTCAAAGTTGTAATATAGCTAAAAGCTCTGTTTTGAGGTGCCTAAGGCTTTGAGAAGTGAAAGTAAAATGAACAAAGCTGAAATTTTCACTATTATGAATGATTCATTAGACAGCTCAATCAGATCTCCTCTAAAGTGTCTGGTTTTCAAGCTCTGTAGCCCGCATTCAAAGCCTTTCCTCGTATGGATGCCATTTTGCTGATCTCATCACATGTGTTGCCCCTCTTTTGATGTTTTCAAGATGCTTAATGTCTTTTTTTTTTTAGGTGCAGTCTCTCTTCCTGTATACAGTATTCCAAGTGTGGTCTCACAATTGCCTTATGAAGTGATATTACGGTTACCCTATCTATAAGCAAATGCTTGATAAATCATCGTTAGGATACCTTGGCCCCTCCTTACCATCTGTCCACACTGCTCAGAGAACGTCACTTCTGACTGTGTTGTAATTTTTAAATCTCTTTCTTCATGTAATATTTTTATTTCAACCCCACCAAGTGTGTGAGTTATTTTGGGATGGCTATGCCCAAAGTATAACATCTCACATTTTGCTGCATGAAAATATAGCCCACTTTTCCGACCTTCCCTGAAGTCTGAGTCATCCTGAAGAAGCTGTGCATGGTGCTTATCATCAACTACTTTACCTACTTTGACATCATCTGCAAATTTTGACATCACTCTCTCTCTCTATCCCTTTGTTGATGTCATTTAAAAAAAAAAATTACTGATCCTTTGAGACTCCACTTCTTATTAGCCTGATCTGAAGGATAACTGTTAATTGCGCCAACCATTCTGAAGAATAACTTAATTATTGCAACCATCCTACAATCCATCTAAGGATTTTTCCTGTGATTCTAACACATTAAGCTTATACCTCTCATATGGGACTGAGTCAAATTCTCTGCTGAAATTTAAGTAAACGGTGTAAAAATTATTTCTTATATCTAGCTCATGAGTGACTCTGTCAAAATAGCTAACTGGGTTGGTTAAACATGATTTTCCCTTTACAAAACCATGTTTTATTGCCATTAGAATTTCATTTCTATCTAAATGATCCTGTAATGCACCCTTTATTACTGCCTCCATGATTTTTGCTACTGCTGAAGTCAACTGACCAGTTGGTAGTTACCCACTTTGTTCTTAGAGCCACCTTTATGTATTGGCAATACGTTGGTATTTCTCTAGTCCAAGGGAATAACTGTTGAGTCTAGTGACAACATCATAATTAACCTCAATGGTTCAGTGCATTCTCTCTCTCTTACTGCCTTCCTCAAGATTACTGGATATGTGCCATCACCTCCAGGTTCCTTAATCACTTATGGGCTCAAAAGTTCTAATAAATAATCTGAAATTTCAGTATTGCTAATTTTATGCTTTCCAGCTTTAACTGCATAGCTTCTCCTCATGGTGAAGGGTCTTCTAAATATTGTTGCAAAGTGCCTGTTCAATTCATCTGCAACACCAACAGGGTTATATATAACTTTCCTGCATCCATTATGCCAGGATCTGATCTGATTTGCTTTCTTCTTAGTATTGCCACTCTTCTTTGCCCTCTTATCAGTGATTTCTCATACTCTGCCTTTGCCAGCCTAACTTTTTCTGTTGTATTTTTTGAGATTCCTTTGTAACTGTTACAAGCTTCAGTACTTTTTATCGCTCTAACATTTCCATGTCATATTTTTCTGCTCTATCAGATTGGCTAGTTCATTATTCATTCTTCCTGGGATCCTTGTGCTGTATTTTCTTAATGGTGTGTGTGTGTGTGTGTATATATATATATATATATATATATATATATATATATATGCTTTCAAGGCTTCTGTGATATAAGGCTTTAAAATTATACCATAATCTAATGTATTCACACTCTGTGAGCTATCTCCACAGTCGATAGAAGTCATGTATCATCTTAAGTTGTCATAATCTCCTTTCCTGAAATTTAAATTCATTCCTTTGTCTTTAACAACTGCCATCTTTTCCTTATCGTCTAACATAGAAATACAATATCTCTCTGGGCTAATGGTTTCTCTCTTATCAGATCTATGATGTCATCTTGTTCATGGGAGATGATCAGGCCTAGAATATTTATTCCCCAAGTACTTTCTCTAACATACTGATGCAAATAACAATATCTAGTTGATAAATTTTTTCCCCCATTGTGAATTTCCTTTCCCACTTGGCTTCAGCAGTTAAGGGCAAATTAAAGTAATCCATAATAAGACATACTTGCTTACCTATTCCATTTGGTTTTTGAGGTTTTCATCATAATCTCCACAATCTTCAAATCTATAGATTATTCCCACTGTCATAGCTCTGCTACCAGCTAACTTGCACCATACAGATTCTGTACTAGCATGCATAACTGTTGAATCTGGGATGGCTTTTGTGCTCAAGCTGTTTTCAATAAGAAACATGACCCCACTTCTCCTGTCTTCCTTGGCCTTCCTTAATACATTGTACATGCCATAATGAAACTCATCATCCTCTATTTTTAAGTGGTACTGTTTCCATTAGCCCTAGTATGTTATGATTAAATGGATTCCCACTGCCTACTAATGCTATGGAAGGGAAGGCATTGTGAGTGACCTTGAAGGTTCATTTGGTTGTGGCTTGTAGGAATAGAGAAAATTAACAGAACAAAATGTTTTTCATGAATATTTTATTGTGAACAGTGTCACTAAAGGTGAATATTTGATATAATAGGCATCCTGGCAGGCAAATTCAGATTATCCAGTAGAAATCAATCAACCACCTTACAGAGCTACACAGTGTATTTCTGAAAGCCTAGATATCATCTGTTTAAAGCATCCAGTCATCTGTGTTCTGTAAACATTCTTAAGTAGTATAACTCAGAATAATTTTAACCATCCATACAATTACAAGTATAGATAAATATATTTTTAAATAAAATATGAATACTTTGTTACCCTGTTGGTTTGTCTTCTGATGACTAGGGCATGAGGAATAGACCTGGTTTAGGTGTTCCTATTATTTTTTCTCATCGATGTTAGTGTTGTTAGGGCGTTTTTAGGCTCCATTTTCTCTGATTCCTTTTAATATTTGTCTAGTCTCAAGAAACATGGGACAATTTGATGTACGAGTGCCCACACTATTGAGGACCTAGATGCATCTTAATTACCCAGATCCATTATCTCTCACAATTGCAAGAGAATGAAGAGCATTACTGTGCCTTCTCCACTTTTGCCTAGGAACTGTTTACCAGCAAAGAACCCTTCTTCAACCATATCTTTATGAGTGGTAACCCAATCAACATGAAGACAGCACAGGAGACTCAAGCAATCCTAGAGTATGTTGACCATAATTCAAACTGGATAACATCGCCAAACTCCGAAGTCTGTGAAATTACTAAACTAAGCCTCAAAATTTTCTCGAACCCAGATGGCGTCTGATGACATCACGTTGGAACTAGACTCCTTCCTAGGATGGAACCTGCACTTGTGTTTCTGTGTCATCAAGTTTGAAGCCATTAAATTGAACCTGGATGGGATCAGTGTCCCACTTAATACTGCACCACTGATCTTGTCATCACCCTTTAGGTTGAGTAAGCATATCCTGGACCGGGACCCTGTCCCATGTATGGAAATTTTGGACCTAACCAATTGGACAATACTCACTGCCGTGACTGAGATATGCAGCTCCTCAGTGTCCTGCTGTGTTTTTACTGACCTCGTGTCTGGAGGTAATCTTCTGCATCTTGGCTGCAACCACTGGATTCGTCAATTTGCAGCTTGCCACCAAATGCCATACTGGCGATCTGAGTGGGGCACTCTAGCCCTGTCCACTTTTAACCCCCCTCCCCTTGGCAGAGAGGGAGGACATGGTCCCCTGCCACCTCCATTCTTTGCCTGGTGGGGCATGGGCCTGCCTCACTGATTTTGGGGTCATCTACTCTATCGACCCTATACTTCTGTCTCTCATCCCTTGAGCCTTTAGTCTCCTCTCCCCCCTCTAGCATTCAACCCGTCAAAATTATCCTAGCCCTACAAAATTATCAATTCTACACTGTATAACTTAAAACTCCTTTGGCTTGACCCAACCTCTAGCATGTGTGCCCTCATTTTTTTTTTAGGTCCTAGTCACTGAAATCTCAAGGAACTAGGTGGCAGGACCTGCCAGAGTACTATTTAAAAATACTAGTGTACCTGACTTGCCTATGCAGGGCAATGATGGGTCCCATTGTGGGCCCAACAGCTAAAAGGTCAGAAGAACAACGGTACATGACACTGCAATTTTAAATCTCTGGCCTTTACAACATACTGTAACACGACAATGTATACTATGTGGAGATGGGGGAAAACCCTGGTGCTGTTAGACCTTAAACACACTTTACAGTTTCAACATTACTTATTGAGTTGTTTGGGCCTAACTATTTAATAAATGGAACTGTTAGATATTTCTTTTGACCTAGGGGCACTTGAAAAAATTTCAAAGACACTAAGGGCGCCATGAACCAAGAAAGTTTGGGAACCTCCAATCTAAACGATGATGACTTGCCATCCTGAGTACTGGAGATATGGTTATCCCACCGAGAAAGTAAAAAAAAAAAAAAAAAAAAATGTGAATGATGTAATATTATTGCAACCATTGTTTTTATAGACTTGAATAATTTGCATAATGTGTGCCTGTGTAAGGTGGTTGATGGATTTTAGAATTAGTAGAGGCATATGATACAAGAAAGCAAGCTTATACACAGCATCAGCCGAAAAAAAAACAAAAAAAACTTCCCATTTCACCCATCAATCCACTCCAAAAGTTTGCTCACTTTTATCAACTTCCACGACAGATGGAAGTTTGTTCCAGCAATCAACTATCTGCTGGCTAAAGGCAAATTTCTGCACATCTGTTCGAGAACTGTCTTTCCTCAGATTCAGTTTATGCACCCTCAGGTTTGTATTCTGAGCAAGAGGAAGCATCCCATCAGCATTGAGCCTGCTCAATCCATTCAAGGCCTTATATACCTCAATCATATGACCTTGCAGGTGCCTAATCTCTAGACCACTGTTCTCCAAACGTTTCTGGTCGCACACCCTTATTTTACTTTAAAAGAACTAGCGTGAATCCCAGAATAAATAATTAAATATATAAGTTTAATATATTTTTTTATTTATAAATCATGTACATCGAAGGTGTTACATCTAAAATAACATAATTTTAAAAGATCGCAAATAAAAAAATACAAAACAAAATTAAATCTAAGTTGAAGCACAAAATGATATGAAATCAGTAATGTAACAAGTGTAGTAAATGTAATGTAATATCATTTGTTTTATTTATAAATAATTTTCATCGGTATGCTTTATATCTAGAATCACATATATAAAATTACAATCTAATTCAATGCAAAAATACAAAACAAAATGAAATTGAAATTAAAATACAAAGTGGTATAAATCAAATCAACAGCATTTTTTAGTGGGAACAGTGCGCTTGAATATTTTTCATTATTCCTGAGTATCTTGGTTTCATATTTTGGGACACAGCTACCCAAAGAACTAGTTCCAAGTTAAGTTTATTTCTAAACATGGTTTTAATAATAGTCATTGCAGAGAAAGTCACCTCATATAGGTATGTTGATCCAAATGGAAGGATTGCGTTGCTTGCTCTGCTTACCAAATCACCTCATGGATCATCTCATGCACCCCTAGGGGTGCACGCACCCCACTCTGGAGACCACTGCTCTAGACGTTGCAATTTGCAGAACTTAAACCTTTCTTCATATTGGATAATTGGAATTAGCATGCCAGGATGCTTATTATATCAAATATTTGCCTTCAGCAGCATTGTTCACAATAAAATATTTGTGAAGAGCATTTTGTTCTGTTAATTTTGTTGAACAGTATATTTTGTTGGCAGGCCTTTTGCCTTTAAAACAGCTTAAATCTAGCAGGGATAAGGAGGTAATTATTCCTTAATAGTAATAGATTCATGTTATGCAAGAAAGTAAGCGTATGAGCTTATATAGCATCAGCCAAAAAAAAAAAAAATCGCACAACTATTCCCTCTAAAAGTTTGTCCAGTTCCTCCTTGAATTTATTTAAGCTATCAACTTCCACGATGACAGATGGAAGTTTGTTCCAGCAATTAACCACCTGCTGGCTAAAATAATTGTATAAGGCAATTGTCAGGTCTGGAGGCCTCATTTTGGGAAGGATGTAGAGCTGCTGGAACAGTTACTGAGAAGGATAATGAGGTTGGTGACGGGAGCCAAGGGGTGCACTTACAAGAAAGGCTTCAGTATTACAAATTGCAGTGTCTGGAGACCAGGTACTGCAGGGTGATCTGACTGATGTGTTTATGGCTTTGAATGGCTTGAGCAAACTCAGTGCTGATGGGGATTCTTTCTCTTGGTCAGACTGTGCACATGAGGGGGCATAAATTCAAATCGAGGAAGAATGGTTGTAGAATAGATGTGTGGAAGTTTGCCTTCAGCTGGTGGGTGGTTGATTACTGTAACAAGCTTCCCTCTGTTATGGAAGTGGATAGTTTGAATAAATTCAATGAGAACTAGACAAACTATCAGAAAGTATGGATATGTGAAATGGATTTTTCAGATCCTGATGTTAGATTAACAAGAAAATATCAAAGTAGCAACATTAAAAAAATCAAATTTACTGTACTGCAGTTTATTAACCGTATATATGTATAGCATAGATTAAATACATAAATGATGAAAGCATTTCATTCTCATTCATTTTACTTTCAAAATGTAACATACTATGCAGTTGCTGAAGCTGAGTGTAAGTTTGTAAGACTGAGCTTTGAGCTTGTAAATTGAACTTGTCATATCAAAATTTTTTTTTATTTTGTAAGATCAAATGTTCAGAAATCAGATATTCATAAATGGGCGATTACTACACCATGCTGAATCCTGTCATCAGGCCCAGTTAAGAAAAAAAATATATATATATGAAAGCTGGAACAATGTGTACATGGGAGAAACTTATGTTCTCAAATCACATTAACATTCTCAGATCACATTAAAATTTCATAATTATACAAGTTATGTGTTTTGGTAAATATTCAAAAATAATTCTGTTATTTTGGTTCTGTGCTAATTATTACCAATGAGTATTGTTTGAAGCTTATTGATTTGAAATAATGTTAAAGCACTATTCTTCTTTTGATGCACTCCCATTATTGCAGTTTGGCAATCACCATTCTCTCTCTCTCTCTCTCTCTCTCTCTCTCTCTCTCTCTCTCTCTCTCTCTCTGGCAAAATGAAAAGGGCCTCAACTGATCTGCCAGTCCAGTTGCAGATGTTTTTCAGCCATGAAAGCATTATTAAACATCTTGATTTCAATTCATATAATTTGTAACTTGTTTATTATATGTTCATTTTCAAAATTATTTCTTAAGATGCTCTTTAATTTCAGCCATGCTGGCTACCAGTACTGTGGAGCGTGTGCTGCATATGCATACAAGCAAGTTGATCCTTCAATAGTGTAAGTATCTGCTACATTTTGTATCTTACTTCATTAGAATCTGTAGAGGCATACCAAACGTTTTTATGCTCGATGTGAAGATTCTTAATTGTGTTGTTTGGATATACACTGGTGTTCAAAGAAAGTGCACCACCCTTTAAAATTGTAATTTTCGTCCAAATAACATAAGTATATGACAATATTTCTTACAGATTGCATCAGATAAGATTGACACTCGTAAGTGATGATGTAATATTGCATCAGCTGTTACTTTCAGCTATATAAGCACGCACTGCAAGAGTTGCAGTCATTCCTTGCTTTTGTCAGGATGGCGAGTTACGTGCAATTGACGCCATGAAGAAAGAGTGCTGTTGTTGCTTTACGTGAGGATTTTCTTCCTGTCATATTGCTTATAGAGTGTTTCGTAATCACTGGCAGTCAGTTGATTATCGTCAGAAATTGATCTTGTCAATGCCTCGACGGTGTGCTGCTGTCATCTGTCACCAGAGGCAGTTCAACTAAATATTAGTTTGCACCTGGTGAACTTTTCATTTTGTTTTCCATTTAAAATGATAAACTGAAGCAAATTGAGGGCTTGCGATAACATTTCAGCCATAATTGTTGTGTTTACTAAAACTGTTGTATAAAGGTTGGAAATGCTCATTTTAGAATGTTTTGAGAGCACCTGTCAAATATTACTTAGCTTTGCCTTAACTATTAATAAATATCTTTTGTTTATATTTCTGTTTGTGATGCTAGTCATTAATGTAACATACCATGGTGAAAAAGGGTTAGAAATGTGAAATTCCTAGGTGATGCACTTTCTCTGAACACCAGTGTACATCATTTGAGAGAAATCTGAAATGGCATTTGTACATTTAATGTAAATAGTATTTAGTGAGCAAATTATTCTTTTTGCATCCATTTGCCAATTCTGCTTGAGTACTGCAAGGCTAGTCTGACTAAAACTGATTAGACTAGCCTTGCTGCACTGCCATTTGCTAATAATTATGTATGTGATGAAATGATTTTTCTCTAAGTGGAGAAATTTTTAGATTGTGGAAGTACAGTTGTCTATAAGTAGACACCAGCTTCACAAAGAAAGGTTAAATTTACTTCTGAAGCTAAATTGGGGGTGTGGGAAAGGTAACTTGGTCAACCTTATGCCTTAGGTCAGTTCTTAGGTCGCAGACTGATTTCTGCTGCATTAACAATTATTTGCACATTCAAGAATAGAGTTGTTTTAAAACCAAATACTGATTACAGTATTTTTTTGGAAGATTTAAGTAAAATATTTACAGATTATTTTTGAAATGTCACTTCAAAAGTTTATACTACACATGGGGATGAGGGAGGGGCTTCATCTCTCCTTCCCACAAAAAAAAAAAGTTCATAAAAACAGCAATTTTTCTGTTATTTTTCAGTTATTTATATATTTTCAGTTATTTTTTCTAGGTTTATCCTGTTTTCTAATATTTTTTTTTTTTTTTCACCAAGAAAATTAGTCAGGCAACACCAAGGGATAATCTTTATGCTTTTTTGTTATATCATTTGTATTAAGTATTTTTGAAGCACTGATTTAAAACAGACCACTTTTTTTCTGAGTTATAAATATTCTCTTCACCACCAATTACCACAGTGATTTGGCCACTTTCACCACTGTTGTAGCCAAAACCAATGTAGTCTTTTAGAAAAGTTAATACCATCCGTTCAAAGCTTTTGGAAAATTAATGCCTTTTATAGTATTAATGGTGCAGCTACAACTATGATCCTTGTATAATAGTCAAATTTTTTTTCATTTTCATTCAATTATTTTAGTTCTTTTAGAGTTTACATCTTGACATTTTTAATACTGTTGCACAGTAAACTGTAAAGAAAGCAAGCAAATGAAATGAAGGTAATCTACCACTTTGTGAAGCTTGTGAAAACAGTACCTGCAGCCAAGAACAACTATCTGATGTTTTTTAACTGAATGTGGACTTGTGTCCACATTCAGTTCAGACACAAGTCCTCTTATCTCTCAGTGTTTCAATTTCAAGATTCACTTGTAATATTACCTCATATGAACATTGATCTCAATCTTATCAATGTAACATGTGAGGCTTTATGTAGTTGAGCTGGTTCTTGTTGCAATTTTATAGTACTATACTGTACTGTAAGGCTAGCTGTGCATTGACAATTAAACTGTTGTGGTGTGTCGATTTAGTTATTAGCACAGTGAGCATGCATGCACTGGAATGGAATAGTTGCTGATATTTGTAATTTTAATTTAAATAATAGACTTCACAAACACTGTGTGTGCATACATGCATTGCTCCTTAAGATGAGGAGGAAGAATTGTGTTTAAGATTCACACAGAGTTTTAAATAATACCAGCTTAAATAATGAACTGTTTCTTTATATTTCTTTTGAAGTCCCTAACAAAATTTTAAGAGCACAAAATTATTTCATCATATTTCAAATTGACTATGAACATAAGTCCTATTATCTACAGATGTATTCAATTTATTGAATACTAATAATTAGGATTAACATTTTAGGCACATTAGCATATATGCATTTATATTTTGGCCTTTCAAAAAAATTTGTCAAGCAATTCTAAATTGTGTTAAAATCAGACCTATAGAAATCTGGCAATTATTAATATAGTCCCAATGGATGGATTTTCATAAAATTTTATATTTGGGCCATTTAGAATGATTTTTGTTGAGCCATCCCAAATTTCATTAAAATCAGAATAATAGAAATGATAGATATTGAAATATATATGTATTCCAATAATTTGTAAAAGAATAAGAGAAGTTTACCTCAATATGATACGTGGGCACAATATGGCCTTAGTAGCCCTTGTGCCATTAAACAACATATCAACCAACCAACATATGATATGTAGAACACTTGCATGTGATACTCTCCAGAAATTAAAACGAAAACAATTAAATAATCGAATACGTTCTACATATCATATTGAGGTAAACTTCTCTTATTCTTTTACAAATATTGATATCAACGTAGAACGTACTGCGCATTATAGCTCTGGTTCATACTATGTATTCAATAACGTAAACTTCATAACATATCTGGTGCAATAATGTTATTACTGCATTTACATATTTAATGTAGCATTGGGATATGTTTAATGTAGCATTTTTAATTATACTGAAACTGAACCAAAATCATGCTTCAAAGCAAAAGGCTCAAAGTAGTGGGAGTGCTGTGGCTCAGGGGAGAACTGGGGGTTTGGGGTATGATTATCCTCTGAATTGCAATCTTACGAAATGTACTGCTTGTTTGATGTTTCAGGAATGGGACATGATATTGCCAGGGGGAAATCTTTGTGTGTATTCGATGTAAAGAGTGAATATATTAGGCACCAACTCTGTGTTATGGGCTTTTATGAGAGCTTGAACAGTGTGGATGTCCTTGAAGGATTTAAATTGGTGGCCCATCAAGTTCTCAGCTGTCCACATCAACGGCAGAGCTTGCACTTGATCATAAGGCAACACACTGGCAATCCAAAAGGCAGAATACACTCGTCCCATAGAAGCTCATTGTTCTTGGTGATTCTATTACTAGGGAAAGGCAAATGTATTGTGCAAAAAGATAGATGGAATAGGACAAGGGGTATGTTTTCCATGGCAAAAGTTTGACGTTATAGAGCTGATATCATCTTTTAAGGGCACAAAAGGTGATATTGTTATACACATTGGCATTAAGAGTACTTACTTAACATTACAGGTCAATGTTGAGAAAGTCACAAGTTGGGGTTAAATTTGAAAGTGTCTACAATTCTGCCAAGACACGATAGGAGGGAGTACGTTATGTTATGAGAGCCTTGTCAGGTTCAGCCCTGTAGATTATTGTGCAAGGCTCATGGGGTAGAACTTTTCTTAGCGTGATCTCTGCTTTTTAACAGGAGAGACTCTTCTATAGGGATGCAGTGGCGTAGCTACCACGTAGGCAGACAAGGCAATTGCTCTGGGCCCTTTACAGGCCTGGCGTCTTTGGCTGTCTCCTGTTTTTGCAATTTTTATTAAGTAGGGGCCCGAACATGTTCTTTGCCTCCAGGCCCGAAAAAGGGTAGCTACGCTACTGCATGGATGGGATACACTTAAATAGAAAGGGTGCAAGAACATTTGCTGATGCTCTTGAAGTAGTATTAGGTGGGTCAGAAAACTACTAGCTTAATGTTTAATGTGGTATGATATTGTTTAATTTTCCAAATTGTCACCTGTGTTGCTATACACAAATGAATTGGCACTGTTTCTGGTTTTTCTGGAAAATTCTTTTGTTACCTATTTAAAATTTTGAAAGTATTATTTATCCAGTTGTAGATAAATTCCATGTAATTTCTGTTTTAACTACAAAGACTTCATCAAGTTAAGTTCTGTTGTGATTTCAAGAATTGAGTTTTGTTAATTTTGAGGATGGACTATAAATATACCTTGACTAAATATATTTGATATATAAGAAACTGCAGTTTTATCACAGTCTCATAATCATAATTGTCTATATCATGTTTCCACAGGTCCAGTTATTGAAGTATGGAAGAACAGAAGAGACTTAAAGGAAACATGGGTATCGAAAAGTTGAAGCATTTGAACACTATCAAATTTTTTTACAAAAGAAGTGAATGGATCAAAAGTTATTCATAAATATATGAAAGTTGTATAATGATGTTGCCCTTCTCAATACCAAATAAAATTTTGGTCTAAGCAGTTTAAATTGGGTGGAGAATCCATAGAAGATGACCCCCTGTTCAGGATGATCAACAGAAGTGACAACTCCAGAAAAGTGCAAAAAAATTGAAGACATGGTTATGCAGAATCAATATATTTAAGTGTCTGTGATTGCCAGAGAATGTAATATTTCTGAGGGGTTGGTACTACTGACCAATTTCTACAAACACCTGGCCATGTCAAATTTAGGTTAGTTCTTGCTGGGTGTCATGAATTGTCACACCTTAAGAAATGGTGCAAGGCTCAAATTTGTGAAGAAAATTTACACCTGCATGATGCAAACCTGTAAGGGTTTCTTTCAAGAATTATAACTGGTGGTGAAGTGTGGATTCATCACAAGGTTCATGAAACAAAACAGGAGTCTTTGCAGTGGAAACACTATGGATCACCAATGTCAAAATATTCAGGACTCAATCCTCTGCCAGGATTGAGATATGGAATATGGAATTTTTGGGAGATGGAAGGAATTCTTTTGATAAACAGCATGCTACATAAGAAAACAATCACCAGAGATACCTATGCTGCTGTTCTCAAAAATGGGGTCATAAAATATCAGATTATAGGGAAATTTATGCAAGTTGCCTTGCTTCTTCATGACAACACTCCTGTGTACAAGTTTAATAAGCAATTGCTGCTTTGAGAGATTGTGGATTCCAGGGTTAAACTACCTGCTCCACAGGTCAGACCTGGCTTCTAATGATTCTTTTCTCTTCAGAAAATTGAAGAAACACCTTCAGGAACATCTCAATTTTTAATTGAATGATGATGATCTCAAGTTTGCTATAAATTGCTTTTTCAGAAACTAGAACAAAGACTTTTTTTTTTTTTTTTCTGAGATTTCCTCTTTGTCCTTAAAAATGGAGGGCATTTATTAAACTTTAAGCTATATATATATATATATATATATATAGAGCAAAAGAAAAAAAGTTTTCTTTATTATTGAGGTCATTAACTTCTTCAGTAATCTGTGTGTTCACTGGGTATGTACCAGTAAACTGCCTGCAAAGATCAGTCTCCATTCTTACAATGGATATATACTTGGTGGTTATAAAATAAGTTTCCCTATTCAGAAGACTCTAGTGTCAAAATGGTTAGAGTTAGTGCTGTGAAAATCGTTGGGTATGTCAGTTAGGATACGGGGAAGCGATTTTTAAAAGGAAAAAAAAATAAGAAGTTCAAATTTCTGCATCAGGGGAAAATGGCGCTGCACATATGTAAAAGTTGTCATTTACTTCAAGACATGCTGCTTACACAAATGACATCCTGTTAGATAAAAGCAGAAAGGCCAACATGACCATCAATAACCATTATGGCTCTTACAAAAAAGGAACGTGCTCTTTTAGTAAAACTGTTCTACCAGATTAATAGTAATCCTAATGCAGCACTACATGAATATCAGAAACTGAAAGGTTTGTGTAAAGGACTTTTGACATCAGTGGGGCTTTGAAAACTAATAAAGAAATTTGAAGTGACCAGGGAGTTAGGGTAATTCCATGCAGAGGACGACCACACATCAGAATTGAAGGTAATGGATGAAGTGGCGGTTTCAATGGTCGAATGCGAAACACTACCAGTCAGTAGTGCCAGAGGTGTGTCAAGAGACTTGAACCTTCCTTGGTCTACGTAAAGTGCTTTGAATAATTTCATGCTGGTTTCTGTACAAGATTCACATAGTGCAAGAACTAAAGTCTTGTAATCAGCAACAACGAATAGACTTTCCTCAATTTGAATTTATGCCCTCTCAGGTGATTATTCTGAGCAAGAGGAAGAATCCCATCAGCATTGAGCATGCTCAAACCATTCAAGGCTTTATACACCTCTATCAAATCACCTCGCTGGTGCCTAGTCTCCAGACACTGTAATTTGAAAAACTTAAGCCTTTCTTCATAAGAGCAACCCTTTGTTCCATTCACTAATCTTGTTGCCCTTCTCTGTACTCGTTCCAGCAGCTCTACAACCTTCTTGAAATGAGGCCTCCAGACCTGTATACAGTACTCAAGGTGTGGCCTGACCATTGCCTTATACAATGGAATAATCATCTCCTTATCCCTGCTAGAAAAATTCCTGTATATCATTGATAAGACACCATGAGCTACTCTTGCAGCCAGTCTGCACTGCTCAGAGAACTTCATATCTGCCTGCACAATTATCCCCAGGTCCTTTTCATTCTCTACCACTGTCAGTGTAGTTTCACAGAGTTGATACGTTGCTCTGGGGTTGCTGTTTCCCATATGTAGTATTTTACATTTGTCAATGTTAAACTTCATTTGCCACCTCTCAGCCCATCTGTTCAACCTTTCCAGATCCTGTTGCAGCAGCATAGCATCAGTAGTGTCCTTAACAACCCTGCCAACCTTTGTATCGTCTGCAGACTTGGACATTAAGCTTGATATACCATCATCAATATCATTTATAAATACAGAAAACAATAATGGACCCAAAACTGAACCCTGAGGGACTCCACTAATAACATCAGTCCACGATGAGCAGTGTCCATTGACTACCACTCTGTCTTTTCCCCCTCAACCACCCCTTTATCCATAGCAGCAATTTGCCTCCAATGCCACACTGCTCCAGTTTGTGCAGCAGTCTTCCATGCACAACAGTATCAAAAGCCTTTCTAAGATCCAAATATATAATATCCAAGTTATTCCCTGCATCCAGTTCTTTTGTGACTGCACCATAGTATCCAATCCAATGAAATTGGTCAGGCAAAACTTTCCCTTAAGAAAACCATGCTGTGTCCAAGCTATAACTGAAGTCTTGTCTAGATGATCCTGCAGTGCTTCTTTAACCAGTGCCTTCATTAATTTTCCTGGAACAGAAGTTAAACTCATAGGTGTATAATTATTTGTGTCAGCCTTTGATCCTCCTTTGTGAATTGGGGTCACATTTGCACTTTTCCAGTCTATCGGTACCTCCCCTGAGTCCAAGGAAGCTCTCATAATTATGGCTAAGGGTTTGCTTACTTCCTTTGCTGCCTCCTTTAATATAACTGGATAGATCCTATCTCCCCAGGTGCCTTTCTTGTGTTTATCTTCAACAATTTCTCCTCCACTTTACTCTCAATTATTACAAGATTTATCTAGCTTACTGCCAGATTTGAATACACCTCTGGCATTCCCCTCGCTGAATAACTCCTCATGTGTGAATGTCAATGCAAAATATTCATTTAGTTTGTTAGCTACCTGAGCAGGATCATCAACAGTTGAACCATCGATATCAAGTGGACCAATCTGATTCATCCCCTTCCTTCTACAGTTTATATAAGTAAAGAACTCTTTGCTTTTTTTCTTTGCATCCTTTTGCCAAAGATTTCTCGTAATCTGCCTTTGCCTGCCTAACCTCTTTTGTAACTTGGTTACAGTTCAACTTATATCTATCATAGGCTTCTGTGTCCCATGTTAATTTATATGTATCCCATGCATTTTTCTTCTCTGCCTTATTTCTCATTAGTTCATCTGACATCCACTTACGCCTAAACCTTGAACAATATTTCTTAGTTGGTATGTAACGTCTAGTAGCTTCCAAGATAAGTTCTTTGAGTGCTTCCCATTTTGAATTTGCTGTTGGTAACATCATCAGTTGGTCCCACTGTATAGAATTTAAATACTGTCTCAGTCCATCATAGTTACCTTTACGAAAGCAAAAACCCTTTCCTTTACCCCTGATGGTAGTTACCTCTTTGAGTAAATCCCACTTCAGCACACTGTGATCACTGCCACCTAGTGGTTTCTTTATCTGCAGATTCTTAATGCATGAAGAATCACTACTGGTAATAAAATCAAGAGTATTACTCCCTCTAGTTGTCTCCCGAACATGCTGATGTTGAAAATAATCATCCAATAAATCCACAAAAGCCTTGCTAGTATGTGAGTGACCAACCCACAAATTCCAGTCAATAACTGTGAAATTAAAATTATAAGACTCTCTGATTTACTGGCACACTATTTCCCTGTACAGTTTCTTATTATACTCATCAGAGTCATTAGGCCTATAGCGCACTCCTCAATTTTGATCTCCCAATGCTTATGTCACACCAAACTGACTTGACACTGCACTGTCAGGCGATGTCGACTGGCTTCACTTCCTTGGATTTTGTGTGTTTCTTAACTAGTAGCATAACCCTTCTTCCTTCCTATCTATCCTTTCTGTACACATTGTACTCCTCAAATTCCAGTTCTGCATTCTTTATAACTGTGCGACAACACGTCTTTGATATCCCAACAATATCTGCCTTTCATGTTTTTAGCAATACCTCAAATTCATCAAATTTATTTACCAAACTCCTAGCATTCGTGTACACACAAATATCCATGCACCTGTTCCCATTCTTAGCTACCCTAACACAACCCATGCGTTTACTTGTACCGCAATGACCCCTAGCAGTCTCTGAAATATCCTGCATCTTGTTTTCCAGGCTGTTGCTCATTCCAATAGAAGCAGTGCAAGAATCACTTTCACCTCTGCCAGTGGCTACTGTTAATCTATTAGTCCTTGTATCCCCCCAAGCTAGCAATTTTCCGACCCACTTAACACTGCCTCGATAGCATCAGCAAATATTCTTGCATCCTTTCTATTTAAGTGTATCCCATCCCTGTAGAAGCAGTCTCTCCTGTTAACAAGTACAGACCAGGCTGAAAAAAATTCCACCCCTTGATGGGTGCCTCCGTAGCCAGGTGGGAAGGAGCAGCAGTGCGTAGCACACGCTTCTTGATTAGACCGGGGTTCGGGCCCGTCACCACCAAATACGGATGATGCGGAAAGATCAGGGAATGACCACTGCATATCCCAGAGCAATATGGCCTAAGCTGCTAATGCTCCTAAAAACCAAAACAACAACAACAACCACCCCCTTGATCCTTGCACAATCTTTCCAGGGCTGAATTAATCGACAAGGCTCTCATCATATACTCCCTCCTATCGTGTCTGGGCAGAATTGCAGACACTTTCAAATTCAACCCTAATTCACGCGTTTTTTTTCAACAGTGACCTGTACTTGCTAAGTAATTCTGCCGGTCTTCTACTCTTAGTGCCAACGTGTACAACTATATCACCTTTTTGTGCCCTTAAAAGATGATATCCGCTCTACGTCATCAACCTTTGCCCCTGGCAGACATACCCTGGTCCTGTTCCACCTATCCTTTTTACAAAGCATGTTCCCTGTTTCCCTGACAATAGAGTCATCAACAACTACTAGGTTCTGTGGGACCAGCGCATTCTGCCTTGGGGGTTTCCACTGTGTTGCGTGATGACCAAGTGCAAGCTCTGGCGTTGATGTGGGCAGCTGAGAGCTTGATGGGCTCTCAATTTAGATCCTTCGAGGGCATCCACCCTGTCCTTCAAGCTCTCATATAGGCCCATAACAACGCTGAGTTGTCGCTTGATTTCATTACACTCTTTGCATCACGCACACACAAAGACATCCCCCATGGCAATATCATGTCCCGTACCTGATTGCTCCACAAACATCATGCAAGCAGTGCATTTTAAAAGGCTGTGATTCAGAGGGTAATTGATCCCCTCAGTTCTCCCCTGAGAGGTCATCTGTTTGTAAGTAGTGCAGGGCAACTCATTGCAGAGGCAAGTTTGTTCTGTTGTGAGAATTAAGACCATTGCATTATCTGGCATTTTAAATCCTGCTGGCTGCAAAAACAAATTAAAGGATAAGACGGTCCTTCAACCATCTTATAAAGAATGAAATGTCACTCTTTTTTGCATGGATTCTTAAAGATAAAGTGATCATTGATTTACAGAGTGTAAAATATTGATTTTTTTTTTTTTTGTTTTTGTAATATGTGTTGGATTTTAAAGTACTCCAGATTCTAATGTATATACAGTATATACTTAGTAATGATATTTCTATTAATACATACACAATAGAAGTATCATTAGCAACTACAGAAATTTTTTTTGTTGTGTTGTTAATTCTATCAAATCATTCAGTGATGTTTTTAAAGTCTCAAGAGGGGTATTTCACTTAGTTTCTCTTTTAAAAAATTAAGAACTGTCCATTAAACTTGCGCTGGGTCCTACAAAAAATTAACACAAATAGTCATGTTGCATTTTTACCCCAATGTGTTTTTTGAATAAAAGTAAAAATAACTTGTGCACTTTGTATTGTTGGCACCTCCGTAGCCAGATGGTAAGGAGCAGCAGTGCGCAGCACACGCTTCTTGATTAGACCGGGGTTCGAGCCCGTCACCACCAAATACGGAAATGTCAGGGAATGACCACTGCATATGCACGGAGGAATATGGCCTTAGTTGCTAATGCCCCTAAAAACCAAATAACAAACAAACAAACTTTGTATTGTTACTCTTTATTTTGATTTTGTTAGACAAGGATTAATAATATATTCAGTAACAGCTGTCTTGTTATCCAAATAATTATCTGACTACATCACTTCCAACAGAATGATACCATGAAAGGTGTTTTTTTTTTTTTTTTTTTTTTTTAATGAAAACTGAACATGAATGGTATAAGAACTTATAGTACCATGCATTACTGCTTTAAGGTTGAGAAAGCAGAAAATACTTGTTGACATTAGATTTGAATTTCTGTAGATTGTATTTTCTTGAAATGTGTGTGAAAGAAGAGTGTTCCAGAGAGACCATAAATGAGCAAAAGAAATAGTTGGTTCTGTGAGTTTGGGGTTAGACAGTGAATTGACTGGTTGAGAGCATGTGTTTAGATGTGTTTGGAGGAGAGTGGTGGAATTACAGATACCAATTCATAAGTACAGTGCCCTTGGAATTAATTATAGAAAAGCATGCAGCAGAAATTGAATGTTTGTGAGACAGAGTGGAGAGAGTTTGTAGGAGATTGGTGATTAATTAATTTGACTGTGCTCTTTTGAGTAATCTTTTTAGCTCGAAAGAAATTTTGCGGCATCATCCCAGCAGGTTTGAGATTTTTAGATTTTTATAGGGTTAGTAGCTGTTTAGAAGAAAAGTAAGCGAAAACCCAATTTTTCTGATGCAGAGGAAGCAAAATGTATGATGCGCTTATGCCAAGAGAAACAAGAAGAGTAATCCCTAATAGTGATACAAGGTTTGTCTAGAAATCTGTCAAAAAAAAAAAATAAATAAATAAATAGCATGGGTGCAGTGGGCTCTTTTGTGAGAAATGATACAGGACAGTTTTAGAAGAATTGAAGTTGTTTTTTTTTTTTTTTTCACCTGATAGGTGAATTATATGGAGATCAGCATTTTATATTAGTATTAGTGGTGGTATATGATGCATGAAAGCACTGAACTCCCTGATGATTTGTTTAGTTCCTCTTTAAATTTATTCCAACTACTCAATTCTACATTGCTAGGTAGAAGTTTGTTCCAACAATCAACTACCTGCTGACTGAAATCAGATTTCCATACATCTGTCCTGCAACCATCCTCCTTCATTTTAAATTTCTTTTTCATGTGTTGTTTGAGCAAGAGGAAAGTGCCATCAGCATTTAGCTTATTGAATACATCCAAAGCCTTAAACACCTCACTCCAATCTTTTTCCAGGTGCCTTGTTTCCAGATGCTGCAGTTTGCAGAATTTAAAAGGGTACTCTTATCTTCCTTGGTAATAGTACCCTTTTGTTCCCCTCACTAATCTTATTGACCTTCTCTTCACCTGTTGCAACAGATCAACATCCTCCTAAAATGAGGCTTCCAGACCTATATGGTAGTACTCAAGATGTGGCTTAACCATTGCCTTACACAATGGGGTAACTTCCTTATCCTTGCGGGAAAAATTTTTGTATATCATTGGCAAAACCACAAGCTGTCCTGGCAGCTTGTCTGCACTGTCAGAGAACTTCATATTTGACTGCACAATTAGTCTGAGGTCTTTTTCCATTCTTGAAAAAAGACAGACTAATTGTGCTAATTCAGACTAATTCTTGAAAAAAGACTTCAGACTAAAAAAGAGTACACAATGCGGAGATGGGGGAACCCAGGGGTTCCCCCATTTCCACATTGTGTACTCTGTTTTTGTAACTGCATTGTGTTTTCTGCAAAGGCTAGAGATTTTAAAAAATGTAAGGTGTACCTTGAGCGTGTGGTACCACACAGTTGGTGTTATCCTGGGATTACTGCTACCCATATGCCATAACTTAAATTTGTCATTGTTAAACTTTAACTGCCACTAATTTTTCTAGTTCTTGTTACAGTAGCATACCCTGCCAACTTCATAACATCTGAAAACTTAGACATTAAGCCTGATATACCTTTTTCAATATCATTAATAAATATAGAAAACAAAAATGGGCCCAGGACTGAACCCTGGAGAACTCCACTAATAATATTAGTACATGAAGAGCAGCATCTGTTTGATAATCAGTCTTCTTTCACTCAGCTATCCCTTTATCCCTAGCATTAACTTTCCCTTAATGCCACACTGCTTCAATTTTATGTTCAACAGTATCAAAAGCTTTTCTGAAACCTAACTGTATGATATCAATAATTTTTTTTTTTTTTTTTGCATCCAGTTCCTTTGTAATTACATCATACTATCCAATCAAATTGGTCAGACAAGATCACCCCTTAATAAATCCATGCTGTGACTGAAATATAATTTCATTCCTGTTTATATGGTCTTGCATCACTTCTTTAACAATTTACTCCATTATTTTCCCTGGAACTGAAGTAAAGCTTACACATCGGTAATTATTCACTTCACCCTTTGATACCCTGAAGCTGTTTCTGCATTTCAAGTTTTTTCAAACTATAGGGTGAAATGTTGTATACTGTTATCAGCATAACTGTGGGTAGGATTTCCAGTCAGTGGAAGAAGGGGCAAGAAGAAATATACAAGATAATATACAAGAAGGAAAAGAATGGAAGAAAAACTTCCATCACCTACATTAGTTGAGAAGGTAGAAGACAGAACTGTTGACCATCACTCACAGTTAGCAGTCACAGAGAAAACTGGCTACTCAATTGTAAAAAAACAGTCAGCAATTCATAAGATGGGAGCTTGTTTAGAAACCTTTATACCAAACATGATTAAAAGCCTTAGAAATGTCAGCACCAACTGCTTGAGTTCTCTGAATTTGTCCAAAGATGAGTAACGTTAGCTAGTATATTGGCACTGACACCATCCAAATTGGTGGTCATTGATCAGATGGAAGGTTTCGAGATAGTTGGTAATTGAAAAATTTCGCCATTACTTTGGAAACAGTACAGGTAAGTGCAATGGGATGATAAAAGGAAGGGATTTGTTGCCCTTTTTAGGAATTGGCTGGATATGAGCAAATTTCTATGAAGGAACAACAACACCAGTGAAATAAAGCAAAAAGTCAATACAAAATAGGAGCACAGGTTTTGAGAACAAGTGGAAAAATGCCATTGGGATGTGGAACTTTCTTGGCATGAAATTTGTTCACACTTCTTCTACCATCCTATCCTATTGGAAGACCACAAGATTGGGGGAGTGTGTTGGATATGGTAGGATTTAGTTTACCAAGGTGAGCAATATGAATTAGGAGAAACATAGGATGCTAGTAAGTCAGCTTTATCTTTGACAAAGGATGCAATAGAACCATGAGGATGTAAGAGAGGTGGGAATATAGATGGATAGAGCCTGCACCCATTAGCTTTGGCAAGAGTCCAGAATACACAGCTATTGTTTGGACATGAAGCAAAGTTTTTTAACTTAACTTATTTAGAATTGAATTTGGATTTATTAGTAATTGCTTTGTAATTGTTGCTAGCTTTAGTGTAGGCAAAAAATAAAGCTGGACATTTGAATATAAGCCAGTTATGGAGAGGCTTCTTTATGTTGAAAAGACTTAGCATATTTATTCGAAAACCAAGGTTTAAAAAGCAAGATTTTAGGGTGTAATGCAGGATAAAGGATTTTATTGCTACAGGAATAATTTCACTGGCAAATTTTACAATCTTAATGTTTGTTGAGCTTGTGCTCAACAAACATTAAGATTGTAAAATTTAAAATGGTGATATAAACAAGGAATAGAAATCACTTAGCTCATCTTCTTTCGCATTCTTGTTATGCCAAGAGGCTGAGAATGGCTACGAGAAAGAGATTCTATTGGAGAAGAGACTATTACCAAGTTAATCTGCGATGCTTAGGGACTGTGTACTTTAAGGTGTTTCTGGTGATGAAGAGATTGTGTTGTGTTTAGTTAGGTTTCTGGTAGGTAAACAAGTTGTGTAAGGTCGCTAGTAATGTCAAGATGCTGAGATTAATATGTGAGGTTCACAATTCCAGCTGGCTGGAGTTGTGAACCAATGACAATTACTTCACTGTTAGATTGGAGAAATTAAAATTTCAAAGAAGGGAAGTCTAAAAGGTTTTCAATGATTTCTAATTGGGAGAACAGTAGAGGCAACAGATGAATTTAACAGAATTCGTAGAGACATTTTAAAGTCAAAGGAAATTAAAAAGAGGAAATTCCAGATTGGAAAGGCTCTGACAAGGAATATTAGAGCAAATGTGCAGTCACACATCTTTACTCTGATATTCAACATGCAGGTACCACCTTTGAAGGAATATGTGCATGTACCACCTTCAAAGGTGGTACCTGCACATGGAATATGTGAGGTACCTGAACATGTGCATGTATAACCTTTTGAAGCAGGAGGAATCTTAGAGTGAACAATTAAGCAACGGATAATTAAGATTTTGGCAGTTTGTAGGTAGAAATAGACATTATTGAGATTGGAACTGAAACCATGTATAGTTGTGAATCTCTCTTTGATATAATGTGACTTGAACAGTGCCTCCATCACCCACACACTACATGGACTTCCTGCAATCATTTGCTGGCAGAGTAGAGGCAATAAGATAATACAATACTGAAACTGTGTTAAAGTTCTACCTTCAAAATGCAAGGAATATTGGATCTTGCACTGTTGTTTGCATGAGCTGCTTGTTCAGACCAGTGTAATGTGGCAGGTCCCCCCCCCCCCACACACACATGGTAGTAAGCCATTGACAAAGCTTAATGCCATTGGGATGTGGAACTTATTTGGAGTTATTTGCAGTCATTTGTTGATACCTAAATGTGAGAAAACTTGTTCAGTGTGCTGTAATTTTTGGAATGTTGAAAAAACATCCTCAGCATTCCAAAAATTTGCATGCAATGGTTGAAAATTAAAAATTTGAAATTCATTGCTAAAATCAATGTGTATGATTTATTCTGATTTACAGTTCAGCTTACTTTTGTGCAGAGCTGTAAATCAGAACAAATTTATGAAAAGTTTATTCATGTACACTTATCAACACAAGCAAAAAACAATTCTGTCTGCCAGGTCTATAAACAAAAGCCAAGCATTACTGCAGAGCATTTAATCAGTGTGCTAATACTGCATACTTGTTAATTTTATGTGCCTTTATGTTTATGACACTTGTTGGTTGACTGCTCATATGCATTACAGCACAACTCGGGTGTATTTTAAACTCAGATATGCATTGTGGCACATCACTTATGGTGCTGTTTTACACTTATGAAAGGCAGCGGACATGTTAATCTCTGCCATTGCAGCAAAACTGTAACACTAGATCAATGATGGCAAGTGTAATCACCAAATATAAGTCATTTGGTGATTACACTAGCCAGGTTATGGCTAGTGTAATCTACTGGTTATGGCTAGTGTACTACTATGGTTATGGTACTACTAATCACCAAATCTCCAAGTCGTGGTACTACTCCATCTGGGCAATGTTCACATAGATTGCAGAAATTGACGGAAAGAGACCAAGGGGCACTGAGAAGAGCAGTATCCTGTGAACAGCATATGGATCCTGTGCTGTTCTCATTGAATTTTTTCAGCTAGGAGTTTGGGAAGGCCATAAGAACTGAACTTAGTAGAAGGATGATTATGTAGAGAGCTGCAAAGTATTGGATTTTATGAAAAAGCTGCAGCACACAAACTAGTCATCAGCCACACAGTTCACTGTGTTGATTTGCCTGGTGCATAACTCATTACTCCAAAAACTGTATTATGGAGTGATGAATTGTGGTACATGGTTTTTCTGGTATGATACCTATGTTTGGGTCCAGCAGATGTCCAGAGATATTTACCAGAGTGTATCATCCCTACTGTGAAGTTTGGCAGAGGTGCTATCAGTGTCAGTGTTGAAAAGCAATGAAAAACAATGTTGTTTTTTGTGGTTTGTGCCAGTGGTCCAAACCAGAAGAAACATTGTTCATGGAACAATGAATGCTGTGCAGTACATTGATATTATGGACATTTCTGCTCTTCTACACTTTGCAAGAATTTTGGGGAAGGGTTTATTTCTGTTTCAGCATGAGAATGCTAGTAGTGACTGGTTTGATATGGGCCTTCAAAACTTTCATTGGTTTGCTGAGAGTCCTGATTTTAATTCCATTGGACAGCAGTTAGCCTTAGAACACACTAGTACTTGCCAGTACCAATGGTTCATTTTATATTCTGATTCTTTGAGCATCTTACAGGCTTTATCATTGGTGAAATATAATCATCATCCAATTCTGTCTCGGTTTCAGCAGAAGATTCACTCTCTCCATGAATGTGAATATGATGTCTGCTCCTGCTGGATTCCTAGCCACATTGAGATTAGGGGATTTGGCTGATACTGCAGCTAAATCAGCAGTTGTCACTAATAACACTAGCCAGTAAAAAGTATTTTTTGTCATACTTCTTCAATGAAAATGTGATTCTGGAGGAAATAAACTCACTGATTAAATCGCCATAAAAAGTCTATTGTGTCTAATCAAAAGATGTACCAACGTTTAATGTCAAAATAAAGGGATATATATACGTATAATTGAAGTTTGTAATATAAGTGTAAAAAAAATTGTATGTTCTATTACATGTTTGGAGGATAGATTTACAACCCTGAGAACATGTCATGATCAGTTAATACCTGGAAAACCTTGGCACAACCTACAAAAGTCCTCACAAAAAACACTGTATGCTCTCTTCATGTTGAAAATTGTTGCATCGGAATTTGAACCTAAGAACCATAGGTAGAAGTCTGATTATGTTTATCACAAGAAAACGGAGGCCAGAATCGATTGCTAAAATTAAGAGAATTGGCTTATATCTGTTAAAATAAATCAGTATGTCATACATTACTGGCTAGTTATGTATGACATACTGATTTTAGCTAAATATACCGGAATTGGTATATTTAGCTAAAATGTAACTCCCTCTATATTTAATAACTGATGTGAAACTATCATGGTGATTTTCGAAAAAACAGCATTTAAGTTCATGGAGGTAAAAATCGTGTTGGTTAGTGTAATTGCTGCCTGTTAATATTATTCTGATTATTTGCTGCCTGCAAATAATCAGATAAAGCCTGTAATTGAACTGTGGCAGTCTAGTCTGCAGGAATCGTAAAGAGGAAGTTGTTCTTGCTTGGACCCACATAGGACACAGTCATCTGAGATATTCATATTTGCTGAGAGCTGATAACTATCCTATGTGTGTCCTGTGACATAGTTTTATCTATCAGGCATATTTTAATAGTGTCCAGATGTTAATGACATGTTTTACCACTTTTAACCATCTGACTGAGCTTGTGCGCTCGGCCAGATTTTATCTGACAATGACAGTAAGTCAGCTGTTTTAATTTATTATGACTTATTCATTTATATTTCTATATATATAAAACATAGCATGTATTTTTAGACGTATATTTACATAATGTTTTGGCCAGGTAACCTCTTTAAAAAGTTACCAGAACCTTTTTTAATTGCTTTAATGCACCTCATCTTGGTGCATAATAGCCCTCTGCTAATGCACCAATAAAATCATACACCACACCACACCATACAATTGAACAGCTTTGGGATGGACTGGAATATTGACTTCAGGCCAGGCCGACATGCCTGTAATCAACAGCTGACTTGATCACTGTGTTGAGGGAGGAATGGGCCAAAATATCACCTTGCTGGTGGTATTTTGGTCACTGACCTCTTATAGTGACACTGTCTGCAAAATACTAGTCTATGATATTCTCGTGTATCATTGTAACTGAATGTAATTACATGACCTTTTAGCTTTTATTGTGTGTATTGACAGTTTATATTTTAATGTATATTATTTTTTACTGAACTTTGTGTAAGAATATTATATTAAAAGTAGGTCTTGTTCTTTCATACTTTTGATGGTTTAAAAGAAATGAGTAAATTTTATCTGCCACTTTTGTGTACATTTAAGGACACGAGTATTTATCCTGGGTCCTTCCCATCATGTCCGTCTAGGAGGGTGTGCCTTATCTCCTGCGAGGATTTATAATACACCATTTTATAATCTTCATATTGATCAGAATAGTAAGTACTATATGTACAACTGCGAGTAACAAATATGTAATTATATATGTGTTATCTTTCTTATATTGATTATATACCTTGATATTATTTTTTCGCCTCTTTAATAATCTTCTTTTCTTATATTTCTACTTTACTTACCTTACTTCCGTTAGGTTGATATCCTGCACAATGAATGCCTCAACATGTCATATATATACTTTAAAGTTCTTACTTTTGATTAATTGTAACTTACACTCTTTGTAAACAGCATAGCACTTCAAGGTGTGTGTGTGTGTGTGTTTATATACTATTTTTACATGCACGAAAATCCACCTACACACACACATTATTATGAATGTCATTTCTGCGCTCATTTTTGATATATATATATATATATATATACATACACACAGGATGTCTCAAAAATATTGGTACAAATGTTCAGGGGAGGTAGGTAACATCTAAAGGAATGTGAATCGCATAGGAACCCATAACCGGAAACGTCACCATAAGTCGGTACACGGTGCTGTTCATCAGTTTGCGAGAGGGAAAATTTCTGGTTTACTCATTCAAGCAGTAGTTGCCACACGAAGAGCATGCATCGATATATAAACTGCGAGCTGGCAGACATGCACCTAGTGTATGGATTAGCAGAGGGCCCACACGGTGTGCGTCCCCATGCGGCACAACATCAGTTCGCAATAAATGTGTGGGCAGGTATGGTCGGTGACTGATTAGTCGGCCCATACCTGTTACCATCCCGCACGAACTCCGCTAAATATCGGATATTTCTTGAACAAGTTCTACCAGGGTTACTTGATGATGTTCCAGCAAATGTGAGACACAACATTTGGTTTCAACATGACGGGGCGCCTTCCCATTATGGAAGGTGTGTTCGAGACGCTTTGGGTGTCAATGGATTGGCCGTGGTGGACCCGTTGCCTGGTCCCCACGCTCACCTGATTTATTGAGCCTTGATTTCTTTCTGTGGGAGGCCCTCAAATCTATTGTGTATGAATCGCCTGTGGAGACGGAAATGGATCTCATGGCGAGACTCGTCTGCGCTGCTGCTACTGTCAAAGAAACTCCAGGTGTGTTTGACTGTGTCCGCCAATCCATGCTGTGTCGGTGTAACGCATGCATCGTGTCTCATAGTGGAACCTTCAAGCATCTGTTGTAACATCATGAAATGCATCCATCTCGTACTCCATTGTTAATATTATGTCAAATAAATGTTTGCCACTAATTACTGTCTTGTGTCATTTCTGCTTCTTGTGCCTCTGCTACTACTTTCCTGTGACGTTTCCGGTTATGGGTTCCTATGCGATTCACATTCCTTTAGATGTTACCTACCTCCCCTAAATGTTTGTACCAATATTTTTGAGACACCCTATATATATATGATCAAATTAATCCAAAAATTAAATAGAGAAATAAAAATTACTGAAAAATAAATAAGAAAAATTGTAGAAAAGCTAACATGAGTGGCAGCAGAAAAGCACAATCCACTACATGTTGTGTATAATAAGCTAAATTAAAATCGGATATTGCCAGTAGCATGGCAAACCAGTAGAGTGAAAATGAACTAAACCAAATAAAATAACAATAACAGACAAATATAGGGGTGGGGGGATAAAGAAGAAAAGGGTAGGGTTGAAGCAACGTTCCTAAAATAATTTAGAAATTAAGCCAATTAAAAGAAATTTAGTGGTGCCACCTAGTAAGCACCAGTTTCCGAATTATGGGAAATCTCACTAAGGTGGAAATGTAAACTAATAACATTACATGACCAAATAAACTGAAAAATAAAAAATTAAAAAATATTGAGAAAATAAGCTAAATTAAAATAGGATATTGCCAGTAGCATGGTTTGTCATGCTACTGGCAATATCCTATTTTAATTTAGCTTATATATATATATATATATATATATATATTTTTTTTTTTTTTTTAATATAGATGAAAACTACAGAGTTTTGCATAAGTTTGGAATCAAAGGCTGTACATTTTATTTACTGTTTATTTTTATTTCTGTTGTAACTGATGTAGTAATTCTTCAGTGTTGTAGGTCATAGTGAGAAGTTGCAGTGTTCAGTGCTCATTCACCTAAAACATCCTCCAGTTACTTGATCCTGTGTATGTGTGAAAGTTACTAGAGAAATTCAGGGAAACAGGGTCATCATTGGATAACAAATGCAGTGGATCGTCACATTTTCTGACAAAGCAACAAATGACAGCAGTGCTTGGAAAGTTTGCATTTAGCTCAAACAAATTACTGCATTTGTCTTTGGAAACTGGAGTATCAGATCAGAATCTAGTTTCACTGAATCTTGAAGAGAAATCAGAGAAAACAAACTGCAAGTTCTTTAGGCACCAAGTGAGGATGATCCTCATTGACTTTTAGAGTTCTGTGAATGATTATTATGCTTGGCACTAGAAAATCTGGTTTCAAAACAACCATTCTTTTTAGCAGTAAAGTTAATTGTGTGTCAGATGAGTTTAATTGGATAAACATACATTATTTGTCTAAAAGTAACCCTAAATGCATTTGCCCGTCTAGGGAGCAAGGTGGTAGCTCTCTTATACATTATATGACCAAAAGTGTATTGTGTACTGTTTCAGACAACAACATAAATCTTGTAGCTCTGCCTAAGCAGAAGACAGATGGTATCATAGATTGGAAATGATCAACTTTCAGCAGAAGATGTGGTTGGATGCCATGTCAGTAATCTTTCTGTGCACACAAGTATAGCTTGTCTGAAACCCCAAAAAACTTCATGGCAGATGTTATTCAAAGATTGAAGATTGTAAGTGATACTTCAATGAAAAAAGCTCATGGATGGTCTTATAAGCTCGTGGAACTTGTTAGACAAACCATAAAGAGGGTAGTTTGTGTCTTGAGCATGTTGTCTGCAGAAAACATCATGGAACAGGTACAAGACTCCACAGGAATATTTGTCTGTTTGTAAACCATACATACAGAACTGCATAACCATGGTAGGGATGTTGAATGTAAACCCACTATCAGGGCTATTAAGGAATCAGTGTGAAACTGCATTGGTGTTGTTCTTGATATTCAGGAATGACTACACTCCAAATGGTCTGGCATTCAGGCCTAATCTTTTCTGATTAGGTTGTTGATAGGATTCAACACAGAGATGTTAAAAATTAAGTAGCTCTATTGTGTGGGAGTTTAACTTAACGTTAATTTGTACATGATAAATTCACTTGATAATAACAGTGTACAGATTAATTTGTTATTCACATTTCAAATTAATTCATTAACTTAATTTTATTTTAAGAAATTCAAGCTAAGCATTTAAATGTTTTATATTTAAAAACATTTACACTCTGTGTATTAGAGAAGAAATGTCATTCTTCTCTAATACCTTTTTAATTGAAGTAAACCAATAATTTATTATAGTTAAACTGAAGTAAAGTTACTATTAGTAACCAAATACTAAATAGAGGTTAAAATTTGGCACAAGCTGTTCAGCTTATACTAACATCCAGTGTTGTATAAGTCATTTACATCCAGCATGGATAACATTCAGTAACATCTTAACTTCAATCTCTCTCTCTCTCTCTCTCTCTCTCTCCCCCCCCCTCCCTCCCCAACCAAGAGCTGCAGGATCACTCCCTGCCGAGGGATCTTGATCCATCAGTCTTGTGGTGCTATCTGATTTGTGGGTGATTATCAGGTCTAGAATATTCTTGCCCCTAGTACTTTCCCTAACATGCTGATACAGATGACAAATGTTTAATTAATTTAAAAATTTTGTTCCTCATAATGGGTTTCCCCTCTAACCTGCTCCAGTCAGTAAGGGGCAAATTGAAATTATCCATTAGAAGCCATTCACACTTGCTTTTCCATTCCAATTTTATCCTTTTCCTTTTGAGAATAGCCAAAAGTTGCATTGTGCCAAATCGGGCAAATAAGGTTGGTGTAACACAGTGGGAAGCTTTTTCATGCACATGAATGGTTTTGCATGTTGTTCAAATTTCATCATTTTCAGTAACCTCAACAAATGAGAAAAGCATTCACTCAGAACAGCTTTTTGTTAGATTGATGCATAACAAGTCAAAACCTGGTGTGCACATGCTCAAAAGATGTAAGCCTCACTTACAATTATTATAAGAAATATAAGGTCATTCATTTAAACTTTTTGATCCAGTCTTATATTGAATTATATCTAAATCATCAAGAACAATGCCATTGTTTAACAGCTAATTCCTTTCACTTACCATTGTACAGTAGACTTTCAGAATAATGGCACCTTCAGGGATTCGAGATGCCATTATTTTGATTTTTCTTTTTCTAGAAAGTTTTATTTTTAATATATTTGGAGAAATAATGAATCTAAATAGAGAAATTAAGATTAAGAATGCAATTTTATTAACTGCACATAAAAAACAATACATGTTGGCAATCCAGTGTTATATTCTGCCATTAATACGCTCCTGCTTATGCCCCGTTCTATTTTATTTATTATATCAAGTTTAGTCTGCGCAGGTAGCACAGTGGTATTGTCACCGTCCTCCCCACACCGGTGGAAAAGGCCCTGGTTCGAATCCTGTCGATGACACAAGGAACTTTTATGGGCTTATTTCACTCCGTGGCTGAGTTAGTCAGTCTCAGGTGTAGATAGCAAAGATTTATTCCTCCCAGAAACTGGGGTTTTTTGTTCAGCAAAACAGGCAAATCGACCAGAGAACAGATGCAATTTACAGACATAGTATGCATGGGTATATGAATTAATTTTCCAGGTGACTCTAATGTAATAGTTTGGATTATATCAAATTTGTCACTAAGCTTTAAGTTGTTCTTCCTTTCTTCTCTGTATGAGGTTTATTAACTTCAGGAGCCATAAGTGAGGGGTTTTTAATTTAAAATAAATGTAAAACAGCGGTATAATCCGTGATTTGAAAGCATGCTTGTCTTAGAAATTGCTGTTTTTTAGGATGATGGATTATCTGCTTTCTGTTGTTCTAGTTTATAATAATCTAATTTTAAAATATGAATAGTGTAATCATAGTTTAAACCATATGTTTTAGTTTATCAAGAACTCTATAGCACAGGATTATTTGAAGAGATGACAATTCACACGGACGAAGATGAACATAGCATTGAAATGCACCTTCCATATATTGCAAAAATAATGGAAAAGTAAGTTTTACTTTATTACATGCTCTCTGATGATATATAAATTTATTTGAAAGTACCAATTATTTTTGTGTTATAGTTACATTTATATAGAATATTTATATTTGTTTGGGGTAACAGCTGGAAATCAAGAAAAATGACAACATTGGTCTTTTATAAGTAATTTCTGATGATAATATGAGTATTAAGGTACTTTACTTCATTATTTGTGTGTTATTTTAAAGTTAAGTAACAGAACAGAGATTAGAAGAAGTTAATTTGATTAGTCTGTGTGTGATTAATATCAAGGTGTTTAATCTGGTGTGTTACCACCACCACTTTGGTTATTGGAGGATTGATGTGACGAAACCCCTGTCTTCAGAGAGTCTTCAAAGCAATCTTCCACTAATCCTCATCTCTTCTGTCATGCACTACGAGTGATGCCTTTTGAGATTGTAATGCACATAATACCAGTATCTCTTGCAGTTTGAAGGTACATCTCTAAAACAGTTTTCACAGGCTGGCCATTAGATAGTCTACCAGAGTGACCATATTGCTAACTATTGAGGTATCTGGATTGGATAGTGTAAAATCTCACTGCCAAGGTGCCTTCTAGTGACTGGAGAGAGTCCAAGTAGTCTGTATGCTGGAGGCATTATTGAGGCCACATTATGTTGAGGAACTGGGTGTACGACATATCTAAAAATTTCATTAATTCACACATGTTCACCTCCCTATTTTTGCTTATCTACTGAATGCATCACGAATATTCAAGCTAATGGAACAAAAATTATCTCATTCATTTTACAAATATACCCAGTCTCATTTCCGATCATAATGATGTCCATTTCTACCTACAGTCTATAAAGACTTATTTTCTGACAGAGTCCCAATTGTCGGCTTCCTCAACCACTACTCATATGACCGTGATGGTATAGCAGTTTTGTCACTTGTTTGGAGAGGGCTGGGTTCAAGTGCTATCATACACTTAAAATTTTTGAGACGACTTCTATCATGGCTGTAGTTAGCTGATATGAAGTGGAGGAAGTAGGGTTCCCCCATGTGTTATTGCAGGTTTTTCAGCCTGCACAACATGCAGATTGGCCTTGAACACACACTTGTACAGACATAATGCACAATGGCACAGTATGGTCTAAATCCAACCAGAATACCAAACAATCCTAACCATCCAATACCCTTGACTGGGGCGCCTCCGTAGCCAGGTGGGCAAGAGCAGCAGTTCGTAGCACAGGCTTCTTGATTAGACCAGGGTTCGAGCCCGTGACCACCAAATACGGAGAATGCGGAAAGTTTAGAGAATGACCACCGGATATCCCCGGAGCAATATGGCCTTAGTTGCTAATGCTCCTAAAAACCAAATAACAAACAAACACTCTTGACCTTTTTCTCACGAACAACCCTTCCAAGTACAAGTGAAAAATGTTATAACACGATGCTGTGGGTCCAAAGAATCACATCACGATCACATAAATTCTAGCCATTTTTCAGCATTCAAACTTCATACATACTATCAATTTTGATTCTCTTTTTTTTTTTTTTTTTTTTTTGTATGATAATTGCAATACTACGTCTAAGAAAAAGCCAACCAAAGAATAATAATGGAAATAATTCGCAATTGCATTGTTTTAATCTTTTATTGATGCACTGTAGAATAAAGCATTTTAAAAAACCAACATTCGTGTTAAATATACATGAACACACACCTTTTGTCATAAAAACAAATCAATATTCACAAAAACTGCTTTTCCACCTGGTTGTATTGACTGTTATGTTTGTGTTTTGAAATTAAAAAATGGTTAAATTCAGTAGAAAAAGGAGACCATAATGCAGTGTTCTTTCAACTAAGTAGACATTAGTGAACAAACTTTTGCACACTTCAGTTACTTTTAAGTCTTTCATTTTTTAAAAAAACAATCAAGGGTTGACTGTTTCATTGCAACTCTGTTTCTTTTTAACAATTTTAAGGCATTTTAACTGTAAAATTAAAAGGAATCTACCTTTTCTGTTTCATGAAATTTAAGTCCAGTTTGCAAACCAGCGAGTGCCTCCGTGATCTTAGGTGGCGGCTCTGGCTCCTCGTCTTCATCGTCTTCAGTTGCATCTGGATCGCGACTTTCACCACTAACGTTTTTGATTATTTCTGAGTCAGTCATGCTCATATGTAGGACAGTTGTTGTCCCCATCTACCCAATGTTCTGTCATGGCCCTTTTTTCCTCTATCTACAAACTGTGTCAGTACTTGCTTGGCATTTGCCACGGCATCTCTCAAGCCTTCATTAGTGTACCTTTCCAAGAACTTGTCAGCAGCAGCAACATCATGCTCTATAAAGCCCTCAAAATCATTCTCTGCATCACTGTCACTAGCTACGTGGGAGTTATCTGGGATCAGACTTGCACCCAATATGTTCCTCCAACATTTTGATATACACCTTTTTGTTATGGTTTCCCACGCTTTGCCACCAATGTAAAAAACTTCCTTTAAGTTCAGCTTCTCTAAAAATAAGGTAACAGAATCCTCACTAGCAATTATTTGCTGTATCAGAGTCTTGCAAAAGTTCATTTTAAACGTTGATATAATCCCTTGATCCAGAGGCTGTATCTTTGATGTGGTGTTTTTCGGTAAGTAGTTCACTCGGATTTTACCATCTCTGCTTATTAGGTTATCAGCAGCAAGATGGTTAGGGCAGTTATCCAGCAGCAAGAGAGCTTTGGTATCCAGCCCTTGTTGCTGTAAGTGTTTACGTACATCAGGTGCAAATTGCTTATGAAACCAGTTTACAAAAATACTGGAAATCATCAATGCATTTTTGCTAAAGTCATAGGCAAATGGCATAGAGGCCATGTTCACATGATAGAAACACAGTGGCGATTTAAACTTTTTACACAAAGTGGCTTCAGCTTGTAATTTCCTGTTAAGTTTACACAGAAAAGTACAGTCACTGTCTTTCATTTGCCTTGTGTTCTTTGAGTGTCGTTCTTACCAGCCAAAGTGGAATTGGGTAACATTTTATAACAAAGTCTCATCACAGTTATATTCACATGATAGAAGCACTGTGGCGATTTAAACTTTCCTATGCAAAGTGGCTTCAGTACTCGCCTGTTCTGCAGTATAGCCATCTTCAATTATTTTCTGAAGCTGGGTAGGGTAAGAGCATCCAGCTTCATTATCAGCTGAACGTATCTCACCCGATATAACTGTTTTGGTTATTCCATGCTGCTTTTTAAAATGTGTTAGCCATCCATTACTTGCAGTGAATGCTGTGGACTCATTTCCATGAAGATTGTTGTGGAATATTTTATCTTGGGTTTGCAGATGGGATCCAGATAGAGGTGCTCCTTCAAATTGTTCTGGAACAAATTACTGAAACACAGCTTTATCCAATTGTTCGTCTTGAGGCTGCTGCAGACTTTTTCATTGTCTGCAGCAGCCAAGGCTATGGAAACAAGCGATTCCATCGCTTGTTTCCATAGACTTGGCTGAATCACAGTTTCTCCTCTTCTTTCTTCCATCCATGCACTGTAGATTCATTCACTCCAAGGTCTCTAGCCATTTGAGTTTGCTGGACTCTGGACTCGATTCTGTCAACAGCAGCAATTTTTTTCTTCTATAGTAAACTTCCATATTTTTTTAAGTTTCAGACGTTTATTTAAATTAATACTGTATTTTAAAAATATAACTTACAATTTGAGAAACAAGAAAAATCAACAGCGATTGAACTGGGAGGGGTGTTTTCCCGCACGAAAACCCTACTTATTTCCCTCTTATTTGTATACCTCCGCCTAAATAATTTGTATAGACCCAATCACTATGTTATTTCTTAAATTTATTCTTTTCATACATTTCTAACACCAACTTTGTTTCCCTTACCGTGGAACCTTTTCATCTCCTACTGTTAGACCCCCCCTACTGACTATGCTACTTTTGAACTATGCCAAGCCACATTTCCCAAAAATGACTAAATTCCGCGTCTTAAGTTGTGGCATGATAGAGGCATTAAATTGATGTTGACTACCTCCCTGAGCACCCTTTAAATCCCTGGTCTTACTACTTTGCTTTGTCCATTGTTCTGACAAGTCTACTCCCACTAACTGACATGTTGTTTTATTTGTTCGTAAAATTATCTTATTTTCACATACTATTCTTGTACAGAGAAATAGATATTTGTAAGACTTTGTGTCTTATGAACTTTCGTAAAAATCTAAATTCGTAGGAATCCAAAATCTTCAGTGACTAACAACACGTTTCAACTGACAAAACATGGGCGCCATGCTTGCATCGTATTATAAGTGAAATCACATTCTAACGGGTTTCAGCTGTATATGGTAGAAGTGAATGGTTCTCTAGACACTTCAGATCACAACTTGGTGATGGTCTCTTCTCCAATGGAACCTTTCTTCCATGGCCATTCTCAGCCTCACATCTTTGACATTACAAGAATGCAAAATGGGATAATTTTCAAGATTTCTATTCTTTTCCTTTGTTGGATCACTGTTTTAAATCTTCTGATGTCAGTATTCCCTGAGATCTTGTCAGTGAAATTATTCTTGCAGGGATGAAATCCTTTATTCTACACTCCAACTTAAAATCTTGTCCTTTATCTAAACCTTGGTTTTCCAATAAAAGTGGCAACGCTGTTCAAGATAAGAATGTTGCGTATATCAATTGGCTTGCATCCAAATCTTCAAGTTCATTTTTTCCTTTTGCAAAAGGATTGCAACAAATGTAAAGCAGTTATTAATCAATCCAAACTACATTTTGAACCTTAAGAGTAGAAAACTCACTTCTTCTCCAAATGGTAGTTGAGCATTCTGGTCTCTTACAAAGGCTATTGGCTAAACTTTCCTCCATCGGTATTCCCACCTCTGTCAAAACCTGATGGTTCTATTGCTGCCTCAACTAAAGATAAACTCTAACTCCTGACTCTTATATCGGCGATCTTGGTAAACCACCTCTTACCATTTCCAGTACACTCCACTCGATGCCTCCAGTATGTCTTCCTTCAAAAGGATGTCAGAAGAATTTTGAACAGTCTTGATGCCAAGAAAGCTTCAAATCCTGATGGTATTTCTCCACTTGTTCTCAAAACATGTGTTCCTGAAATTACTCCTTTTGTGTGTAATAAATTTGTTTGTATCTAGCCAGTTCCTACAAAGGGTGACAAATCCTTCCCATCCAGTTATTATACCATTGCACTCACTTCTACTCTTTTTAAAATAATGGAGAAATCCATTAACTGCCAACTCCTAAACTATTCTAGAAACTTTCCATCTGATCAATGATCACCAGTTATGGATTCCATCAGTGTTACCCTCATGGGTAGTAGGGTTTTAGGAGTAGGTGACATATTAGCTTATGTTGCCCATATGTGGACAAATTCAGTAGAAAAGTGTGGTAAAACTCAAGCAGTTGCTCTAGACATTTCAAAAGGTGTTTGATTGTGTTTGGCATAAAGGTCTTCTAAGTAAGATTCCACCTTATGGGTTGTTCAACTTTCTGTTTTTTGTAATTGGTTATACAGTTTTCTCTCTGGCTGCTCACTGTGGATGATGATAGATGGCTCTGTCTTCTCCACTGATGCTGGTGTTCCCAGGGTTCAGCTCTTTCTCTTGGTCTTTTTCCTTTTATACTTTAATAGTTTTGCTGATGATAGCACATTGCATTCCACCTTCCAGTTTGTGAAACCTTGCCCTGCAGAAACAGCTCCAACTTGTCAAATATTCACTATCAGTTTCTTAAATGCTGACTTCCAAGTAATTCTTCAGTGTGATGAAAATAACTTCATTAATTTTAATCCTTCTAAAACTCAGTCCAGTCTCATATTTCTCAAAAAGGTTTCTTCTGCTTATCTTTGATGATGCTCCAATTTCTAGACAAGATCACATATCTTTATTGGGGTTGCTCTTCCAATCTCCCTAGTCATAAGCACATCATAAATATTGCTTCCTCTGAATCTCCAAAACTGGTTTTTGCTTTTGTTCTCGGCATTACTTTTTTTTTTGTAAACATCTACTCAATTTATACAAATCTCAAATCTGCCCTGCCATGGAATATTGTTCCCATATCTGGAGCATTGTCATAATCTCTCTCTCCCTCCAGCTTCTAGACTCCATTCAACAGAGGGCAGTTAAGTTAATTAATGACCCATTTCTTACAAAGTCTCTCTCTCTCTCTCTCTCTCTCTCTCTCTCTCTCTCTCTCTCTCTCTCTTATAGACATTCTGTTTCTGCTGCAAGCCTTTTCTATAGGTACTTCCGTGAGGACTGTGCTTCTAAATTGGCTTCTTTAATTTCCTATCTTCCAAACCAGCACTAACATATGCTGCAACCACTCAACATCCATTTACTGTCCTACTTCAAACTCACCCAGCTAAATTTTCTTCTTCCTCATTTATCTCTTTAACTTCTGTTTTCTGGAATAACCTGTCTTTGCATGTAATTTCCTGAAAATTACAGAAATAGAAGTCTAATATCAACAAGTATATTCTTCTCAAACTTCAACCCACATATGGTACTATGCACTATAGGTTATAATACCTTTCATGTTTTGGGATTTCATATATAAAAAAAAAAAGTTGCCGAAGCATCCATAACCCAACAAGTACTACCTGTATCAGTTGCCTTAATTATTCACTATGATCCATTCGCTTCAAAGGTGTTAATTGTGTATATTTCCACCCTTATATTCCTTTTTCAAAAACTTCTTAATTTGGAATCTTCTGTTTTTGATCTCCTCTGGCTTAAAATCTCCCTATCCCATTCTGTCATCTATTCATCTATTACCTTTATTAGTCACCCAACTCCACTAATCACTTGGAACTTTTTGACTCACTTTCTTTGAAACTTGACTTTCTCTAGTCTAATTTTTCTAACAGCGAGGTAATTTTCCTTAGTGATTTTAATGTTCACAACTCCTGCTGGCTTCAGCTTTCCAATTACAGTAGACTCTCGATTTTCCGGGATAGATGGTAAAAAACAAATCCCAGATAATCGATTTCCCGGTTAATCCAAAAATACAGAAGTCCCCGACATAACTAAGAGATACGTTCCAGGACTTCTTACTTCGTCGAGTTTTACGTAACTCGGGAATGACTAGTAACATATTGCTACTATATTATTATTGACAAATCTGAATTCAGCGCGATACTTGTTAATCTTTGACCATTTTCATACATTCTTATTAGTTTAATTTTCTGATCCAAATCGATTGCTTTCCTTTTGTTGGTAGATGTACTAGTAGCACTGTCACTTATTCTCATAGTCGGCACCATGATAACGGTCACAAAATGAAATTTTCTGTAAAGAACTTCACAGGGTTAAGGCGAAAACTCACCATTATCACCCTGCACGAGCTCACATTTTACTAAAGCACATTTCTGGAGGTCAACAAAAAACAAAACAATTGGCACTTTCCGTTTTATTGGGCGTTTCTGTTAGCACAATCTATTATAAACAGGTAGTAAACTCGATCTTATTTCATTTACGATAATACCAGTAGCTAGAATTCTGTGAGTTTTTACGTTATTATGGTGAAGTGTGTGTCCCCTTCACTGACATCTTCAGTCATATAAAAAAAACCATAAATAATTGTAAGAATCTTCTCTTCTTTCCTATTTTTTTGCTTGTTACTCCGATCTCACTTGTGCAATTTGTGTGTGCCGTGATCGTCGTTATTGATTGCTTATTATTATTATTTTTTTTTTTGCTGTTTTAAATTTTACAATCCTAAAAATTAAAAAAAAAATAAAAAAAAAAAGAATTGAGTGAAAACAAATTTATGTGAATCCGTAGTTGCATAAGTCGGGGATTTACTGTATTGAAAAATGTTCAGCAACCTACGTAAAAGATATGGTGATAGATACCTACGTACTACTCGTACTACGTACTACTCGTGTGTCCAATACGTTGCTTCCCTTTATTTTTTGCAATGTCGATTTTAAATCGAATGGCTTCCCTTTATTTTTTACAATGTCACGTATGGTTTGGTCACCAACATTATAATGGTTCTTTAAAGATTTAACAGATGCACCGTTTTCAAACTTTTGAATAATTTCAAGCCTTTGTTTAATTGAAGGCGCAACTCCTTTGCATTTATCTATCATTTTCGCAATTTCTAAACAAAAAAAATATATTTACTATAAAAAAATTTCCACATCCCTGACATAAATAACGAAACAAAAAAATTTGTCTTTTTGCGGTGTGACGGAACACAACAATCGACGCGATGCACTAAAACAAACTAAACATTTGGTTTATTATTATTATTTTTTTTTTTTTTGAGTGCTGGTGTGAATGAAGACAGCAGGAGTTGCAAGATAATAGGCACATTAATCTCACAATGACGACTTATAACACCACTTCTTGTCGCTTATTTACGACTTGCAAATTATCTGTTTATACCTATTCTAGTTATTACTTGAATTTTATGATTTATGGTTGTTTTTTTTTTTTTTTTTTTTAATTTGGAGTCTTGAAGTGTCCCAGTTAATCTGATCCCGGTAATCGAGAGTCTGCTGCATATACGGATTCAGCTGGTCAAGATTCCGAGACTTGCAATTGCTAATGACTTGATGCAGCTTGTTCATTTACCCAGCAGAATACTAGAGAATCCTAACCACACATCCAATACTCTTGAGCTCTTCCTCATCTACAACCTTTTAAAGTACTTGTTTGATGATGCTGCTGCTAGCCCTCTAGGCACCTCAGATCACAACGTGATGATTTTTCTCTTCTGTAGTGGATTCTCTCACTTGGTTGGCATTACAAGAATGTGAAATTTTCCTTTGTTGGATTAGTCTTTTAAATCTTTTTTTTCCCAATGCTTGCTCAGATCATGTTGGCAATGTTATTTTTGTAAGGATGATATCCTTTATTTCCATTTCATCCTGAAATCTTGGCCTTCATCTAAACCTTTGTTTTTTAATAAATATGCTAAGGCTGTTGAATGTAGTATATTGACTACTACATTCAAATTGACTTGTATCGAAATCTCTAGCTTCATTTTCTGCCCACAATAAAGTTTGAAACAATTATAAAACACTTTATATTCAATCCAAGCTCCATTTTTAAACGTTAAGAGTAGAAAACTTGCTTCTTGCCCAAGTGGTAATCAAGCATTCTGGTCTCTTGTTACAATCATTAGCTGTAATTTCTGCTGATCAGTTCCACCTCTATTACAATCTAATAGTACATTGAATCCTCAGCTAAAGATAAAACTGACTTAATAGTCCTACTTTCCATCTAACACTTGTATCAACGACTTTGGTAAATCACTATCATTCCAAATACACTCTGCCCAGTGACTCCTGTGGGCCGACCGGGCTAGCCGAGTGGGTAAAGTACCTGCCCGGCAACCCAAAGGTCGCGGGTTTGATTCCCGCCTCGGGCTTGGATCAAAGTACTGCAAAAACCTTGGGAGGTGCAATATGGCCACAGAAGCCGATGCGCCAACAATTACCAAATAAAAAAAAAAAAAAAAGACTCCTGTGGTCTTCTGACAGAAGGATGTTAAAAGAGTTTGGAACATCTCAAAGTCAAGAAAGCTGCAGGTCTTGATGGCATTTCTGCATTTGTCCTTGAAAATTGAGCTTCTGGGCTTGCTTCTCTTCTTTGTCACCTTTTCACATTTTCTTAATCCACTGGAGTTTTCCTTTATGAAAATTTGCTCGTAGTCAGCCAGTAACAAATCCCTCCCTTTCAGTTATCACCTCATTATATTTATCCCTTCTCTTTTCAAGTAATGATGAAATTCATTAACTGTCAGCGGGTAGTTGATTGCTGGAACTTCCATCTGTTGTTGTGGAAGTTGATAGCTTAAATAAATTCAAGGAAGTGGACAAACTTGGAGCGAACGGATGGGTGAAATGGGAAGGTTTTTTTTTTTTTTTTGCTGATGCTGTATACGCTTGCTTTCTTGCATCATATGCCTCTGCTAATGCTAATCTCTTAAACTATCATATAAGGTCTTCCAAATGAACAATGCTTTCTGCTGTGGATTCACTCACTATTGATCCATTGGTGATATATTGGCTTATATTCACTGTCCAAGCCAGTCGACATCGCTGGACAGTGCAGTGTTGAGGCAGTTTGGTGTGACATAAGCATTGGGAGATCAAAATTGAGAGTGGGAGTGTGCTATAGGCCTAATGACTGTGATGAGTATAATAAGAAACTGTACAGGGAAATAGAGTGGGCCAGCAAATCAGAGAGTCTTATAATGGGAGATTTTAATTTCCCAGATATTGACTGGAATTTGGGGGCTGGTCACTCACACACTAGCAGGGCTTTTGTGGATTTATTGGATGATTGTTTTCTACATCAGCATGTTCGGGAGGCAACTAGAGGGAGTAATACTCTTGATTTGATTATCAGCAGTGATTCTTCATGCATTAAGAATCTGCAGATAAATGAACCACTAGGTGGCAGTGATCACAGTGTGTTGAAGTGGGATTTACTCAAAGAGGTAACTACCATTAGGGGTAAAGGGAAGGGTTATTGCTTCCGTAAAGGCGACTATGATGGACTGAGACAGTATTTAAATTCTATACAGTGGGACCAACTGATGATGTTACTGACAGCAAATTCAAAATGGGAAGTATTCAAAGAACTTATCTTGGAAGCTACTAGGCTTTACATACCAACTAAGAAATATTGTTCGAGGTTTAGGCCAAAATGGATATCAGATGAATTAATGAGGCATATGGCAGAGAAGAAAAATGCATGGGATACTTAAAAATTAACACATGACACAGAAGCCTATGATAGATACAAGTTGATATGCAACCAAGTTACAAAGGAGGTTAGGCAGGTGAAAGCAGATTACGAGAAATCCTTGGCAAGAGATGCAAAGAAAAACAGCAAAGAGTTCTTTACTTATGTAAACTCTAGAAGGAAGGGGATGAATCAGATTGGTCCACTTGATATTGATGGGTCAACTGTTGATGATCTTGCTCAGGTAGCTAACAAACTAAATGAATATTTTGCATCGACATTCACACATGAGGAGTTATTCAGCGAGCGGAATGCCAGAGGTGTATTCAACTCTAGCAGTAAGCTACAGAATCTTGAAATAACTGGGAGTAAAGTGGAGGAGAAATTGTTCAAGATAAACACAAGAAAGGCACCCGGGGTGGATGGGATCTATCCAGTTATATTAAAGGAGGCAGCAAAGGAAGTAAGCAAACCCTTAGCCATAATTATGAGAGCTTCCTTGGACTCAGGGGAGGTACCCATAGACTGGAAATGTGCAAATGTGACCCCAATTCACAAAGAAGGATCAAAGGCTGACACAAATAATTATAGACCTGTGAGCTTAACTTCTGTTCCAGGAAAATTAATGGAGGCACTGGTTAAAGAAGTACTGCAGGATCATTTAGACAAGACTTCAGTTATAGCTCGGACACAGCATGGTTTTGTTAAGGGGAAGTCTTGCCTGACCAATTTGATTGGATACTATGATGCAGTCACAAAAGAACTGGATGCAGGGAATAGCTTTGATATTATATACTTGGATCTTAGAAAGGCTTTTGATACTGTTGCACATGGAAGACTGCTACACAAATTGGAGCAGTGTAACATTGGAGGCAAATTGCTGCAATGGATAAAGGGGTGGTTGAGGGGGAGAAGACAGAGTGGTAATCAATGGACACTGCTCATCGTGGACTAATGTTATTAGTGGAGTCCCTCAGGGCTCAGTGTTGGGTCCATTATTGTTTTCTGTATTTATAAATGATATTGATGACGGTATATCAAGCTTAATGTCCAAGTTTGCAGAGGACACAAAGGTTGGCAGGGTTGTCAAGGACACTACTGACACTACGCTGCTGCAACGGGATCTGGAAAGGTTGAGCAGATGGGCTGAGAGGTGGCAAATGAAGTTTACCATTGACAAATGTAAAGTACTACACATGGGAAACAGCAACCCCAGAGCAACGTATCAACTCTGTGGTACTACACTGACAGTGGTAGAGAATGAAAGGGACTTGGGGGTGGTTGTGCAGGCAGATATGAAGTTCTCTGAGCAGTGCAGACTGGCTGCAAGAGTAGCTCATGGAGTATTGTCAATGATATACAGGAATTTTTCCAGCAGGGATAAGGAGGTGATTATTCCCTTGTATAAGGCAATGGTCAGGCCACACCTAGAGTACTGTATAGAGGTCTGGAGGCCTCATTTCAAGAAGGATGTAGAGCTGCTGGAACGAGTACAGAGAAGGGCAACAAGATTAGTGAATGGAACAAAGGGGTGCTCTTAAGAAGAAAGGCTTAAGTTTTGCAAATTACAGTGTCTGGTGACTAGGCACCAGCGAGGTGATCTGATAGAGGTGTATAAAGCCTTGAATGGTTTGAGCATGCTCAATGCTGATGGGATTCTTCCTCTAGCTCAGAATAATCACCTGAGAGGGCATAAATTCAAATTGAGGAAAGACAGATGTAGGATAGACGTGTGGAAATTTGCCTTTAGCCAGCTGGTTGGTTGGTGGAACAGACTTCCATCCCTTGTCGTGGAGGTTGATAGCCTAAATAAGTTTAAGGCTCAGCTGGACAGGTATTTTGAACGAACAGAGGGGTGAATTGGAAGTGGGGGTTTTTTTTTTTTTTTTTGGCTGATGCTGCATAAGTTTGCTTTCTTGCATCAAATGCCTCTACTAATGCTAATATTACTTAACTTCGGACAGATTCAATGGAAAAGTTTGGTGAAACTTATTCAGTTGCTTTTAACTTTCCCAAGACCCAGTTGACTGTGTTTAGCATAAAACTCTTGTAACAAGTTCCCATCTTGTAACATTTTTAGTTTACCAAGGCTGTACCTGGTCTTCATTTTCAGCTTACTAGGTATGCCATTTTTTTTACTCTTATTAATAAGGATGAACAAGTAGAATATTGACATTTTGGACTATTGAACATATAATAAGTCTTGACCGAATGAAATGAACAGTACATGCTGCATTTTAAAGTGGTTATTAAAGCACATTTTGTAGTTCTGAATTGAAAGATGGTTGCACATCTTCATTTAGCGGTCATGCCTGCATACTTTTTCTGAGAAGATATATAAGATTGAATAGTTCTTGAAGTGATGTCAAAATTTTAGCCTTTAGATTTATATGACTAACTGCAGAACTCATTAAAAGTGTTTGATTCCATACACCAATATTTCTTAAACTGGAATATGTATGAAACCTATACTGAGCTTTGGTGGCACACTGAAATAATTGAGGAATCTATAGGTTATAATGGAATTTTATTATAGTTGCTTATAAATAAAATTTACAAAATGAGTTTTCTTAAAAATAAATTTATACAGAATTAATTTTTAAACCATTTTTAATTTTGGAAGTATTTATTTATAAACAAATAAAGAATAAATATTATATGTATACCTTTACATTTGATAAAGTAAAATAACAAACAAATGAATAATGTAAATTAATTCGACAAAAAAAATGCAGTAAAAAAAAAATTGCCAAGAATAGGCATATGAAGAATATTTTGTTGGAAATGTGGTTACTTGTGTCATTAAAGTTAAATATTGCTGCCATTTGTTATTTAATCAAAATAACATTTCTGTTTTTTTTTTTTTTTTGTTTTTTTTTTTAATTGTTGGGTGCAATAAATGCTAATAAGTGAATGTTCCAGGATGTGTGGGTGGACAGGTGGATGGATTGATGCACAAGAGAGATGGCCCTTTATACTTGGGTCCACTGTATGCATTATGACTTTTTATTTATCTGCAATTTTTCATCCTAGCTTCTCAACCCAAAACATTTTGTTAAATAAAAATGAGCAAGGAATGGGTGAAAATATAGCAGAATAAAATCTTAGTGTGAACCAACAAAATTTGTAAACCATAATTAATAAAATACAACTTACAGTTGTATTTTTAACAACAAATGCATAAAATTAAAATTTTTAATTAATAAAAAAATTTGATATTTTATGATTAAAAAAAAGTGGAGTGTAATAGATGCTGTGTAATCAGATGTTTTCCAATTTGTATAGTGTGATTGCCACCAGAGGATAAAAATACTGTGCATTGCTATCACTTCATTTTTGTGTATAATTTAGTTTTCAGTTTTACTTTGTTTCAGTAATATTTTTTACTGTTAAAAGTGTTCATAATTTCTTTAACTCATCTTTTAAAAGATAAGCTCCATTCTAACAGATTTTTTTCAGTGACATATGATTAAAGAAAAAAGAAAGTCTTTGTTGCTCATGTTTTAAAATAAAGCTCAGTTTTGAAAATTGACTTTTCAGTTTTTACACAGTGTAAAAATGCCTAAACTAGTTTCCAGTACATAATTTTGTTGGATTTTTTAGCAACCAGTTCACAATAATTCCTATTTTGGTGGGCTCTCTAACTACAGATAAAGAGGTTGTGTATGGAAATATCTTCAGCAAATACTTGGCAGATCCAAACAGTTTATTTGTAATTTCATCAGATTTTTGTCATTGGGGTGAGTAGGAAGTTTTGATAAATATAGTATAAATAAGGTAAATTTTTAAAGTACTAAAATTACAGTAAACTTCACTTATCCAATATAAAATGGGATAATGAAATTGCAGTTTTGGATTGGAGTTTGAAAACAAAACCAGAATTTCTGTTATACTTTTAATTTTTTTATTGTATTAATAACATTAAGATCGAAGAGTAAATTATGCTCCTTGGTTAAGGGGGGGGGGGAAATCAGCTTTGAGTTTTAGGACTTATCATTTACTAAATTCCTTATCTTTTTTTATGCCTCTTGTGCCATTTAAGTATAGTACTACTGTAATGAGAATTTCATGTGTCATATAGCTGATAGGTTAGGTTGTAATTGGCTCCTGTAAAAATGAAGTTTTAGTTAGTGTGTTCAAAATGCCATGTAATAGTTATTGGATTGGGCATCATCTAGTTCGCTGCAGTAGATGTTCCTTTCATTGTATCTTTAGAGTTAGTGCTTGGGCATGGACTTTTAAACCTAGAAAATAAAATTCAACTTATGTACTAAATTTCTACAGATAAAAAATTCAATAATCAGTCATTTCTGGTTTCCTTTCAGAAAATTTCTGTAATCTATGAATTAACCTCATTCCAGGCAGCAGAGATACATAGCATTCTTGATCTTCTCTAAGGGAGACTGAACAGATGAGAAGCTTCACTGCACAGTGAAGTTTCTCTTTCCTATCATCATTAACTATAGCAGCATCTTACACCAGAAATCTTCATCTGTTACAGATGAAAAACAAAGATTCAGGATGGCTTGATGTGGTATATGCAGATTATCACATTAATTGCACTACTTCTGTTATTGAAAGCCATGCTAAAAATTTCAGTGTAAATAGGAACAAATGTAACACCTGAACTATGAAAGAAAAAAATGTTGATTCGTGATAGATGTTCATGGAACAAGAAAATTTCAAACTGGATAATTTAAATAAAGATAATAGAATTTGTAATAATTGTAAAGCTTACCAAATTTCAGGATTTTTTTTTTTTTTATAAACATCAAGAATATGACATCAGCAAAAAAGATTTAATTCAAAGAAAAGTTTTCATTCTACACACAAAGTTTAATTTTGTGGCAGTTTAAAAAAAAAGTTACTGAAGTACAACAGCACTGAGATGAAGTGAAATAAATTTCTAGTGTCAAGTAATATTTCACTTGTGGTAACACACTTTATATGAGTATTTTGATGTAGCAGCGTTTTAGTCTAAAGATAAGAGTTTTTTTTTTTTTTTTTTAAGTATGTTAACCCTATGCATATCAAGTTGATCAGAATAAACTCCAGTGAGAATTTTTTATTATTATACTTTCAATTTTCCCCCTAAAATTTATTTATTTGTGTCTATTTCAGTGTTAGGTATTATGTATTCAGTATTTGTTATTAAAAAAAAAAAATCCACAGATTTTGTGTCTGAGTTATAAAATTAGAATGAGACTGGTGTCAAATCTGTATATTTGTTGCCATGTATATTTTTGTTGCCTTCTTAGAATTTTGTTCATAGCCCCTTTGCTATTATTTAGTGATGAACTGATATTGGAAAATCCAAAATGCGTGAGATACATGCTCAAGATATGTTTGTGAAGAATACCACCAAGTAAAAGTATTTTGTGAAAAATGTGACAAACTCAAAATATGTTTCCAAAGAATTCTACCTAGTAAGTGTACTTTCTAAAAAAAAGCTACAAAATGGTTTTTAATTGTATTATTAATTTTTTTTACACAAAGGTCATTCTCTTGAAAACAGCAAAGGTTAAAATAAAAGTTGCATTTCATAAACAACAGGGAAACTATGCATGTGAGTCTCATTGCAGTCTCCATTAAATTCAAGACACTTCCTCCAATGCTGCACTAATGTCTGGATTCCTCAAGAGAAGTTTTGTGGTTGGTGTTGATACCATTTGTATACAGGTAGTTCCCGACTTTGAGTTAATTTCTTCCTAGCGCACGCTTGTAAAGCGGGAATTTATTTCCCATAGACATAATGTTAAAAACAGGGATTATGTTCTCAACAAGGAAATTAGTTAGCTAATTAGTTTGTTTAAACAATGATTGATTTATCCAAAGAAATGAAAACATAGCCTGTAAAATCAAGCAAATCATAATTTAAAGAAATTATTTATGATTTACAAATGTTAAAGAATGTTTATTCTTCATCATCGACTAACTGCACACTCGATCACTCATTGTTGTGTCGGCACTCGTTATTGGTTTGTCGCACAAGGGATCATAATCATCAGAATATGAGCATTGCATCTACAAGTCTTTAAGTCCATCATTAATACAAAAGTAAAGATCCTATTGATCCACATCTCTTCTTGTGAGAAAGCCGTAACAGCCGAGTTGATTAGAGCTTTACTTGAGCTTGGCCCATGGCAGCCAGACCATACTGACAACTTCACAGATTTCCCAATGTTTTCTTCAGAAATGCTTCAAGAGGCGTTTGTTTCCAAGCTAATACAATTCGCAAAGAGTAAAAAAAAAAAAAAAAAAAAAAAGAGAAGATTCTGAAAATTCATTTAATTTTTTATATGATTCAAGATTGCAGTGAAGGGGAAACACATTTTGTCATAATAAAGTAAAAACCCACACAATTCCAGCTATCGGTAATATCACAGAGGCGTTCAAATTTGATTCTTATAACAGAACATATGATAATGGTGAACGTGTAGTGCGTTTTAATAATTTGAATTGGTAACTAATACAATTTACGTTATAAAAATGACCTTTTAGAGAGATAAATAGCTTAGTTATATAGTGAAAATTTCAACTTCCGAGGAACGAATTGCCAAAAAAAACACAATGTATTATTGGATTCACATTACGATATTTTCACAATACAATGGTGTAGTAGTAGTGGCATGTGATGCAAGAAAGCAAGCATATGAGCTTATGCAGCATCAGCCAAAAAAAAAAAAAAAAAAAATCACACCATTCCCTCCAAATGCCTGTCCAGTTCCTCTCTTAAATTTATTTAACCTATCAACTTCCACGACAGATAGAAGTTTGTTCCAGCAATTAACCACCCGCTGGCTAAAGGCAAATTTCTGCACATCTGTTCTATATCTGTCCTTCCTCAATTTCAATTTATGATCCCTTAGGTTTGTAATCTGAACAAGTGGAAGAATTCCATCAGAATTCAGCGTGCTCAACCCATTCAAGGCCTTATACACCTCAATCAGATCACCTCGCAGGTGCCTAGTCTCCAGCTGCTGCAATTTGCAGAACTTAAGCCTCTCCTGGTAAGAGGATCCCTTCATTCCCCTCACCAATCTTGTTGCCCTTCTCTGTACATGCTCAAGCAAATCTACATCCTTCCTAAAATGAGGCCTCCAGACCTGCACGCAGTACTCAAGGTGTGGCCTGACCATTGCCTTATACAGAGGGATCATCGACAACACCCCATGACCTGCCCTGGCTGCCTATCTGCATTGCTCAGAAAACTTCATATCTGACTGCACAATTACTCCTAGGTCTTTTTCATTTTCTACCTCTTTAAGTGTAGTACCACACAGTTGGTACGTTTCTCTGGGGTTACTTCTACCCATATGCAGTACTTTGCATTTTCCAATGTTAAACTTCAGTTGCCACGTCTCAGCCCATCTGCCCAAATTTTCTAGATCCTGTTGTAGTAACACACTGCCATTACTGTCATTAACAACCCTGCCAACCTTTGTATCATCTACAAACTTCGATACTAAGACTGATATACCTTCATCAATATCATTGATAAAAATACAAAACAACAGTGGACTCAACACCGAACCCTGTGGGACTCCACTAATAACGTTAGTCCACGAAGAGCAGCACCCATTGATTACCACCCTCTGTCTTCTCCCACTCAACCATCCTTTTATCCATTGTAGCAACTTACCCTTAATACCATTCTGCTCCAATTTGTACAGTAGTCTTATAGGCGCAACAGTGTCAAAAGCTTTCCTGAAATCTAGGTATATGATATCAAAATTATTTTTTGCATCCATTTCCTTTGTAACCACATCATAAAAACCAATTAAATTTGTCAGACAAGACTTTCCCTTAAAAAACCCATGCTGTGTCTGAGTTATTGCTGCAATCTTGTTTAGATGATCCCGCAATGCATCTTTAACCAGTGATTCCATTATTTTACCCGGAACAGAAGTTAAACTAACTGGTCTGTAATTACTCGTGTCACCCTTCGATCCCGCTTTGTGAATTGGGGACACATTTACACATCTCCAGTCCGTTGGGACCTCCCCTGAGTCCAAGGATGCTCTCATAATTATGGCTAAGGGTTTGCTTACTTCCTTTGCTGCCTCCTTTAATATAACTGGATAGATTCCATCCACCCCAAGTGCCTTTCTTATGTTTAACTTCAACAATTTCTCCTCCACTTTGTTCTCAGTTATTACAAAATCGTTAAGCACCCTGTTACAATTTGATAACCTTGTGGCATTTTCAAACCTTAACTCCGAATGTAGATTCAAAATACTCATTCGGTTTGTTTGCTATCTGAGCAGGATCATCAACAGTTGAACCATCGATATCAAGTGGACCAATCAGATTCATCCCCTTCCTTTTAGAGTTTATATAAGTAAAGAAATCCTTGCTGTTTTACTTAGCATCCTTTGCCAAAGATTTCTCGTAATCTGCCTTCTCCTGCCTAACCTCCTTTGTGACTTGATTACAGACTGGTTTACATACAGGGTGTTTAAAAAATATTGGTACAAACGTTTAGGGAGGTAAGTAACATCTAAAGGAATGTGAATCGCATAGGAACCCATAACTGGAAACGTCACAGGAAAGTAGTAGCAGAAATGACACAAGACAGTAATTAGTGCCAAACATTTATTTGACATAATATTAACAATGGAGTACGAGATGGATGCATTTCATGATATTACAACAGATGCTTGAAGGTTCCACCATGAGACGTGATGCATTCATGACACCAATGCAGCATGGATTGGCGGACATGGTCGAACACACCTGGAGTTTCTTCGACAGTAGCAGCAGCGCAGACGAGTCTCATCACGAGATCCATTTCCGTCTCCACAGGCGATTCATACACAATAGATTTGAGGGCCCGCACAGAAAGAAATTAAGGCTCGATAAATCAGGTGAGCATGGGGGCCAGGCAACGGGTCCACCACGGCCAATCCATCGACGCCCAAAACGCCTGTTCAAATGGTCATGAACACACCTTCCATAACGAGCAGGTTGCCCCATCATGTTGAAATCAAATGTTTCGTCTCACATTTGCTGAAACATCATCAAGTAACCCTGGTAGAACTTGTTCAAGAAAGATTCGATATTTAGCGGAGTTCATGCGGGATGGTAACAGGTTTGGGCCGACTAAGCAGTCACTGACCCTACCTGCCCACACACATATATTGTGAAGCGATGTTGTGCCACATGGGGGTGCACACCATGTGGGTTGTTGTGAGCCCACACATGAGCATTGTGCTGATTGAATTAGCCTCATCCGCAATGACCAAAACATAGGCTGGAAAATTCAAATCTTGAACACTTTCTTGGAGAAACCACTGCACAAAAGCCACACGTGCAGTAACCGAACCCTGTGTGTATGAAAGGCGTGTAAGGAATCGTCGTGCCAGACACGCTGTACACTGCATAAGGTATAAGGTATGTTCGTGTCAGACAGCACCTGGTATTTCTCCCATCTCCGCATGTGTTTAGCTGTATCAAGGACTGTACACTGTCAAGCCAGAGACTTGAAAGTGTGTGGTTGTCTGTGCAGTGTGATATGTTGTGCCCATTGTTTGTCCGGCTTATTGGCCGCCAGGCCCCTAGTGGGGCCCGATGTTGCCCATACCTTGCCATTTGGAGGCTAGCCGGGTGTATCCAGTATCACAACAAATTGCTCTGGCAGGTCCTGCCACCTAGTTCCCTGGAATTTCAGTGGCTAGGACCTAAAAAAAAAAAAATTTTATGCGTTTGACATTAATGCTTGATGTGATTGCTGTTAGGAAATCGCTGGTTGCGGTTTAATGCTAAAGAGATGTGTTAAAGGCCTAATAAGTCGGGCAAAATTTTGATGTTATTAAATTTAGACTTGTGAGGCTATACACTAGATAAAAGCTAGTGTTAGTTGTCTTAGAGATTTACACGAAACCGGTAGAATTTAGACGTTGATTAGAATTTGGTAGCATTGTTAAGGGTGTACTCGGTCGATTTAGTGAGAGAGGGGGAGAGACTGAAGACTGGGGGGAAAACAGATAGAAGAATAGGGATAATAGAGTAGGCATCCCCAAAGAGGTCAGTGGAGACGAGCCCCACCAGGGGAAGTATGGGGGTAGGCAGGGAGGATTGGAGGCAGAGATCTGTCTCCTCACTCCCCTGCCTGGGAATGGGGTTTTAAAGGGAACCAGGATAGAATACCCAGTTCAGATCGCCAATGGGGTGTTGGCAGCAAAGCCGCAGAATGTCTTCGTCAATGTCATGTCCAAGCAGTGTCGAATCTGGTATGAAGGTCAAGCTGCCCATCCCGCTCCGGGGGTGGGATATGTTAGCTGGCAGTGGGGAACCCACTAGGCAAGGGGGTGGGAGAGACACACACATTTACTTCATTCATAATCTGCATTCTCACTCTACTTTCATTCTTTTTTTAATGCTTTTTTCTTATTATATATACATTTTTTTCCAAGTTTTACATATATATATATATATATTTTTTTTTTTTTTCACTGAACTCATTAATCTTTTTTTTTTCACTCAACTCATTCATCTCACACCAGGAGGGGATGCAGTGATGTGTAGTGTAAATTTAAATACTAATTAAAACTAGGGTTAGTGTGTACTTAACTGTAGCATTTATGGTTTGTGTTCTTTTTTTCACACGCTTACACTTTTATTCATTCTTCTAGCTTTCATCTCATTTATTCGACTCTTACTTTCTGCACTGCACTCTGGGCACCTCAACCTACTGTTATTCTTCAGTTGTGGTGCAGGCCTAGCCGCAAGTTTTTTTTTTTGCTGTACACTGCAACGAGACACTCCTGAGGCAACGGCACGTGTGCTGGTAGTAGGATTATTCTGGATGGCATTCAACACACTTTCTTCCATGGCGGGAGTTTGCGTCGAACATTGTCTGCCTGCAGTACTCCTGTTACCTCTAAATGACCCATAATTGCACAAATTTTGATGCACACGCGCAAACAAATGGTGGTCCGGTACATGTCTGTCTGGGAAGCGTTCTCCATAAATTCGTTGAGCGGCTCGTCCATTGCCCTCTGCTAATCCATACATTAGGTGCATGTCTGCCAGCTCACAGTTCGTATATCGATGCATGCTCTTCGTGTAGCGACTACTGCTTGAATGAGTAAACCAAAAATTTTCCCTCTCGCGAACTGATGAACAGCGGCATGTACCGACTTAATGTGACGTTTCCGGTTATGGGTTCCTATGCGATTCACATTCCTTTAGACGTTACCTACCTCCCCTAAACGTTTGTACCAATATTTTTGATACACCCTGTATATCATAGGCTTCTGTGTCGCCTGATAATTTATATGCATCCCATGCATTTTTCTTCTCTGCCACGAGTCTCATTAGTTCATTTGACAACCATTTAGGCCTAAACCTTGAACAATATTTCTTAATAGGTATGAAACGTTTAGTAGCTTCCACTATTAATTCCTTGAATGCTTCCCACTTAGAATTTGCTGTTGGTAACATCATCAGTTGGTCCCACTGTACAGAATTTAAAAACTGTCTGAGACCACTATAGTCACCTTTACGGAAGCAAAAGCTCTTTCCTTTACCCCTGATGGTAATTATATCTTTAAGTAAATCCCACATCAGTACACTGTGATCACTGCCACCTAGTGGTTCCTTTATCTGCAAATTCTTAATAGGTATGAAATGAATAGGTACACGAATGATCACTGCTTATAACCAGATCAAGAGTATTACCCTCTCTAGTTGCCTCTTGAACATGCTGCTGCACAAAACAATCATCCAATAAATCCACAAGTCTTACTAGTGTGCGAGTGACCAACCCATAAGTTCCAGTCTATATCTGGGAAGTTAAAAATTCCCAATTATAAGACATTCTGATTTACTAGCCCACTCTATTTCTCTGTACAATTGTTCAGTTTACTCATTCGAGTCATTAGGCCTATAACACACTCCTACTCTTATTTTTGCTTTCGCAGTGATTATGTCACACTAAACTGACTCAACAGTGCACTGTTCATCTATATCAACTGGAACAGATTAATATTGTAAAGTGGGGTGCACTATATTGTATAGCTATGTGTGTGTGGTTTGAAATGCAGGATTTATGAATGTTAAATATTCATTTTTTTTACAATTAATGTTCATATTTTCTATTTTGTTGATACTTAAAAAAAAAAAAAAAAAAAAACGCTCGTAAACCCGAGAACTCTTAAAGCGAAAACTCATAAAGCAAGAACTGCCTGTACTACAATCTTGATCTCTTCATCTGATGAGAAGTAACATCCTATTAGTGCATATTTTTAATATTCAAAAAAGTGATGATCACATGGAGCTAAATCTGGAAAATGTGGAGATTGGGGTAATACGTCAAATTCATCTTTTGTGTCTGATTCACTGTAGAAGTGGTCGTGTGAGGAATGGGCATTATGCTACAGCACATATCTGAGGACAGCAAATGTGAAGTTTCTTTTAAATTTCTGGCTTAAATTGGTTCAGAGTATTACAGTACAGGTAACCCTAGTTTTGTGCTGACCACTAGCCACAACGCCATTTTTATTTTTATTTAATTATTTTTGCAGTATATTTTTTTTTTGCAATTTTTTTATAAATTAAGTTTAAAATCGTCAAACCATTTTTTGGCATCATGTATCGTGCACCGTTCACGTGATTTAGGACAATCTGAGCCAATTAGCGCATTCGTATCAGAGACGAGAAAGATCCCCCCCCCCCCAACGTAACCACTCGTGAATGCGGGTAATAAAGGTCCATGCGGTGAAGCATTCGGTTGGTTGTTGTTTATGCTATTTACACGTGTTGAAAATTTTATTATGCTAACATTTTTTTTATTAATTGTCCTATTAATAAATCGTGTTATAGTTATAAAGTTTTTAATTTAATAGAATAAAGACACACCATGTCTGGTAAAAGTAGTTAATCGAATCCTGGTCATATGAATGACTAGGGATTCAATTAATGGAGGATAGAATCTGATGAAAGCCACCCTAATGTGTGTAGGGCTATGAATATGCCTCCAACGACTATTACTACAACTATGAAGAATGCTAAAAATAAAACGATCGATGCAAAGTGGTAGGTAAAATTTTTGGTGCCTGGAACCTAACCCTGTGATTTCTGATTGACTCCATTATATAAAGGGTTCTATTTGTGCCTGTCCCCCCAAGGAACCTAACCCCAACGTAAATCGAGGGCTACCTGTATTTGTCACTTGTCACTGTTTCTCCTCTCTTCTGTTCAGATAGTTCCACTCACTCCTTTATGATCCCAGAATGCAGTGAGCAACACTTTCTTTGCTGGTGCTTGGGTATGGGGCGCCTCCGTAGCCAGGTGGGAAGGAGCAGCAGTGCGTGTATAGCACACGCTTCTTGATTAGACCGGGGTTCGAGCCCGTCACCACCAAATGCGGAGGATGCGGAAAGGTCAGGGAATGACCACTGCATATCCCGTCGCAATATGGCCTTCGTTGCTAATGCTCCTAAAAACCAAATAACAACAACAACAGCTTGGGTATGGACTATTTTGTTCAAAGAAAACATGTATGGTGCCACTTTGAACTTGCACATTTGCTTTCTGGTGTGTGTGTAGTTCACTTGGGATTCATCTCTGGTCATTGCAGGTTCTAGAAGGCATCTTTGTGCTCATGCTTTCCAAGAAGCACAGAATATATATATTAAATTGTCTTTCCTTCAGTTCTGGTGTTAAGCACCAAGGAATCCATGGAATGTACTTACACGCATTTTTTTAAAAATGCAGGTCTTCACTAATAATGGTATACACTGAACTAACACAAATTTTTTCATTCTGTGGCAATTTCTTCAAATAACAGTGTGATGGTTTCCTTGAATGAATTCTTCCACCTGCTATGACTGCTGGTGTCACAACATGATGTGCTTCCTGTGGTTGAGTAGAATTTTCAACACTTAATATCATTCTTAAATTTATTTACCCACTTGTAAACTTGCCTGTTGGCCCATGCATACTTCACCATACTGAGCCAACATTCTGCAATAAATTTCAGCAGGTTTTATTCTTTTTGTGTTCAAAAATCAGATTACAGATAGCATCTCTACTGTGGTGCATGACTGCAAGGGTGCTATTATTTTGAAAATTGACTGTTTACAAATAATGCTAGTGGATGGTGCTGTGTGGGTGCTCATTGTTGCTAACAGATTTAATATCAATAATATGATTTCTAATGCAAGGTTATCATCAGTTTTTGCATAATAGATGCATTTTATGTTAGTTTTGAAGTTTTCATTTTGAATGACTTTTGTATTTTTATATGATTATAAGTTATTATAAACTTTAACTTTTTCACAGGGTAGGATGAAACAATAAAGACACATACCAGTTTGGTTGGCAGGGTCCTTGCTGTGTACCCATCAGGGAATCAAGGTATACAATGCTAGATGTGCTGCTGGAACAATGTTAGAAGTTTAAAAGTGGCAGAGTAGAATTAGCAGAATAACTGGGTTGATATGATATCAGAATATCAGGTATTACAGAAAGCAAGGGGACATATACAGCTGAACAATAATTGTGAACTAATTTATTTTGGAAGTTTACAGAACAAGGAAGAGATAACATCTTTTAGAACTAATTTGGTGAAAAAGTTTAATTAGCTGGGAAGCATTATTCACTAGTTGTGTAGTCAAAATTTAAAATGGAAAGTTGGTTGAAGAAATTTGTCTGTACAGTTCAAGAAAAGAAGAAATAGAAGAGTTCTTTATCTTGGAATGAGAAATATACCCCAATGACAAAGAAGAAATTGTAGTTCATTGAGATTTAAATAGTGGGGAAAGATATTTCAGGAAATCCCCCCAATAATAATTGATTTTTCAGGAAAATTTATAGAGAAAGATGAACCCAACAAAAGTGGCTAACAGCCATTAGAATTTTATGCAGTATCATGCATAATTACAAACACAATATTTTAGCATAAAGATGGTCATAAATTTACTCAAGAGGAAACATAATTCAAACTATTTATTCACAACTTTTAATTTCTCATATAATAAATAATAAATATTCTGTTTATACTCCGGGATGACCAAATGGCCAGAGGAGTTTACAAGATACATAGAATACAAGAAACAGCACCGTATTCAGCAGTCACGGGCTTGAACCCCGGTCACTGAAGGCACGTGTACTTATGCACCCGCATGCCTGACCACTAGGCTACGACTGGTAAAATTCAAAGTATTTATTTCATACATTCAAAACATCTTTCTCTCTTGTTTAAATTGCTTTTACATTTTTGTTTATATTCTAATAAGCATTTAGTAGTAAGGAATGTCATTTAATTTTTTACCGGCAAAATTTTATCAGATATGTCTGTTATAAACTTAAATTAATTTCGCACACATTATCAAGACATTGATGATTAATTTGTGATGTCACAAATTTGGTTTGATAAATCTTAATGATTGTAGAAAACGTAAATCTTTTTTTTATTTAAAATTATCAGTGCCTATTATGATATAATTTTACTACAATATATAAATTTTCATTGCCTTGGCAGAATAGGAACACAGCACCCTTCAAATTATAATGCGAAATTTACCACTTATATCATAAGTTTTTTAATAGGCTATGAGATTGTCTAACTAGTTGGACTTGGATGTATTTGGTGGTTTTAATAATTTGAATATATATATATATATATAAACTGGTTAATTGAATAAGTTGTTTGATATATTACTGTTTAATTGAATAAATTGCTTCGATGTGGTTGATTTATTCTATTTTCTGGTATTTATTTACTATCTATATAGGTATTTAGGTGTATCGGGAACAGGAAAACCAGTTAGCATGTGCAGTCTAACTTCTTCCTGGGGGTCTGTACATGTAATGATAATAATAATAGTAATAAATGAAGTTAATATTATATATTTCAATCAAACATCAAAAAAACAAATCACTGTCAACCAACATTCCTTTACCTGGTCATCTACCCGCTACTTCTTCTGGGGCTTTGAGCGGATTGATAGCCAGATTAAAGGAATGTCTCATACTTATCGGTTTTGCCTTTTTAGTGATATTTTTAGGTAAACTTTAATTAATTGATTTTTGATAAACTTTAATTTTAATTTTTATTTTTTAGAAATATTTTTGATCTTTACAATTAATTTTAATCTTAGAATCGGAATCAGCAAACTGGTATAGGTGATACAAAGCCCAACGGGTAAGTATCTGGATAAGCGAGAAGGTTTTTACTTACAGTCAGTTGTCCTGTGGTGGTCTGTTGGTAAGGGGGGGGGGGGGGGTTAGTCCCATTCTCTGTTTGTTTTATTGACCTTTCGGTTTTTAGAGCACAGTCGCGCCTATTGTTTGTTATGGTGTGATGTCGATATTGCTGTAGGGCGATGTATTTGCAAGTCATGAGAGGGTTGAATTTTTACATTTTTCCGGGGTGGGGGAGGGGGGGCTGAGGTCAGGGGAATTCTTCAGAGTTGAATTGATGTTTTATGTATTTGCAAACCCGATGTATTAGAGAATTACGTGGTGAATATTATTGATGATGAGGTTTTGATGAAAAGGATGATTTTATGATGGAAGGGTGTAGTTCATTGACATTATTTTCATGTATTTGTTATTGCTATCCCTTGGACTGGGCCGGTATAGCTTTTCTAAGGCATAATGGCCTGTATTGTCCTAGGGGATAGCTATTTACATATATACAGCCTCTTACGAAGTGAATGTTTACCTTGTGTCTCCTTGTGCTGTTTAGCTTAAATATGTTCTTTGTGTTCTGCTATATTTCCATTTTAGAATTCCTATATTTTTATATAGATTGTGTATCAATGTACATTATCTTTCAGCTCAACAAAAACTGGCACAAAAATGGATTAAAGCATAATAAAATTAGACAAGAAAACAACGAAGATGATAAATACAAAACACAAAACCTAAACAACTTTGAAAAACTCATCACAGAATGGGATATGGACCCCATAAATGTTAAAAGCATCCACAACACCTTATTTACACTTAAAATTAGTAAACTAAAAGCGCCATACAGAATTCACCAAAAACTCGATATCCAAAACATACACCTCAACCATACACTAGAAGATGTATTCAAATTCAGAATCGGCACTGATTAGTATTAGTAATGGCCGCATGGTGCAAGAAAGCCTATGGCTTATGCTGCATCAGCCAAAAAAAAAAATCCTAACAAAACAATGATAAAAACAAAAAAAAAAAAAAATAAATAAATAAAATAACTAAAAAATAATAATAATAAATAAAATAAAATAAAAAATAATTAAAAAGGAAATTAAACCTATCATCCTTATCCGCTTCCCTTACCTGAAAGTACTATCCAGATGACCTTTGAATTTCCCCAAACTGTCGGCCTCTACCACCCATGAAGGCAACTTATTCCAGTAATTTATAACTCGCTGGCTAAAATAAAACTTCCTGCAGTCCAATCTAAACATTTCCCCCCTTAACTTGAATTTATGTCCCCTAGTTCTAGCATCATTTATAATCTTGAAAATTTCGTCCTCATTCATTTTACTGATGCCTCTCAGAGCCTTAAACACCTCAATCAAATCTCCTCTAAGGTATCTAGTTTCCAAACTCTGCAACCCACATATTCGAAGTCTTTCTTCATAAGGACGCCCTTTTGCCGATCTCACCAGGCGAGTTACCCTTCTTTGCACCCTTTCAAGAAGCTCGATGTCTTTCTTTAGGTGCGGTCTCCATACTTGAACACAGTATTCCAAGTGTGGTCTAACATAAGTCTTATATAATGGGATTATCACGTCCCTATCTCTACTTGCAAAAGTTCGATAGATCATCGATAGGATACAATGGGCCTTCCTTGCAACCTGTTTACAATGCTCAGAGAATTTCGTGTCTGACCGTATCGTAACACCCAAGTCCCTTTCCTCCAGTACTGGGTTTAGTTGAACTCCGCCAAGTGAATAAGTTTTTTTGGGATTACTGTTTCCCAGGTGTAATACAGCTGCCATTTTTCTGACCATTCGTGAAGTCTATCTAGGTCTCTCTGAAGAAGCTCAGCTTGACAGTGATCATTAACTACTCTACCAATTTTAACATCATCTGCAAATTTAGACATCACACCCTCTATCCCTTCATCAATGTCGTTTATGAAAATTAAAAACAACAGTGGTCCTAATACTGATCTTTGGGGAACCCCACTTCTTACATCAACCCAATCTGAGGAATCGCCATTTATCACAACCCTCTGCCTCCTGCCATCCTTCTATCCATCTAAGGATTTTCCCAGTGATTCCAACCTGTTCCAGCTTATAAAGCAACCGCTCATGTGGGACTGAGTCAAAAGCTTTGCTGAAATCTAAATAAACAATGTCAAAATTATTCCCTAAATCCAGCTCGTGAGTGACCCTTTCGAAATAGCGAACCAGATTTGTTAAATATGATTTTCCCTATACAAAACCATGCTGAGTATCCTTGAGAATTTCAATTTGATCCAAATGATCCTGAATTCCATCCTTGATCATTGCCTCCATGATTTTCCCTACTACTGAAGTCAGACTGACAGGTCGATAATTTCCAACTTCACTTTTAGAGCCACCCTTATGTATGGGAGATACATTTGTTTCCAATCCAAGGGAATCTCCCCAGAGTCTAGTGATGCTCGCATAATTAGCCTCAATGGTTCAATGCACTCGCTTTCCGCCTCTCTTAAGATTATAGGGTATATTCCATCAACTCCAGGAGCCTTACTGGTCTGTAAGGTCAAACGTTTTTTCATTAAATAATCTTGCAAAATTTCATTATCATTAATTACATATTTTTTAACTTCGCTCCCACAATTTCCCATTGCCACAAAAGGCTTTTCATTTGTAAATATCGATGCAAAATAACTGTTGAGTTCATCTGCAACGGCAGCTGGTGTATTTATTACTATCTCCTTTCCCTTACGTAAAGGTCCGATCTGGTTTGTCCTGCTCTTCTTGGCATTTATATATGTGAAGAATTCTTTATCCCCCCCCTCTTTGCTCTGTTTGCTAGTGATTTCTCATAAACTGTCTTTGCCTGTCGAACCTTTTCTGTGGCTCTATTACACATCACCATGTAGCTGCTATAGGCTTCAGTACTTTTTATTGCGCTGTAACCTTTCCATGCTACCTTTTTCTGCTCAAGTAATGCGGCAACTTCACTATTCATCCAACTTGGAACCCTTCTCGTGGAATATTTTTTTAATGGTATATACGCATTCAAGGCATCTGTGATTAATGTTTTAAAAGCGTACAACAGTTCAATTGTATTCATTCTCTGCGCGATATCTACCCAGTTAATAGAGGCCATGTAAGTACCTTAAGGCATCGTAATTTCCTTTTCTGAAATTAAAACCCATTCCTTTGCCTTTTACTTCTGCTACCTCTCTCGTCATCATCCACCGTAGATCACTTCCGTAGAACTCCGTGATCACTTCCTGCTACTGGTTCCTCTACTGTCAGCCCTGTTATGTCATCTGATTCATGTGTGATGATGAGGTCTAGGATATTCTTTTCTCTAGTACTTTCCCTGACATGTTGATACTAATAACAGTCATCTAGTTGATTTAAAAATTTTGTTCCTCATGTCGAGTTTCCTTCCCATTTACTCCAATCGATTCGAGGCAAATTGAAATCACCCATAATAAGGCATTGACGCTTACTTGCCCATTCCATTTGCATGTAGAGGCTTTTGTCATAGTCTTCACAATCACCTGGTCTGTAGATTACGCCTACTCGCATTGTACCTTTGTTTCCAACTATCTCACACCATACAGACTCTATACTAGCATGTGAAATGTCTGAATCTGGGAAAGCTATCGTCGCACTCAGGCTGCTTCTGATAAGAAGCATTACCTCACCACCCCTTCTATCTAACCTATCCTTCCTAAATACATTATACAAGCCATACTGAAACTCATCATCCCCAATTTCCGGGTGGCACCACGTCTCTGTAAGCCCTATTATGTCCGCGTTACTTGTTTTAACCAGCAGTTCGAATTCGCTCATTTTATTGACGACACTTCTAACGTTACTGTATAAACAATTAAGATTTACTGTTCTTGTATATTTAACAACCCTAACACAACCCTTGAAGTTTTTTAGGCTCTCTTCCCTGATATTAGCTACCCGCTCACGTTTACACAGACAGTACAAAAAAAGAATATTGCACAAATTCCTGAACTGGACATTCGACCATGTTAACATCGGTGACATTATGGATAACAGCAAGAAGTTCCTACCTATCAAAAACATTAGCATAAAAGTTAGAAATAGTTTCCCAAAACCTATAGGCATAACCATTTATAACTACAAAAACACCATTAGCAATATAGACAACACATATGAACAACCTTGCCACTGCCTAAATAAGAAATATAAAAAATACATAGATCCACATCATCACAGGCGACCTCAGTATTATAGAGGATCACACACTAAAAGAGATCATGGAAAAAGGAACCAAGTTCCGACCCAATAGTCCAACCAATTTACAAAGCACACGAAAATCTATATACAAGGACCTACTACAATTCGCATTCAAAACTGCATACAAATTTAACACACCTATTGAAGCATTCCAAATATGGATAAACAATACCACAGAAAAAATCATGAATAGATTCCAAGAAGTCTTAACACTACAAAATTACAATAAACAATATAATTTAAAGACGAAAGAACTGCAAAGCAAATTCGTTATAACAAACACAGACAAGGCCAATAACAACTTTAGTATAATCTGTAAGAAGTTTTACATAGACACAATTAAAGAAGAAATGAACCACAGTGAAACATACAAACAAATAAACTCCACACCAAACAGCATCAACAAGAAAATCATAGCATTACACAAAAAACTCAAGCTGAAAATAGATATTACAAAGTACCCATTCATCTACTGGATCCCCAAATTCCACAAAATACCCATTCATCACATCCGGTAAAAGCAGTTACATAAAACCTTCCAGCAGCCTATTGGAAGACAAACTTAAAGTTATAATTAGCCAAATAACTAACACCAAAATCATCACCAACAACAAAAAATATCTAGATTACATCCAAAACAAAAACAACAATATCAGAAGCATCTACACCTACGACTTCAAAAACCTCTTCACTAGCATTTCACATGACAATCTAATTAAAGTCCTCCTATACTACTTTCAAAACCACCAAAAAAAATTTAAAATGCAATAAACAATACTGGAACGATCTAATCAATCTCAACGTGAAAAATAACTACATAATGATGGGAAACAGCATCTACTTACAGACAAGAGGGATAGCCATGGAATCTTGCTGCTCCACTGGCGCCTCCGTAGCCAGGTGGGAAGGAGCAGCAGTGCATAGCACACGCTTCTTGATTAGACCGGGGTTCGAGCCCGTCACCACCAAATACGGAGAATGCGGAAAGGTCAGGGAATGACCACCGCATATCCCGGAGCAATATGGCCTTAGTTGCTAATGCTCCTAAAAACCAAATAACAAGCTGCTCCACAATAGCCAACCTCTACTTACACCACTTTGAAAATAACATCCAAGAAGAAATCAACATATTAGATATATCGATGACGTCCTGGTCATCAACTACGACAACTTCGAAACATTAGCCAGGGAAATATACCCCACAGACCCTAGCATTGAACGTACCTCGACAGCCAGATCACTATCACCAAAGACAATATCGATACTAAACATTATGACAAAAGAGACTACTTCAACTTCCCAGCCATAAAGCTCATCCACTGGGATAGCAACATTGCTAAGCACATACAAGGAAACACAATTAGGAACCAAACAACCAGATTAATAAACATATGCAATAATACAGAAAATACAATGGAAGCAATTAAAAAACTAATAAAAACCCTCGCCAAAAACAATATACCCAACAATTACAGCAAACACCACATTAAAGTGGCCATACATATGAACATCAAAAATCAACCAGAAATCTGCTCATATAGAATTATTGAAAAAAACCATAAAACAGCTATAAACCATCAGTAGCCAAAGTCTAAATTAAAAAGCAGTATATAAAAAATACCTAAATTGAGGACAGGATTTATTGTGCTCAGAAGAGGCTCATCTTCTGACAGCACTGTACTCCGCCATCCTATACTAACCCACCCATCTATATAAAAATATAGGAATGCTAAAATGGAAATATAGCAGCATACAAAGAACATATTTAAGCTAAACAGCACAAGGAGACCCAAGGTAAACATTCACTTCGTAAGAGGCTGTATATATGTAAATAGCTATCCCCTAGGACAATATGGGCCGTTATGCCTTAGAAAAGCTATACCGGCCCAGTCCAAGGGATAGCAATAACAAATTCATGAAAATAATGTCAATGAACTACATCCTTCCGTCATAAAATCATCCTTTTCATCAAAACCTCATCATCAATAATATTCACCACGTAATTCTCTAATACATCGGGTTTGTAAATACATAAAACATCAATTCAACTCGGAAGAATTCCCCCGACCTCAGCCCCCCACCCCGGAAAAATGTAAAAATTCAACCCTTTCATGACTTGCAAATATATCGCCCTACAGCAATATCGACATCACACCATAACAAACAATAGGCGCAACTGCGCACTAAAAACCGAAAGGTCAATAAAACAGAGAACGGGACAACCCCCCCCCCCCCACCACCAACAGACCACCATAGCACAACTGTATGTAAGTAAAAACCTCGCTTATCCAGATACTTACCTGTTGGGCTTTGTATCACCTATACCAGTTTGCTGATTCCGATTCTAAGATTAAAATTAATTGTAAAGATCAAAAATATTTCTAAAAAATAAAAATTAAAATTAAAGTTTATCAAAAATCAATTAATTAAAGTTTACCTAAAAATATCACTAAAAAGGCAAAACCGATAAGTATGAGACATTCCTTTAATCTGGCTATCAATCCGCTCAAAGCCCCAGAAGAAGTAGCGGGTAGATGACCAGGTAAAGGAATGTTAGTTGACACTGATTTGTTGTTTTTTTGATGTTTGATTGAAATATATAATATTAACTTCATTTATTACTATTATTATTATCATTACATGTACAGACCCCCAGGAAGAAGTTAGACTGCACATGCTAACTGGTTTTCCTGTTCCCGATACACCTAAATACCTATATAGATAGTAAATAAATACCAGAAAATAGAATAATCCACCAAATCAAAGCAATTTATTCAATTAAACAGTACGAACAACTTATTCAATTAACCAGGTAAACCAGTAATATATCAAGCACATATAATGTCCAATTGCCATATGACGATAGCATTAACGTAGCAAGTGATAAAGAAGAAATAATCACATAGACTTTAATGATAAAAAAAAAGCACAATATATACAGGGTGTCTAAAAAATATTGGTACAAACGTTTAGGGGAGGTAGGTAACATCTAAAGGAATGTGAATCGCATAGGAACCCATAACAGGAAACGTCACCGTTAGTCGGTACACGGCGCTGTTCATCAGTTCGCGAGAGGGAAAATTTCTGGTTTACTCATTCGAGCAGTAGTCGCCACACGAAGAGCATGCATCGATATATGAACTGTGAGCTGGCAGACATGCACCTAGTGTATGGATTAGCAGAGGGCCCACACGGTGTGCTCCCCCATGCGGCACAACATTGCTTTGCAATAAAATGTGTGGGCAGGTATAGTCGGTGACTGCTTAGTCGGCCCATACCTGTTACCATCTCGCATGAACTCTGCTAAATATCGGATCTTTCTTGAACAAGTTCTACCAGGGTTACTTGACAGTGTTCCAGCAAATGTGAGACTCAATATTTGGTTTCAACATGATGGGGTGCCTGTCCGTTATGGAACGTGTGTTCGTGACCATTTGAACAGGCATTTTGGGCGTTGATGGATTGGCCGTGGTGGACCCGTTGCCTGGCCCCCACGCTCACTGATTTATTGAGCCTTGATTTCTTTCTGTGGGGGGGCCCTCAAATCTGTCGTGTATGAATTGCCTGTGGAGACTGAAATGGAACTCGTGGCGAGATTAGTCTATGCTGCTGCTACTGTCAAAGAAACTCCAGGTGTGTTCGATCGTGTCCGCCAATCCATGCTGCGTCAGTGTCACGCATTCATCGCGTCTCATGGTGGAACCTTCGAGCATCTGTTGTAACATCATGAAATGCATCCATCTCGTACTCCATTGTTAATATTATGTCAAATAAATGTTTGCGACTAATTACTGTCTTGTGTCATTTCTGCTTCTTGTGCCTCTGCTACTACTTTCCCGTGACATTTCTGGTTATGGGTTCCTATGCGATTCACATTCCTTTAGATGTTACCTACCTCCCCTAAACGTTTGTACCAATATTTTTGAGACACCCTGTATATATATATATATATATATTTTTTTTTTTTTTATACTTATTTTTTATTATATTCTTGAATATTGTTTTGTATAAATACAGACAACTAATCTGACTCCTTAATCCAACTGTTTTTGAGCTCAAACTCCCACCCCAAAAATGGGGGAAAAATTAAGCACATTTAATTATTTTGTTTTATTTATTGTTATTTTGAAATTTTCTATGATTAATATACATTTTGAAGAAAAAGTTTTTTGAAATAAGAATGTACAGTTTAACGTTGTGTTGCCCAATACAGTGTTGGAAGAGGCAGATCAGTACAGGGTACAAAGTACATATATATTACAATGTTGGAATAAGTGCATTATGTACTACAACGTTGCTTATCTGTACAGTGTACAGAAAATATATTTTTATTGAGAAACTCATTATTTTTCTGTGTATACTATTCAACTAAATATTTTTTAGAGTTGTATGTATACTAAAAAATAAAACAAATTGGTTTTTGTTTAAGTTATTTAATAAATAAGGTGGACTACATTGTACCTAGGCCTGTGCATCTTGGACTCCACATTATTATTTTGGCACTATTAGTGTTGGTATTGCCTTGTGCAGTGTCTAGTAATAGAGCACCTTTTTACCTTATCAAGTAATACTTTATTTACTTATTAACCATGGCTGACAGTCATTCAGAATCTATTCCTGAATCATCAAGACCCATAAGAAAAATCATTGCACTCTGAACATAGCTGGAAAACTGGAAGTCACTGAATGAAGGAAGCAAGGGGCACACTAAAGCAACATGGCTAAAGAATATGGCATAGGATTAACGACAGTCTTAGATATTGTGAAGCAAGCAGACAATCTTCAAGAATATGCTACTTAGCCAGAGAGTAATGTACAGCAGGTCTTGCAGCAAAGAAAGACCTTAAAATCATCTGTTGCTGGTGATGTCAATTCAGTGGTGTATATGTGGTTCAAAGCTAAGAGTCCTCCCCCTTCTCAGTGGTGATACTATATGCAAGAAAGCTTGACAATTCCATAATGACTTGGGCAGCCACCAAGAGTGTGTTTATAGTGATTGATGATTTTAGTAGATTCAGGAGGGTGGTATGGTATCGATAAGTTGGTTTTGTCCGGTGAGAATTGATCTGCAGACCATGATGCAGCAGAGGAGTATGTCCAGAATTTTGCATCTGACATTGGAACAGAGATACACACCTGAGCAAGTTTATAATGTAGACGAAACTGGACTGCAATGGAGGTGTTTGCCTTGGAATACAATAGCTAGTTCTGATGAAGTCTTGCTTTGTGGGTTCATGAAAATAAAAATAGTGACAGTTTTAGTGTGTGCTAATGTGGTAGGTACTTATAAATTGAAGATGCATGTTATTGGAAAGTACAGGAAGCCTGGTTCTCTTAATGTAGCCTATCTACCTGTTGTCTACAAGAGCTAGAAATCTGCCTGGATGAATGTAGAAACATTTGAGGACTGGTTTAAGAATTTATTTGTTCCCAGCGTGAGAGATCAGCATCAGTGGGGGTGCAAGATTCAACGGCAGTTCTCACCTTGGATAATTGCAGGGCCCATTTGCCAGACAATTCTTTTGAGGTGAATGGAATTACTAGCTTTTCTTTCAGCCAATGTTACACCTTTGATTCAGATAATGACCAGGGGGTCATTCAAAATCTTAAAATACATTACAGGAAGTTATTTATGCAATCATTGGTGAATGAGAACTTGGATGTGGTTGCATTTGAGAAAAGTTTTAATATTATATACAAGGGGCAATTTTAATACTATATGAAAAGAGCAATCTTGAAATTGTATTATGCTTGGGAGCAGGTCAAGAAAAGAGACATCGGTGAGGTGCTAGTGTAAACTCTGACCTTTTTGATGATACTGACGAAAATGATTTTGAAAGATTTCAGACAAAGAGATGAGCTGAACGTGTTGCTCCCTTTGTTGCCATTCTTAAAAGTGCCCCTCAGGACAGCACAGTAAAAGGCTTGGAAGAGAAAGAATTAGATGAGTGGTTTTCAGTAGATGATAATCAGCCTAATGAATCTGAATTGACTGATGAAGTTATAGTGAGGACTGTAAAAGGCCAGCAAGCAGAGGCTAGTGATGATGAACCAGTCATAGAAGAGAGTGGCCAAGACAAATATTAATTGAACTGAAGCTGCTTGTGCTCTGGATACCTACATTGAGTTTGTGGGCAACTCTTCAATGTATGAACAGGCTGATTTAATCCATCTGGTTCTGGAGAAGTACAAGTTTGAAGAAAGGTACCAACAGATCTTCTCAGCGAATATCCTGATGATTCTTTGGAAGGGACTAGCCAGCAGTATATGTAACATTAGCATTAGTAGAGGCATTTGATGCAAGAAAGCAAGCTTATGCAGCATCAGCCAAAAAAAAAAAAAAAAAAAACACTTTCACTTCATCCCTCTGTTCGTTCGAAATACCTGTCCAGCTGAGCCTTAAAACTTATTTAGGCTATCAACTTCCACGACAAGGGATGGAAGTCTGTTCCACAAACCAACCACCCGCTGGCTAAAGGCAAATTTCCGCACGTCTGTCCTACACCTGTCTTTCCTCAATTTGAATTTATGCCCTCTCAGGTGATTATTCTGAGCAAGAGGAAGAATCCCATCAGCATTGAGCATGCTCAAACCATTCAAGGCTTTATACACCTCTATCAGATCACCTTGCTGGTGCCTAGTCTCCAGACACTGTAATTTGCAAAACTTAAGCCTTTCTTCATAAGAGCACCCCCTTTGTTCCATTCGATAATGTTGTTGCCCTTCTCTGTACTCGTTCCAGCAGCTCTACATCCTTCTTGAAATGAGGCCTCCAGACCTCTATACAGTACTCTAGGTGTGGCCTGACCATTGCCTTATACAAGGGAATAATCACCTTATCCCTGCTAGAAAAATTCCTATATATCATTGACAATACACCATGAGCTACTCTTGCAGCCCGTCTGCACTGCTTAGAGAACTTCATATCTGCCTGCACAACCACCCCCAGCTCCCTTTCATTCTCTACCACTGTCAGTGTAGTACCACAGAGTTGATACTTTGCTCTGGAGTTGCTGTTTCCCATATGTAGTACTTTACATTTGTCAATGTTAAACTTCATTTGCCACCTCTCAGCCCATCTGCTCAACCTTTCCAGATCCTGTTGCAGCAGCATAGTGTCAGTAGTGTCCTTGACAATCTTGCCAGCCTTCATATCATCTGCAAACTTGGACATTAAGCTTGATATACCATCATCAATATCATTTATAAATACAGAAAACAATTATGGACTCAACACTGAACCCTGAGGGACTCCACTGATAACTTTAGTCCACGATGAGCAGTGTCCATTGATTACCACTCTCTGTCTTCTCCCCCTCAACCACCCCTTTATCCATAGCAGCAATTTGCCTCCAATGCCACACTGCTCTAATTTGTGCAGGAGTCTTCCATATGCAACAATATCAAAAGCCTTTCTAAGATCCAAGTATATAATATCAAAGTTATTCCCTGCATCCAGTTCTTTTGTGACTGCATCATAGTATCCAATCAAATTGGTCAGGCAAGACTTCCCCTTAACAAAACCATGCTGTGTCCGAGCTATAACAGAAGTCTTGTCTAGATGATCCTGCAGTGCTTCTTTAACCAGTGCCTCCATTAATTTTCCTGGAACAGAAGTTAAACTAACAGGTCTATAATTACTTGTGTCAGCCTTTGATCCTCCTTTGTGAATTGGCATCACATTTGCACATCTCCAGTCTGTGGGTACCTCCCCTGAGTCCAAGGAAGCTCTCATAATTATAGCTAAGGGTTTGCTTACTTCCTTTGCTGCCTCCTTTAATATAACTGGATAGATCCCATCCACCCCATGTGCCTTTCTTGTCTTTATCTTCAACAATTTCTCCTCCACTTTACTCTCAGTTATTACAAGATTCTCTAGCTTACTGCCAGAGTTGAATACACCTCTGACATTCCACTCGCTAAATAACTCCTCATGTGAATGTCGATGTAAAATATTAATTTAGTTTGTTAGCTACTTGAGCAGGATCATCAACAGTTGACCCATCGATATCAAGTGGACCAATCTGATTCATCCCCTTCCTTCTAGAGTTTACATAGTAGTAGTAGTACTAGTAGTGGCATGTGATGCAAGAAAGCAAATGTATGAGCTTATGCAGCATCAGCCAAAAAAAAAAATCACACCATTCCCTCCAAATGCTTGTCTAGTTCCTCCTTAAATTTATTCAACCTATCAACTTCCGCAACGACCGATGGAAGTTTGTTCCAGCAATTAACCACCTGCTGGCTAAAGGCAAATTTCCGCACATCTATTCTACATCTGTCCTTTCGTAATTTGAATTTATGCCCCCTTAGGTTCGTAATCTGAACAAGTGCAAGGATCCTATCAGAATTCAGCGTGCTGAACCCATTCAAGGCCTTATACAGCTCAATCAGATCACCGCGCAGGTGCGTAGTCTCCAGCCACTGCAATTTGCAGAACTTAAGCCTCTCTTGATAAGAGAATCCCTTCATTCCTCTCACCAATCTTGTTGCCCTTCTCTGTACACGCTCAAGTAAATCTACATCCTTCCTAAAATGAGGCCTCCAGACCTGTACGCAGTACTCAAGGCGTGGCCTGACCATTGCCTTATACAGAGGGATAATCACCTCCTTTTCCCTGCTAGCAAAATTCCTATATATCATTGACAAAACCCCTGGCAGCCTGTCTGCATTGCTCAGAAAACTTCATATCTGCCTGCACAATTACTCCCAGGTCTTTTCATTTTCTACCATCTTAAGTGTAGTACCACACAGTTGGTACGTTTCTCTGGGGTTACTTCTACCCATATGCAGTACTTTGCATTTGTCAAGATTAAACTTCAGTTGCCAAAGTTAAACTTCAATTAGCCCATCTGCCCAAATTATCTAGATCCTGTTGCAGTAGCACACTGCCATTACTGTCATTAACAACCCTGCCAACCTTTGTATCATATGCAAACTTCGACATTAAGCCTGATATACCTTCATCAATATCATTGATAAATATACAAAACAACAGTGGACCTAACACCGAACCCTGTGGGACTCCACTAATAACATTAGTCCAAAAAGAGCAGCACCCATTGATTACCACCCTCTGTCTTCTCACACTGAACCATCGTTTTATCCATTGTAGCAACTTACCCTTAATATCATTCTGCTCCAATTTGTACAATAGTCTTCCATGTGCAACAGTGTCAAAAGCTTTCCTGAAATCCCAATATATGATATCAAAATTATTTTTTCCATCCAGTTCCTTTGTAACCACATAATATCCTATCAAATTTGTCAGACAAGACTTTACCTTAACAAACCCATGCTGTGTCTGAATTATTGCTGCTGTCCTGTCTAGATGATCCTGCAATGCATCTTTAACCAGCGACTCCATTATTTTACCCGGAACAGAAGTTAAACTAACTGGTCTGTAATTACTCGTGTCACACCCTTCGATCCCCCTTTGTGAATTGATGATACATTTGCACATCTCCAGTCCGTGGAAACCTCCCCTGAGTCCAAGGATGCTCTCATAATTATGGCTAAGGGTTTTCTTAGTTGCTTTGCCGCCTCCTTTAATATAACTGGATAGATCCCATCCACCCCAGGCGCTTTTCTTACGTTTAACTTCAACAATTTCTCTTCCACTTTGCTCTCAGTTATTAAAGAACTTTTTGCTGTTTTTCTTTGCATCCCTTGCCAAAGATTTCTCGTAATCTGCCTTTGCCTGCCTAACCTCCTTTTAACTTGGTTACAGATCAACTTGTATCTATCATAGACTTCTGTGTCATGTGTTAATTTGTTTGTATCCCATGCATTTTTCTTCTCTGCCATATGTCTCATTAGTTCATCTGACATACATTTAGGCCTAAACCTTGAACAAATTAAATGAACAATCAAATTAAAAGTAACAAACCTTTAATTTACAATAACTACAAAATGAAAAATATGTTAACAAACTATACAATAACAATAAAACTGAATCTTTGTTCATCATTCTACTTTGGCTGAATACAACAGGTACAATCACATGTGGTGCATATTGTCATGTCACTCAAAGCAAAATATTGCAGTGTAAAGCCTAGTAGCTTCCAAGAAAGCATTCAAAGAACTTCCAAGTTCTTTGAATGCTTCCCATTTTGAATTTGCTGTTGGTAACATCATCAGTTGGTCCCACTGTATTGAATTTAAATACTGTCTCAGTCCATCATAGTCGCCTTTACGAAAGCAATAACCCTTCCTTTTACTCCTAATGGTAGTTACCTCTTTGAGTAAATCCCACTTCAGCACACTGTGATCACTTCCACCTAGTGGTTCATTTATCTGCAGATTCTTAATGCATGAAGAATCACTACTGATAATCAAATCAAGAGTATTACTCCCTCTAGTTGCCTCCCGAACATGCTGATGTAGAAAACAATCATCCAATAAATCCACAAAAGCCTTGCTAGTGTGTGAGTGATCAGCCCCGAAATTCCAGTAACTTATGAATTAAGGTTACTTTTTCCTGTTTATTCCTAATTTTTAAATAATAACCATTGCAAAGTGCCCATCTAATTTGAAGTGTACAGAAGGGGTGTTAAACAGAGAGTCTCTGCTTTGAACAGTTGATATCTCCACAATCGTGTTCTAGTGCCTGTCTTATTTTTATCATTTTGTTTCAGTTTTTTGGGAGATTTTTTCTTTCAGTATCTTATGTCTTAATAAATAGTTTAGAGCCATATTTAATTTATATGGCACATCAAAAGAAGCATATTTTTTATTAATTAGGCTGTTATTTAGTCTCAAAAATGTAAAAACTTGAGTGTGGAAGTGAAAAGAGTCAGATAGTTCTATATTTTGGTTAATTCGATATTCCCCTGGACCTTAGGGTGTCGATTAGCAAGAGTTGCCTTCAGTATGTCACTATTTTCATTATTTTATTAATACATGCATACTGTTATTAAATGGTATAGAATTTTGTGCTTCCAAAATCTAGTTATACTCTGTAAGATTGAAGTTATTTTATTTTATTTTTATTAAGAAATAATTGCTTAACTAAATAAATTTTTAAAAAAATGATAAAAAAAAAAAAGAGTTGAAGACATTGAAAAAGTTGAAAAGTTTGGAATGGAGAAAACTGTGGAGACCATCTTTATTTGCTGAGGTAGAAAAGGTCATGGAAAATATTAATAATGGAACGGCAACAGCTGTAGATTGAATTTTTATCTGCTATGCTTAAAGCTGGAGGGAAGAATAGTGGTTACACTGCATTGTCTAGACCTCGTTTTCCAGAGGGCAAATTCTGAAAGATTAGAGTAAGCCAATTATCAAACGCATTTGTTTTAAAGTACTTGTTTTTGTTTAAAATAAAACTGCTGAAAGGTTAATCTACCATTTAGCTATTGTCTCATTTCTTTAAATATATGACAGATGATACAGCTTTTGGCTGTGTCATTTGTTTGAAAGTAGTACAACATCAGGGCAACTCATTTTGTGATGGTAAAGTTTGTTCTGCTGTGAGCAGTAAGACTATCACATGAACTAAGTTTAAATTCTGCTGGCCGGAAAAGAGAGAGAGAGAGAGAGAGAGAGAAAAAAAAACAGGACAGTCCTCTAATTCATATAAGTTGATAAATATTTTTTTTCATAATTTAATTAATATTTAATTTTGTCCCTCAAAATACAACGCTTTCTTTATTTGTTGTATTCTATTTGTTTAAGCCGTTTTGGCCTAAGATTTAAATGGTAAAAAATGGTAACTTTAGTTTTACAGTGTTTGTATAAAAATGCACTAATCTACAGTGAGATTTGAAGGAAGTGTTGCAAAATGCAACCCTTGAATCTTTACTGCATATTTACCTTTTTATAAAAATTTACAGTGAGGTGGGGCTGAACTTTATTGCAATATCTTTTTTAAGAATTTCATTTACCATTTAACAAAAGAGCGAGAGAAGTAAGAATTAGATTGTTACTGTATGCTAATCATATTGTGAAAAAAAAACAACTTTTTTTTTAATGTTTGTTGGTTACCCCAAATAATGGTTGGTTTGTGTAAATTTTACTTAATTCAGCAGTGATGTTAAGGATAATGTAAGATGTACTTTTGTTTTAGGTGCACGATTTCACTATCAGTACTATGATAGATCGTGGGGACTTATTTATCAGTCTATTGAAAAACTGGATGAAATGGTAAGTTCTTTGTTAAGGTCACACTTGGTTTTCTTATTTTTCATTAATTTTTTTTAAGAATGTGCATTTTCAGTACAGTCAAGTCTCCCAAATCTGGTGACCCCAGTATTAGATCCATGTTGGATTTTGTTTTTTTTAGATTTTTTTGTAAATTTTCTATAAAAAGTATAACAATGAAATATTAGAAAAAAAATATATTTTCTGGATTTTTTTTCCATTTGTGTTAACTATTAAGATGGTAGGTGAAGAAGCATCAAGATAGGTGTAAAAAGTGCTCTAAGCTTAAACAGAAAAGAAGTGGAATTATTATAACTAGGTCAATATGGTATTAGAATAGCAGGTATCATAGAAACAGAACATAAATATAGATTTATGCTGTTTCTTACAAATTATAAATTAATTTATTCTGGAAGTAAGATAAGTATAAGGAAGGTGTAGCAGTAGCTTTTAGAACTAGATTGGAAAAAAGTCTAATTGGCTGGGAAGCGTTACATAGTTACATGGACAAAATTTAAGATAAAAATTTAGATGATGAAATTTGCGTGGCATATGACCAAGTTTGGAAAAAAAAAAATGAGTCCTTTATCTTAATAAGAGCAGTAGAAACTAATGGGGCGGGGGGGAGAAGAATAGTATTGGATGGAGATTTAAATAGTGGAAAAATTTGAAGGGAAATAATGGTGAAAAGCTACCAATAACGATGAACAGCTACTAGAATTTTGTGCAAGACATGCACTCTTCATAAAAATAATATAACTTCAGCATGAAATAGCCACAAGTTTGTGTGAAAGAAGCATAATGGAAACCACAAAGGGGTAATTAACTATATCATTATAGAAAATGATTGAAAACAATTAGTTGAAATACAAGAATATGTATAGGATTTAATATTAGTATTAATAGTAGCAAATTATGTAAGAAAGCAAGCTTATACAGCATCAGACAAAAAAAAAAAAAAAATCACCTATCCATTCCCGCCAATAGTTTATCTAGTTCTTTCTTGAATTTATTCAGACTATACATTTCCACAACAATGGATGGAAGCTTGTTCCAGCAATCAACCTCCTGTTGGATGAAGGCAAACTTCACATCTATTCTACAACCATCCTTCCTCAGTTTGAATTTATGCCCCTTCAGGTGCATAGTCTGAGCAAGAGGAAGAATCCCATCAGCATTGAGTTTGTTCAATCCATTCAAGGCCTTAAACACCTCAATCACATCTTTTCATAGTCCTAACCTCTAGGTGCTGCAATTTGCAGAAATGAAGCCTTTCATTCCATTCACCGATCTCGTCCTTTTGTGTACTCTTTTCAGTGTATATCATTGTATATCTTTCCTGTGTATATCATTGACAAAACCCCAATGAGCTGTCCTGGCAGCCTGTCTGCATTGGTCAGAGAACTTCATATCAGACTGCACAATTACTCCCAGATCCTTTTCATTTTCCTCTACCCAGAGTAGTACCACACAGTTGATATGTTATTCTGGGGTTATGGCTACCCATATTTCCTTGCATTTCTCAATGTTAAACTTAAATTGCCACTTCTTAGCCCATCTGCCTAATTTTTCTAGATCTTGTTGCAGCAGCATACCTTCATTATTGTCATTCACGACCTGCCTACCTTTGTATAATCATCAGAATTAAACATTAAGCCTGATATATACCTTCATGAAATGTCATTAATAACAATGGACCCAGCACTGAACCCTGTGGGACTGCTCTTCGTGGACTAATAACATTAGTCCACAAAGAGCAGTGTTCATTGATAGCCACCCTCTATCTTCTGCTCAACCATCCCTTTATATATAGAAGTAACTTTCTCTTAATGCTACACTACTCCAATTTGTTCAGCAGCCTTTTATGTGCAATGGTATCAAAAAGCATTCCTGAAATCCAAGTATATCATATCAAAATAATTTTTGCATCCAGTTCATTTGTAACTGCATCATAGTATTCAATCAAATTGGTCTGACAAGATCACTCTTAAATAATCCATTCTGTGACTGAAGTATAACTGCACTCCTGTCTAGATGGTCTTGCATCACTTCTTTAACCAGTGACTACAGTATTTTCCCTGGAACAGAAGTTAAGGTAACAGGTCTGTAATTACTCATCACCCCCTTTGATCCCCTGTGTGAATTGGGGATATATTCACATATCTACAGTCCATAGGGACTAATCCAAAGATGCTCTTGTAATTATGGCTTACCCTCTTTGCTGACTCCCTTAATATAATTGGATAGGTATCATCCACTCCAGGTGACTTTTTTATGTTTAACTTCAAGAATTTCTCTTTCACCTTCCTCATAGTTATCATAAATTCATTCAGCTCCCTGTTAGAGTTTGATAAAATTCTGGCATTCCCCCTCCCTAAGGAGTTCCTCTTGTGTGAATGTAGAATACCTATATAATATTCCACCTGGCTACCTAATCAGGATCACAACAATTAAGCCATCGACATCAGTGAATCAATGTGATTCAACTCCTTCTGTCTACTGTTCATTTAAGTAAAGAAGTCTTTGCTGCTTTTCTTGGCATTCTTTGCCAGAGATGTCCTGTAATCTATCTTGGCTTTCCTGATCTCCTTTGTGACTTGATTGCAGACTAGTTTATATCTACTATAGGCTTTTTTATATCACCTGATTTATATGCATATTATGCATTTTTCTTTTGTGCCATGTGTCTCAATAGATCTAACATCCATTTAGGTCTAAGCATTGTATAGTATTTCCTAGTTGGTATGAAAATCCTGGTGGCTTCTATGGTTATTTCCCTGAATGCTTTCCATTTAGAATTTGTTGTTGCTAACATCATTAATAGGTCCTACTGTATAGAATTTAAAAACTGGCTGAGACCACTGTAGTATCCTTTATGAAATCAAAACCCTTCCCTTTACCCTTTGTAGTAGTTACATCTTTAGGTAAAGGTTGGAAGTGACTATCATTTTGTATAGAGCAAATTAAAAATGATAATTAGTGCAAAAAAAATACTGAAAAGTATGATGTTAATTATGACTTTAGGTAAAAGTCATAGTTAACATCAATAGTTCTAATTTTTACTATTCTTCATTTATATATTTTAATATTGATAAAGAATGGCAAAAATTTAAGAGAACTCTAGTGGAAGCTTCAAAAGAGATATGTATGGAGAAAACTGTGGACAGGAAATTCAGAACTTCATAGTGGACCTAAGAAGTCAGAGGCAGTTAAAAAATTAAAAAATAATATAAGAAATTTTTGTAATATATCTAATAAATACTTATTGGAATACAAAGAAAGGTACATCACATTTGCTTGTGAAAGGATTAAGGAAGATGGGAGATTAGATATGAAAACCCAAGGAAGCCAATTAAACAAATTCATCTGGAGTAAAAATAAAATTAACCAAAAGATATTTTTGGATAAGAAATAATAATAAAAAATAAAGTGGATTTGGGTAAAAAATAAAGAAATTATCAAAATTTAGAATCTTTAGGAATGAAAGTTTTAGATTACTTTTTACAAATGCAGAAATAAGAAAAAACTTCAGGTTATAAATATCCAATCAAAGGTAAGTGATGGTATGGGCATGAAGAAAGGTTGAGAGAATGAAGAGTAGATAAACATATTCAATGAAAAAATGAATGGTATTCATTTTTTCATTGAATATGTGCAGAGAAATTTCATTGAATATGTGCAGGAGCAGAGAAAGCAGAAGGTGGATCGAAGGTGTCACAAAAGCATTATAAGGAAAGGAGTGTACTCTGGCTACGGCTAAAAGTGTAACAGGAAATAGAATGGATAGCATGGAAGAAAGTAGTGAATCGAAGGCTTTGATAGGCTAGGAATGATTTGTGCTGCCATAGTGAATATAACAGATTTGGATGATGAGGATGGTGAAGAAATCTGTCTCATTTTGCATGTTTGAGCATTTAGGTTAACATTTATGTTAGATTACTTTAAATAAAAATTTATTTTAATAGATTTTATTTTCAGTATTTGCTTTTGTAAGTAGCATTAGTTTGTTTTTGCCTTACTCATCCTTTAAAGTTGAATCGTTGTGCTTCGACAAGGATTTATGGAATAAGATACATATTCCACTGGGTCCTGGAGTACTATTTGTTTAGTTGGAAATAGAATTTTAAACCTATCTTTTTTTCTTTTCTTTTTTTTTATTAAAACCCCAAACACAAGAGGTATTAGAACCTATAATACTTAGTACTGTGCTTGGGTGGGAGGTTGATAAGATGAAAGGAGATATTTGTTGACATTAAACTTGAACTTCTGTAGACTGTAATTTTCAGGAAATACATATGAAGGAAGGTTGTTCCAGAAAACTGAAGTTGAATGAATAAACGAGGACGGAGAAAAGTTGGATCTGCGAGTTTGAAATTGAACAGTAAAAGGATGTTAACTGGTTTTGGCATGCGTTTACACTGCTTTGAAAGAGAGCGTGAATTATAGAAGCCAATTCACAAGAACAGTGCCCATGGAACTATTTGTAGAAAAGGCATGCAGCAGAAGCTTTTCTAGCTTTTCTTAAGCCTGGTAAGCATCTGTCAAAGCCATTCAGTTATTAAACTTTGCATAATAATGTGCATAATTTTCCATTATGTTCATAAGCTATGCATTATCTACTTATTAATTTGGAAGAAATGTTCTGGTATGTTGTCTGAAAGATGAATTTCTATGAAAATTTTCCTGTATTCTACTTTCTAAAAATTTGGTAGGTGTGTATGAGCCAGAGCTTTGAAGAAATGAGTTTGTATGAAAACTACTCCATGATATTAACTCTGTTTCATCCTTACTGTACTGTTACCTTATGTGGAACATTCTAAGAGTATTTGTATAACTCCAGTGCTTGGAATGCTAATGTGGTGAGGTGGAATTATTCTTTGGGATTATCAGCCTATTAGTTACTCATTTCAGCTGATTGTTATTTGTTTTTAGTTAAGTGTCGGTTTTGTGTGAATTATGGAGTTAAATTAGTTATTACCATGGATATGAAAAGTTTATTCCATTTCTTTTGGAAAGTGGAAATAATTTTACTTTCATGTGTCTTCTGTTGTAAACCTTTGAATAGCACAAATGCTTCTACAAAAAATGCAAGATTATATATTTAAGTACACTCCATTTCTTTAATTTTTTTAAAAAAAATTGTTCTTTATTTATAAGTTCTGTTTATATTCTTGGACAGCCACATAGATGAATTTATAGTTAAAGTGAATTAAAGCTTAAAATTTCTACCTCCAGTCCATGATAAATTTTTTACTGTCTACAAAGCTTTTATTTGTGGTAGCAAACTTAGAAAACCCACTGAGAAAACAGCACTTGGCTTTTCTTTCTTTGTGTAGCATAATCAATTTGTAATCTTTTAGATTTTGTTTGATAATCATATTGATACCAACTGGACACTATTTCATCTAAAGAATCTGAATGCCTTTTCATTTTATTTAAGCATTCTAAACACTTTTTCCTCTTGATTTTGACAGTTTTTCTTTTTGATCTGCATAAGCTACACAGCCTTTTAAAATATCATTTATTATTATTATTATTTATTATATCAATAAATATTATTGTTATTATATGGTGTGATGATATAAATTAATGTTGGCACAAAAGGCATTATACTACTGTATTTGTTGTACATATATTGTGTTCTTCTCACAAAGTTTATAAATTACACCAATCTAATAAGGAACTGTTTATTCATTTTTGAACCGGAACTTAGCAAGTTCCTTTTCTTAAAGCAGAACTAGAACTTGATATAATTAATATTTTGAGCTCTGAAATTAAACTAGAACTGATTACTGTTTTAAGGAACTGTTAAAGTATTGTTATGAGCTAAAATTTGCTATTTTTACTATAAAAACAGTAAGAGCAGGATAGAGGTGAAAAGTTTTATAAACAAAACCAAATGGGCATACTTATGACACTAAAAAAACAGTCATAGTTGATAATGCATGACATGCAAATTGACCCACGAACACATGGTCAAATCTTTGAGTAGCCCAGTTGTACAGAGATAATGCAAATACTGTATTTCCCCATGTATAAGACGCACCTTAATTTTGGGGCCCGAAATTTGAAAAAAAAAAAAAAAAAAAAAAAATGTATTTCATAAAGTTATTTGAACTCAAGTTTTATTCATCATAAAATTCATACAACTCATCACTGTCAAAACTCCCATCCATTAGCATGTCCTCATCTGTGTCTGATGACGAATCACTGTCTTCATATATTGCCTCGTCCTCAGTTCCATCTATGGCATTTGAAATGCCATACTTCTTAAATGACTTGACAATGATCTCAATCTTGATATTATCCCAGGATCTTTTCACCCAGGTACAAACTTCTCCTATAGTTGGTTTCTTCATTCTTCCTGCTGGTGTCAAATTGTCCCCAAAAGACTTCATCCATTGGTTCCATTCGTCTCTCATGTCAGCTTTGAAGGGTTTGTTATTGCTGACATCAAGTGGTTGGAGCTGGGATGTCAAGGTATGACGGCAAGTTTTGTTTTTTGCTCTGCAGCAATCTTCTTTGTATTTTTTGTTATGTGTGCCCTGAACTGATCAAGCACCAATAGGGCAGGTTTGCGTAAAAGCCCACGTGGTCTCCTGCTCCAAACTGGCTCAAACCAGATCTTCATTCCATCCTGATCCATCCGACCCTTGTCATGAACGTGGAAAATCACTCCTCGAGGAATGTCTTCTTTTGGCATTGTTTTGCGTTTGAAAATCAGCATAGGAGGCAGCTTGGTTCCATCGGCACAACAAGCTAGAATAACTGTATAATGGCTCTTTTCATGTCCACTTGTCTTCACAGTTACAGTTTTCACCCCCTTCTTATCAACAGTTCTGTTACTTGGGACATCAAATTGAAGGGGAACTTCGTCCATATTTGCAATCTGTCCCAACTGAAACTGGTGTCTTCCAATGTTGAATGAAAAAACGATGAAATTCAAGGACCTTCTGCTCATAGCTTTCAGGCATCTTTTGGGCAAGTCTGGTGCGTGTACGCATGCTTAGTCCATTCAGTTTCATGAACCTGAAGCACCAATTGTGTCCTTTGAAATCAGTAACTTCTTTTTCATCAGCAATTCTTGCCTCATGCTGAACCATCTTTGTGGACACAGCAATTCCAATTGCCCTTTGCTCCTCAATCTATATCTTCAATTCCCTCTCTAAATTAGGCCATTTTGCTGACTTGCCTCTCATGGCCTTCTTCTGCCGTGGCGTTTTCAGTAGGGTTTCTTCTTCCTGTAGCCAGTCTCGGATTGTTTTCTCAGTTGGAGGAGGACCAAACTTACTTTCAGCAGCACGATTTCCATTCACTTTTGCAAAGTGGATCACTTTTAACTTGAATTCGGCACTGTATGAAAATGTTTTCTGAGCCATTTCTGGGCAGAACGTGGCAAAACGTAACCTAATATACCGGTAACAAGTGCGAACCAATGAGCGCAAAGACAACAAGCGCAAAAAAGCGGGAAATGCAGGTAAAAAAAATCTACAATCACTGTATAAGATGCACCCAGTTTTTAGACCCCAAATTTTTCAAAAAAAGGTGTGTCTTATACATGGGATATACGGTATATAAAATATAAAAACATGCACTTACATAGGAAGGCAAACTGGTGCCATGACTAAAGTAGTTAATTTTCCAAAAATCACCAAAACAACTGACCATGTTGATAAAGTTTTTTTTATTTTACATGGTATTCCCTTCTTCCTTAGTACTCTTATGAATATCAGTCAAATTAATTTTATTACCACCCACTCCTTCAATTTAGTGTATTTTTTCCGAGTGTTGGTTAATAAATCGATATTATTCATTGCTAGGCAATGAATGTCATTGAAGAAATGTCTCCAACTGGTTTCTCATCGTATTTAAAGAAGTATAGTAATACAATTTGTGGGAGGCATCCAATTGGCGTTTTGCTAAATGTAAGTAGATATTTTTTGTAAAACATCTTTAAAAAATGCACTTTTTAATTAGTTATTAATTTGTTAAATAAAGTCAAATGCACAGGTTTCCAAAATGCAGTCTATGGACAACAAATGGAGTGGTCTGTGAGCTTTATACGTAGTTTACAAAACAGCTGGGATTATAAAAATATAAAAAGTACTATTGTTTTTTATTTATGTATTTTGTTGTTTTTAAATTAAATTTCCATATTTTATAAAAAATCAAATACATAGCATCTACAATAGTAGTCATATAAATTGCATTGTTATAAATTGTTTGCCAGAAAAACATTAGAACTGAATAACTGTCCATATATAGACTGAATTTTCTTCTAAAATCATTACTGTATTTTTCAGTGATTCATCCACATTTTTGAAGGCAAATTTTGAGAATAAAATAATTTATTGCACACATTGGAAACACAAATTCACAAGTGTGTATGAAACAAACTGGTTCATGTAACAGAGTAAAACAAAGTGTAAAACAAAAATGTTTTACTCATTGTATAAAGCCAATTGTGTCATCACTAATGTTATGGTGTGTTAGTTGTCTGAAGGCACCAGAGGTTTCCCCCATCTCCGCACTAATGTTATGGTTTGAAACTTCCACTTTCTTCAGAGTGCATAATTTTCAGAGCTATTGAGGACATTGTTGATTTCACATTTCTTGAAACACATGGCAACAGTTTCATTTTTCACTGATTCACTTTCTCATTTGCATACCTGAAAAATGGCTAATCATTTCATTCATCCTGTCGTTGAATGCTCAGTGCATTTGGTCCACTCCTCACACATGAATTGAATACTTTAAGAGAGTATTTGAGATGTCCAGTGGCTGTGTTTGTCTGATGCCTCTTGGAATTACAGCTAACTCTGTGTTTAATTTAGCAGCCCTCTTTCTTTGTTACATGTTAATTAAACTCAAACTGCCAGGCACTCAATAAAAGAGCTGGTTTTTTTTTTTTTGAAGACCACCTCTGTGTAGAGTAGTACAGATATGGAAATTTCGTGCAGCATTTTTAGGGTGGGGAAAAAAGTGTATCATACAGTTCGAAAAATACAATAAATACTGCATTGAAAAAAAAAAAAAAAAACTATTTAGCCATATATATTTAGAAAAAGTCACAGAAATATAATGTTAGCTAGAAATGTGACTGATATTTCTGGTTAACATTAACTTAAAAAAAAAAAAAAAAGTGCTGAGTAAATGTAAAGTTCTGGCAGAAGCTTGTAGGCTTCATAAAAGATTAATATTTTGGTGACAGAGATTGACATCAGTACACTGTGATCGCTGCTGATAATCAGATCAAGAGTATTATTCCCTCTGGTTGCCTCTCTAACATGCTGCTGTAGAAAACAATCATCCAATGAATTCACAAAAGTTGCTAGTGTGTGAGCGACCAACCCACAAGTTCCAGTCAATATCTGGGAAGTTAAAATTCCTCGTTATAAGACATTCAGATTTATATTCTATTTCCCTGTATAGTTGTTCGTGTTAATTAAACTCAAACTGCCAGGCACTCAATAAAAGAGCTGGTTTTTTTTTTTTTTTTTTTTTTTGGAAGACCACCTCTGTCTAGAGTAGTACAGACTACTCTAGACGTAGAGTAGTCTGTACTACTCTGGACTGTACTCATCAGAGTCATTAGGCCTATAACACACTCCTCTCATTTTTACTTTCCCAGCACTTATGTCACCAAACTGACTGAACCTTGCAATGTGCACCAATGTCTTTGTGCATCAATATCATTGTGCACCAGTGGCCTTTCTGTACACATTGTACTTCCCAAATTCCAATTCTGCATTCCTTATATCTGTGTGACACCATATCTCTGATATCCCAAAAATATCTGCCTTTGATTGATGTCTTGACCAGCACTTCAAATTCATCAACTATACTCCTAGCATTGGTGTACATGTAAGTATACATGCACCTGTTTTTACTCTTAGTTACCCTAACACAGCACATGTATTTACTTGTTTCATGATGACTCTCAGCAGTTCTTGAAATCCCCAGCAACCTGCTTTCCAGGCTGCTGCTCATTCGAGTAGAAGCAGTACAAGAATCACTTCCACCTCTGCTTGCAGCTACTGTTAATCTATTAGTCTGTGAATCCTCCTCCAAAACTAGCAGTTTTCTGACCCACCTAACATTGCCTTGATAGCATCAGCAAATATCCTTGCACCCTTTCTATTTAAGTGTATCCCATCCCTGTAGAAGCAGTCTGTCTCTCTTGTTAACAAGCACAGACCATGTTGAGAAAAATTCTACCCAATGAGCCTTTCACAATCTCTCCAGGGCCGAATTGATTGACAAGGCTCTCATCATATACTCCCTCCTATCGTGTCTGGGCAGAATTGCAGACTTTCAAATTCAACCCTAACTTGCGGCTTTTTTTCAACATTGACCTGTACTTGTTAAGTAATTCCGCCAGTCTCCTACTCTTAATATCATTAGTGCCAACATGTACAACAATATTACCCTTTGTGCCCTTAAAAGATATCTGCTCTACAATGTCATTAACCTCTGCCCTGACAGACAAACCCTGGTCCTGTTCCACCTATCAAGCAGTGAACTTTCCTTGGCTGCATGCTGCATCGTGGAGCCTCCGTAGCCAGGTGGGCGGGAGCAGCAATGCGTAGCACACACTTCTTGATTAGACCAGGTTCGAGCCCATGATCACCAAATACAGAGGATGCGGAATGGTCAGGGAATGACCACCGCATATCCCCCCGGAGCAATATGGCCTTAGTTGCTAATTCTCCTAAAAACCAAATAATAACAAACAAACAAGCATGCTGCATCAACCATCTGGGAGAGAGAAAGAGGCTTTGTGTTAGGGACAACTGGTTTTGGGTAGAAGCCTTTATTATTATTTATTTATTTTATGGAAGTTAGTCATGCTGGGAAGATGGAAACAATGGTTTACATCTTCCCAGAATGTTCTTAAATTTTTGTGTTGGCAGAATTGCAGACACTTTCAATTTTAACCCTAACTCGTGACTTTTTCAATATTGAATTGTACTTGTTAAGTAAGGCCACAGATCATCTCCTAAGGCTAATGCCATTAGTGCCAACGTGTATAAAAATGTCACCTTTTGTGCCCTTAAAAGATATCTGTTCTAAGTCATCAACTTTTGCCCCTGGCAGATATACCCTGGTCCTAATCCACCTATCCTTTTTGCACAATATATTTCCCTGACAATTGAATTACCGACAATAACTAGCTCCTGTGGGACCAGTGCTTTCTGCCTTGAAAATTGTCCCGGTTTTACCTGTTGCACAAGAGTAAACTCTTGCATTGATTTGGGCAGCTGAGAGCTTGATAGGTCCCCCTTAATTCCTTTGAGGTCATTTACCCTACTCCTGAAACTCTCATAGACACAGAAAATCAATTGATTTGGGAGACACAATATTTCCTAAGTGGCCCTTGCACCAGAAACCACCACAACAACTCATAGACACCCATCAGAATTCTGAGTTGCCCCCTAATTTCTTCACACTCTCTGCACCTAGAACACACACAAAGAGACATCCTCCTTGGCTGGATCATGTCCTGTTCCAGAAAGATCTGCATACATTTCACAAGTTGCACATTTTTTTAGACTATGATGCATTAGAGAATCGTCCCCTTCGGTTCTTCCCTGAGCCACACCATTCCCGCTACTTTATGCCTATTGTTTTGCTGCTCTGATCTGGGAAATGATTTTCATTTAAATTCAATTTAATTGATTGAGAATGAAAATTAATAAGATTAATAAATTTAATTGATCAATTGACAACTAGACTAAGCTAACAGAATCCTAAATTCAGTGATACGTATTACGCTGTCAAGTTTTACGTTTACTAAAACGTAAAAAGGTTCTACGTATACTTGATATACGTAAAAAGGTTCTACGTATATTAAGCAGTATCCTACAAAATCTCTATCTAAATTTAAAATAAACTAAGGGCGTGACTTGGTCTATAGAGCTATTTATAGAAAATAAATCAACATGACAATTGAGTAAATAAAACGTCAAAAATTTATCAAAAACTTACCGATTTGCTGGAACTGAAATTTTTTCTCCCACAAGTGCTTAGCCTCATTATCTTGTTATGAATTAGGTACACCTAGCAGTATTGTATGTTTATCCCTGTGGGTAAGAATTGCTTACAAGATGACTGTACACTTATCCAACATGCCAAATTTGTGAAACAGTGGTTTGAAGAATATGGCAAATCTTCAAATATTGGTTGACCAATTCAAATTGGGTAGATCCAGGATTGTGGTGGCTAATTCAAATTGGTCAACCCAATCCTGGATCTCACCTGCTGGGATGAACTAGAAAGGTATATTCATTAGCACAATCCTTTGCGCACTTCAGGAATTGAGTAGTTTTGTCTCATGAATGGTTGAGTATTCCTTGTGTCACTTTTAACACCTTGTTAACTTCATGGCTCATGTTGGAGCAGTGATTCATAGCAATGACTGTCTAATATGCTATTAGCTTGTGGTTCTAATAAAGTTGGTTTTATTTTTTTTTTTTTTTAGGAGCATCAGCAACTAAGGCCATATTGCTCCGGGGATATGGCGGTGGTCAGTCCCTAACCTTTCCGCAACCTCCGTATTTGGTGGTCACAGGCTCGAACCCCGGTCTAATCAAGAAGCATGTGCTACACACTGCTGCTCCTGCCCAACTGGCTATGGAGGCGCCACTCTCTCTAATAAAGTGGCCAGGCAGTGTATAAGGGATTGTAAAGGGGGGGGGGAGGAAATAAATGTATTTTAGGTGTTGAAACAAAACAAGCTTTATTAACTTAATAAATACGCTTACTGTCTTTCATCCCATTTCTATGCCACAATGAATCCTTTATTAAATAACATTTAAAGGAACCAGTAAAATATTTACTGGGATGTAAATTTTTTATAGCTCTATAGATAATTAAGAAATCCAGTAATTAATTAGCATTGTTTGTTTGTTGTTGCTGTAGAGAATCGCAAATTTTTATAGTTTTCACAATATATATTCCTGTTTAGCATTTCTTACCATGGGATATAAAGGTGTTACAAAAATCCATTGCATAGGAATTTTTTTTTTTATAAATACAGCAGACTCTCGATTAACCAGGATCGAATTAACCGGGACACTTCAAGACTCCAAATAATAATAATAATAAAAAAAAAAAAATTCAAGTAATAACTAGAACAGGTATAAACAGATATTTTGCAAGTCGTAAATAAGCGACAAGTGGCATTATAAGTCGTCATTGGGAGATTAGTATACCTATTATCTTGCAACTCCCGCTGTCTTCACATCCGCCGCTCGACAAATAGAGACCAAATGTTTAGTTTGTTTTAGTGCGTTGCGTTGATTGTTATGTTCCGTTGCAGCGCAAAAGGACAAATTTTGTTTCGTTATTTTTGTCAGGGATGTCAGAATTTTTTTTTATAGTAAAAAAAAAAAATTTTTTTTTTTGTTTGTTTAGAAATCGCGAAAATGATGGCTAAATGCAAAAGAGTTTCATTTTCAGACAAAAACTTGAAATTATTCAAAAGTTTGAAAATGGTGCATCCGTTAAATCTCTAAAGAACCATTATAATGTTGGTGACCAAACCATACGCAACATCGTAAAAAATAAAGGGAAGCTATTAGATATAAAATCAACATCGTAAAAAAATATAGGAAATCTATTAGATTTAAAATGGATATCGCAAAAAATAAAGGGACGCGGTAAGTTTTTTTTATCTATTGCCATGTTTTTTACGTAGGTTGCTGAACATTTTTTTGATACAGTAAGTCCCCTACTTATAGGGGACTTACTGTATTTTATTCCTTACTATAAGTAAGGAATAAAATAAGCAATCAATAACGACGATCACGGCATGCAGAAATTGCACAAGTGAGATACGGAGTAACAAGCAAAAAAAATAGGAAAGAAGAGAAGGTTCTTACAATTTATTTATGGTTTTTTTTTGTTTTTTTTTTAGTATGACTGAAGATTTCAATGAAGGGGATACACACTTCACCATAATAACGTAAAATCCCACACAATTCCAGCTATCAGTATTATTGCAAATGCAATAAGATCGAGTTTACTATCCATTTATAAATAGATGCAAGAACAGAAAAGCCCAGTAACCTGTAAGGTGCAAATTGTTTAAATGCAGTGACCTCCAGAAATGTGCTTTAGTAAAATGTGAGTTCACGTGAGGTGATAATAGTGTGTTTTCCCCCTTAACCCTGTGAAGTTCTTTTCAGAAAATTTCGTTTTGACTGTTATCATGGTGCCGACTAAAAGAATAAGTGACAGCGCTACTAGTAAATCTACCAACAAAAGGAAAGCCATCGATTTGGATCAGAAAATTAAACTAATAAGGATGTACGAAAATGGCAAATGTTAATAAGTATCGCGCGGAATTCAGATTTGTCAATAATAATATAGTAGCAATATGTTATTAGTCATTCCCGAGTTACATAAAACTCAACGAAGTAAGAAGTCCTGCAACGTATCTCTTACGCATGTCGGGAACTTTTTTATTTTTGGATTAACCGGAAAATCGATTATCCAGGATTTTTTTTTTTTACCATTTTTCCTGGAAAATCGAGAGTCTACTGTACTTGTAATATTTGCATTAGTTGTTCAAACCACATTTCTCATAATCTTTTGTATAAGCTAAGAGTTACTCCATGCATTGTTTGTTAATTTTTCTTCATTCTTTGCAATGTTATCTTTTAGTTTGCTGTAGTATGTTTTTTTTTTGTAAACTTCAGTCATCCACAGAGAAAGAAATGAAGGGGGTTTCATTCAGTTATTGTCTGATTAAATAAGTGAAATGAGGGGACACCAACAGAATATCATCCTGTCAACCAAAAGTATGAATGAATAGACATAAGTCTGTTCATTCATATAAGTTAAGAGTTTCTCTCTGCAGTGTTTCTTTGCTAATTTTTCTGCATTCTTGTGACATTATCTTTCGATTTGGTGATTGTCAGTGTTTTTTGTAAACAAAAGTCATCCCCAGAGAAAGAAATTCATTTCTTTCTTTGGGGATGACTAATGTTTTCTTTCTCTGGGGTATCATTCAGTCATTTTCTGAATAAACAGCTGAAATGAGGTGGGAGGGACACCAACTGGAAATCATCCTGTTGGAACAAAGAGTATTGTCTAGCTATAATAGACATTTCATCATGCAATTTTTGAGCATATCTTGCAATAGGTTTATCAGATATGAGTCATTATTAATAAATTCTCCAAATAGTATGAACCTATAACCATTGTCCACAGATGGCTACCTGCACTGTAATATGCATATTGGTTATAGAATTGTCAATCTAAGGATTCTCATCACTCTACTTGGGTAATGTTAGCATTCAAATAGAAACATGCTTCATCACTGAAGCAGATGCTTGTAAGGATAGTCAGGTTGTGTATTTGCATTCACAATGGACACTGCAAAAATCCTTGTCATTATCATCTTTTTTAATTATGCATAATGTGGGGATGAAATTTTAGCTTTTTTTAGCACTTGTGTCTTGGAAGCTACTAGGCTTTACATACTAACTAAAAAATATTGTTCAAGATTTAGGCCTAAATGGATGTCAGATGAACTAATTAGGCATGTGACAGAGAAGAAAAATGCATGCGATACATGTAAAATAACAGGCAACACAGAAGCCTATGATAGATATCAGCTGGTCTGTAACCAAGTCATAAAGGAGATTAGGCAGGCAAAGACAGATTACGAGAAATCTTTGGAAAAGGATGCAAAGAAAAACAGCAAAGAGTTCTTTACTTGTGTAAACTCTAGAAGGAAGGGGATGAATCAGATTGGTCCATTTAATATTGATGGTTCTACTGTTAATGATCCTGCTCGGGTAGCTAACAAACTAAATGAATATTTCGCATCTACATTCGCACACGAGGAATTATTCAGGGAGGGGGATGCCAGTGGTATATTAAACTCTGGCAGTAAACTAGATAATCTTGTAATAACTGAGAGTAAAGTGGAGGAGAAACTGTTGAAGATAAACATAAGAAAGGCACCTGGGATGGATGGAATCTATCCAATTATATTAAAGGAGGCAGCAAAGGAAGTAAGCAAACCCTTAGCCATAATTATGAGAGCTTCCCTGGACTCGGGGGAGGTACCTATGGACTGGAGATGTGCAAATGTGACCACAATCCACAAAGGAGGATCAAAGGGAGACAGGTAATTACAGACCTGTTAGTTTAACTTCTGTTCAAGAGAAATTAATGGAGGCACTGGTTAAAGAAGCATTGCAGGATCATCTAGACAAGACTTCAGTTATAGTTCAGACACAGCATGAGTTTCTTAAGCAGTAGTTTTGTCTGACCAATTTGATTGGATACTATGATGTAGTCACAAAGCAACTTGATGCAAAGAATAACTTTGATATCATATATTTGGATCTTAGACAGGCCTTTGATACTGTTGCACATGGAAGACTGCCGCACAAATTGGAGCATTGTGGCATTGGAGGCAAATTGCTGCTATGGATAAAGGGGTGGTTGAGTGGGAGAAGACAGAGTGGTAATCAGTGGACTCTGCTCTTTGTGGACTAATGTTATTAGTGGAGTCCCTCAGGATTCAGTGTTGGGTCCATTGTTGTTTTCTGTATTTATAAATGACATTGATGATAGTATATCAGGATCTAGAAAAGTTGAGCAGATGGACTGAGAGGTGGCAAATGAAGTTTAACATTGACAAATGTAAAGTACTACATATGGGAAGCAGTAAAAAAAAAAAAAAAAAAAACCCCAGAGTAACTCTGTGGTACTACCCTGACAGTGGTAGAGAATGAAAAGGACCTGGGGGTATTTGTGCAGGCAGATATGAAGTTTTCCGAGCAGTGCAGACGGTCTGCAAGAGTAGTATACAGGTCTGGAGGCCTCAGTTTAAGAAGGATGTAGAGCTGTTGGAACGAGTACTGAGAAGGGCAACAAGATTAGTGATTGGAACAAAGGGTTGCTCTTATAAAGAAAGGTTAAGTTTTGCAGATTAGTGTCTGGAGACTAGACACCTGCGAGGAGATCTGAATAAGGTGTATAAAGCCGTGAATGGTTTGAGCATGCTCAGTACTGATGAGATTCTTCCTCTTGCTCAGAATAATCACCTGAGAGGGCATAAATTCAAATTGAGGAAAGACAGTTGTAGGATAGATGTATGGAAGTTTGCCTTTAGCCAGCGGGTAGTTGATTGGTGGAACAGACTTCCATCTTTTGTTGTGGAAGTTGATAGCCTAAATAAATTTAAGGCCGAGCTGGACAGGTATTTGGAATGAACGGAGGGGTGAAATCGGAGCATTTTTTTATTTATTTTTTATTTTTTTGGCTGATGCTGCATAAGCTTGCTTTCTTGCCTTGTACACCTCTGCTAATGCTAACTTTTGAGCTACTTTTTGAATTGATCGAAGACTAATTACACATTTAGTTAAAACAGGTGCATGTCTTGTGGACTTTAAAAGACATCCAGAAAAGATTAACTCATATGTATTAGTTGCTTAAAGTATTGTAGAAAATTGCCTATGGGTGTGTGGTTTGGCTTTAGCTTAAGCTTTTGGGAATAGTCTATGGAATTTGTTAGAAGCATTCTGCTCACTGTAGTAGCACCAGCTAAGCTTTATCTTTTATTGTGTAAACTGACATTCTTACTACTGAATACTCAGATTATCATGGTTAACATAACAGAACCAGACAATATCTTAACTGTTGACATTAAGCTCCATTGCTGTGTTAGTTCATCATCCTAAATAATAAGATTATTATTAAATGTTCTTGCAGTGATGAACTTTAACACAGTATTTTTCTTAGTTGAAAAAAGTTTATAATCTTAATTTCTGTTGAGATAAACTGCAATGTATCTGCATTAAAGTACTTACTTTTATTATTTCTTCCAGGCGATTCATAGTTTACATCAGATGGGTAATGGCATGAAAATGTCTCTGAAATTCTTGAAATATGCCCAGTCTAGCAATTGCATAAGCATGAATGACTCTTCTGTAAGTTATGCTTCAGCCTCTCTCACGATTGCCTGATGTAAAGATAAATTAGTCAAGCGGCTTAGTTTTGTTTGGATCAGCATCTTTCCTGTAGTAAAGAAAAGTAAAAGATGCCATGCCTTGTGACACTTGCAGTGACTCTGCCACCAGAAGTAATGTCTTGTGATACACACACTGATCATCTATGCAGCTGTGGATGCATGTTTGAACAAACTAACCTCTCTGTATAATGAGGTAGCGGTTCACATTGCTTATAGAGTTATAGGATTTTATACCAAATCCCATGCCCTCATATTAAGATTCTAGCTTTTCTCAAATAGTTTTTAGTATATGGGAAATTATTTTGTGGTTTTTTATATATATATTCTGTTACTACTTGAGAAAAGTGATGGAAATGTTCACACCATTGTTGAATTGTTCCAAAAGCTGTATATGGTATAATTATAAATAACCGGTAATCAAATTCTCCTGACTACTTATTTATAACAGAGATAATTTCTCAGGAAAAAGTCCTTTCGAAAAGTTTGCCAAATGTGTTTTTTAATATGAAATTTGATAGGTTTAATTTATAAATATGCTCTTAATTGTGAAGTTAAGCAATTAAGAATAGGGTTTTTTTTTTATTTTTTACTTTTGTATGCAAATAAACTATTTTTTAATAGAGGAGAAAGTCCAAAGTCAAAATTATAGTGAGCATCTGTTTTAATTTGGAGAAGCCAAGGATTATAGAAAATGTAACAGCTTTACTTTTCAGCTAAACTAGTTAATGCTGAAATTGAGACTACTGCTTGAGTATATTATATGAAGAATACTACTGTTAATAGATAATTACTAAGCCTAACTGTGAAATTTTTGATAAATATTTCACAGAGTTTAAATATTACTTATTTGTGGGATATACTGTATCTTACAATTCCACTACTTGAAAATTCTCAAATTTAATTTTAAAGTTTTTGAAAAGAGATTACTATTACAGTAGGGCCTTATAAGTAAACATTATATGCCGTACTCCTATGAAAGGTGTCATCAGTAAATATTAAAAGCTTCTAAAAGTTCAAAATATAGAATTGCCTTATGATGCATGTAACATTCCAAATGAGAAAACTGTACAAGGTAATATCAGACTAGATTACACACTACAAAAATTGAAGGGAAAAAAAAAAAAAAAAACCCAACAAAGTATATATATTATATATGTATATTTTTAAAAGTCATTTCCCTCTTCCCTTCTGCTACTCATTTTCTTACTGTTGAATGCAATAGCTCTCCTGTCTATAGATAGGCACGCAGACTTCGGAGTTGTTGAAGGCCCTTTGTACTTTGCATATCAGGTATGTATTTATTGTCGGTTTCAGTAAATGGGAAATATTAATGTCACATTCCCTTTCTTTGCTCAACTTTTTTTGTTTTATATAACTTGTGAAATTTACTTATGTTCTACTGGACAATTTTGAATAAAATTATTAAATAGAGCAATATTTTGAAGGGCTACACTAGCCTGACATATCTTTGTACATCCATTTCTACATGTAAATTATATCTTAGATACTTATACTTACTGAACTGTACATTTTTTGTACTTTTTAGCCATGATCTGCCTTCCATAGTATTTGAAATTAATATTTGATTTCGTAAAATACTAGCAGTGTTGGAGTTTTAATTTTAAGTTATCATTTTTCAGCATTCCTTTAATTTCACATTAATTACAGATTCTGATTTTAATTAATAATATAATCATTCAACTCCATTATATAAAGGCTGAAAATTTGTTCTCTTATACATGTTTTGAGTTTTTGAAGTTAGTAATATTTATAAACATTGGCTACAAATTTGCATATATATGCTGTATAATTTTGTAATATGAGTAATTGTGACACTTGAAATTTGAGTTTAACTTTAATAGTTGGATATGTTGGTGATCCACAATCAACCTAAAGAAAATTTCAGTATAAACTGTTAATTAGTTATATATTCTGAAATAGTTATTACCCCTCATTTAGTGACTAATTTGCAGTTATAATTTTTATAATAAAATTGATATTACTCCCTGTTTTATTAATTCAGAAGTTTATTTCTTAGCACTGATTAGGAAAAATAGCATATAATTTTATGATGAATGTCTTTCTAAATATAATCAAATATGTGCTTGTCAAACTGACAGGCCCATTAACTGTGTATTATTTATTCCTCAGTTTGATTGTTAAGACTCATTTCCCCTTACTTTCATTATACAATTTTTTGAATTAATTTTCATACCTCATCTCACCCCATCTCTTTCATCTCCTGTCTGACAATCCATATCTTCTTTCTTCATTATTTTTGCCAGCCATTGAGACAAGCATAAATCTAAAATTATTACTTTTGTTAAGTTCGCAAGTGAAATGCATAGTGGAAGCATTGCACACAGAATGACAAACACCAGTTTATAGATCTTTATTTACACCTCATCCCCATTCAAATTAAGTAGAAACTCCTGGAAAATTATTCTTGAAATGTACTAAGTAAAGTTTTATATAGGAGAGAATCTATTTTTTGATGTGCTGATCCTATAATGAAAATTAATGGAAATTTACATAATTCGGAAATTTTTGACTATCAGTCTGATTTTCCCACAAAGTGAAAGGAGGAATTGTTGGCAATGGACTATACAGGATGGAGTTTTAATTACTTTAGGTATTTTTCATTTGCAACTTCTGGAAATGTAAACATTCCAAATTAAGCATATACACTTATGAACCAAAACATTATGACCACCTACCTAATATGTTGGTCCTTCATGTGCAGCCAAAAGAAAAGCTTGTACCCAGAAAGGCATGGATGCTACAAGATCCTTTAACTCCTGTAATCTCCGTGGTTGAGACACTGCATATCTGAGTTTCTGTTCCAACACAAACCACAGATACTGAATGGGATTGATGTCTGGGGAATTTGGAGGCCAGGCAATACCTGGAAGTATTCATGTTCCGTGAACCAGTCTCAAACAATTCGGGCAGTGTGACATGGTGAATTATCCTGCTGAAAGACGGCACCACCAGAGGGGAAGACCTTTGCCATGAAAGGGTGTACCTGGTCAGCAATGATGTTTAGGTAGGTGGTAGATGTCAGAGTGTCCGGCACATGGATGACTGGACTCAGGGTATCCTAGCAGAACATCACCCAAAGCATGACACCACTGGCTTGTCCCACAGTGCATCCAGGCACCATCACTTCCCCAGGTAAACAACGCACACATACCCAGCCGTCTATGTGGTGCAACAGGAAATGTGATTCATCAGACCAGATGACCTTCTTCCAATCAATCAAGGTCCAGTTTCCATGCTCACGTGCCCATTGTAGGCACTGTTGCAGGTGAACCCTGGTTAGCATGGGCACTCTGAGTGGCCTGCGGCTACATAGCCCCATTTTTCAGCAGGGTTTGATGTACTGTGTGTTGTGACACGTTACTCCCGTCACCAGCATTTCAGTTACCGGTGAGTTGTGCCACAGTTGCCACGTGCCATCCGGGAGAGCCTTCGCTCACCTCGAGCATCGATGAGCTGCGGTCGTCCAACACCTTGTTGGCAGTTCATAGGTTTCCCCTCCTCGGACCACTTTTGGTAGGTACTAACTACTGCTGACCACAAGCACCCCACCAGCTGTGCCATTTCGGATATGCCCTGACCCAGTCATCTGGCCATTGCAATTTGGCCTTTGTCAAACTCGCTTAAGTCCGTTGCCTTTCCCATCTGAAGAACAAGAGTAACACTGATTAATGGAGCTCAGTATCAGGTGTTTTTTATACCATTGTCCTGACCCACACACACACACGCCATAGTTCACCTGCAGTTGCTTTGATTTGCATAACAACTCTCTGGTCATAATGTTTTGGCTCATCGGTGTACATCTGTAACCAAGTTAGTTCAAGCCTTCTTTGTTAAGGAGTGAAAACAGTTGTTAATTCACATCAAGATTTAAATCATTACAAAGCTTCTGACTGCTAACCAGGGAGCATTTGAGATATTCTTTGTGAAAATGGTACAATACTTGTATGAAGATTATCATGGCAAGAATAGCAAGATTACTTTCTGTGGTCACAGGAACAAATAAAAAGTTTATATATTTACAACCTGTTTTTTCCATTAATTTCCCTTTAGCTTTTCTTTCTCTTGCCTCTGTTATGCATGCACATGCTCACTTTCTCTCTCTGTGTGTTTTTTGTCTTTCTTAATTAAATTGAAGTTTGTATAATTTGAATAGAAATTTTTGTAAATTTGAAATTTTAACTATCAGTCATTGTCTCGCAACCAAGTTCAAATTTTGGCAATAAACTACAAAATGGCATATTTACATATTTTAGTAACCTTTCCCTTTGCTGCTCTAAAAAATTTGCGGCAATTTCTTATCAAACTAATATACTTATAACACAATTATTTTATATAAGGTAATTGCAATTTGTTAAACTGACTCAGGATCGAAATCATGACAAAACTGTTGATAACTTCTGTATAATTGTAACATTTTATTTTTGAATGCTGACCTTTAATGAGTTAATTGCATGGTGAGTGCATTACACATAACGATAGACTGCTTTACATTGTGTTTATGTGAACTGCATGATGGTGACTTATGGAAGGAACTTTAATGACCAGCCAACAGAAATATTTCTACATGCACAGAGATCATGAAGATGTATAAAATATCATTTTGCTCCATATAAAATATTATGTTAAAATAATAATGTAATCGCTGTGGGACAGTTCTTTACAAATTGGTTTTTGGTAAACATCAAATTTAAGAAAGAAAACTTACTTTTCATTACTAATAATTAACTTTAAGAATGAAAAACAGAAATATTCACAACAAAATTGGCAGTGACACCACTTATTAAAACAAAATTTACCCAGCCTCTACCAGTAGTAGCAAACTGGGGCCAACAAATTATAAACCTGTATTTTCTTCTGTTGTATCAATTTCTTGAATACACTAATATTAGTAATTATTAATTAAAAGAACGCAATTAAAAGAATCTAACGAAAATATTCAAAACGATTTTCCTTCCTGAAGCTGACAACGCTTTTCAACCGTGTGTCAGCTTCAGGAAGGAAAATCGTTTTGAATATTTTCGTTAATTTGGTTTTCAATTGTTTTAAATTGATTATTTAATTATTTATATTGTACTCTAATGTACCGGTAAGTTGTCGATTTTTTTCGGTTTTTCCGTTTTATTTTCTGGAAGGTATCATACGGAAGTGTTCTACGTACTATATTGAGGTAAACTCCTCTTATTATTTTACTAATATTATTATCAACGTAGAACATATTGAGTATTACAGCTCTGATTCATACTATCTGAATACACTAATATACTGTAATTTTTAAGTCATTAAAAGAATCATAAAGCACAATTCCTTCATAAAATTAAATGAGTAACTGTATAAAATAAAATATATAAAAAGAATAAAAATATCATAAAAATAATACATGGATTCTGTAAGGTGTTTTAGTGCATTTTGCTTTAATTGTAACCAAGCTTGAGATAGGTATTGTGGTGGCTAGGGAAGACGGTGGAAATCCATGTCATATTCTCTGAACCATTCTTGCAAGATTTTCTGCATTGTCATTGACAAAGTAGCCATCACCTTCGGGATAAAAGTGTAACATTGCAGGGCGCAGTAGATCTGATACAAAATTCAGGTAGCCCCTGGATGACATTTGACCTTCCATCAGTATCGATGGACCCAGTCCGTGCCAACGAAACACTTCCCATACTATGATACCACTTCCAATGCTTGGGTATCTGGGACCAAGGCAAGCAGGGTCTATTGCTTTGTGAGGTTCTTGCCACACTCACTGCCTACCATCAGTGCAAAACAAAGTGTATTGTGATTTGTATTTCACTGTTCAATCGTGATGTTCTTGGCACCGCTGCAAGCAGGTTTTTCTCCAAAACAAGTGGCTGCCAAATATGCAAGTGATTGCTACTTTATTGTTCCCTATGCATGTGTTTAAATAGGGCAGTTTTGGGCTTGGTTGAATTCAGAAGTTATTTGCTGTATGTCCTGTTTTTAGGTACAGTCCTCCTTAGAGTATGACGACTTCGCTCCTGAGGTATTATTTTTCTGCCACACTTTGAGATGTGGAAAAACCACCTGCTTTCCAGTCATTACCTTTGAGTTGGATGCTTTTGAGAAACCAGTTATGTCTTTTATTTCTTGAATCATCGTTCCTGCTAAACATGCACCCATGATAAGACCTTTGTCAAAGTCTGAGATCATGCATTTTCCCCATTCTGGCCTCATTACTTCAGTCAAACAACCTATGCGGTCTTTATACTTAACAAGGCAACATGTCATCATCCCACGTCACAGTTTTCTTTGCATCTATTTGCATTTCTTCTGTATGTGACTGTCCTAATACAAAGGTTTACATTTTTTGGCCAGTGTGTGTAAATACAAATTTCAGAGCTTCCAAATCCAAGGCATTCTTCAGCAGACTATGCATTCTGATTGCAAAATCATGCTCTGTATAAGTATGTGGTATAGCGGTTGTGGTGGCAGTGCACGATTCTCATCGTAATCCTCTTGTGGCACTGGAAGCATCGCTTTGTCTGAATGGTTGCCAGCAAACATCCTGCCCAAGAACTACAGATTCAATGGCAAGGTGCATCCTGAGCTGGATATCATCATTCTTCTCTTTCTTGGTGATTCCTTTCTCCTTCTGACCCTTGTTCTCTCTCTTAGGGTAACTCAAGATTTTTTTTTTTTTTTTTTTTGGCTGGTGCAGTATAAGCCTCAGGCTTCCTTGCACCATATGGCTAATAATAATAATTTATGTGGCCACCACCAGGTCCACCCTGAGGATGTGGTAATTGTTGACAGTGCACCAGAATGCTTTATAGCATGTCCTTTTATGGATATGCTTTTTGTAACTTATTTTGCCTATACTCAGCATAACTATACAAGACATAACTTCAGGAATGAGTTCCTCATATGTAGAAAATAAAAATATTTTTTATCAACATAGTTCCAGAAATGCTTGGTTCCAAGTTATTAACTGGGATGTTTTATCTCCTGCAGGTGATTTCCTTCATCACAAGCTACTGACAGAATCTGGTGGTTTTCCATTCCGACCATGTACTCAAATCAGGAGCAAGCGGATATGCACTTTATGTACGGTTTGGCGGATGGAATGCTCTGGAGGCTCGTCGTTTGTACCACGAAAGAATCCCAGAACGAAGATGTTCAGACAGGAAAACGCTTGAAGGTATCCATCGCCTCCTTTGTGAACATGGGACCTTCACACCTCGTGCTCCTGGTCGGTGGATCAACTGCCTGGGCTCCACGCTCAACTGATTTAAACCCACTAGATTTCTTCGTGTGGCCATTTAAAGTCATTGGTGTATTCGACTCCAGTAGCTGATGTGGAAACTCTCCGCAATCGAATTGTGGCAGGTTGTAAGACAATACGAAACATGCCAGGAATTTGGCATCGTCTTCGTGAGTCCATGAGAGGCCTGTATTCAGGCAGAAGGTGGACATTTTGAACAATTACTATAAGGTGATGTGAACAGTTAAGCGTCGACAGACAGACCTTCAAAACTCGGAAATCAAGCATTTCCGGAACTGTTGTTATAAAATATTTTTATTGTCTACATACGAGGAACTCATTCCTGAAGTTATGCCGTGTATTTTTGAGACACCCTGTATAAATTTTGTATTCATAAACATGATTGTTATTATTGAAATTATGTCAGCACAGCTTCCAGTTGGACATTCATATTTTACCATATCATATTCATAAACATAATAGTTATATAAAAATACTAATTGCAAATACAAATCCATATGGGATTGAAAATGGCCTCAAAATTCAAATGCCTTGCTACTTATGAATATTTTTTTTGTAAATATTTTCCCATTATTTTGTCTTCCAAAACCTAAATGTCTATATTTTTTAATTCTTAATTACATTATCACAACAGCTGATTTTTATAACATATAAAAATGTCACAAAATCAGCCATTGTTATATATGAATTTGTTTTATATCCCATGCCATGCATTCTTTTCAGCTGAAGAGACACCTCTTGAAAGCAACTTATTTACTATATTTTTATTTTTTACTGTAGTTTAATGATTTTATGAAATTAGTGTTTTATTTATTACATTAAAGTTTATTTTAACTTTGGTGTTGGTTGTTACAAGAAAATTTTCTACATTATGCTTCCTAATGCTCAAGATGCATATTATTGGATTCCATTAGCCCCAGGTGCTTTGTTCATTTTTAGCTGAGGCAATTTCTCTTTTACTTCTCGTTTATTATAAAAATATTTAATTCCCAGTCTGTATTAGATAGATTTCTGTTAACCTTATCTGTAAAGACTTCATGTGTGAACAAAGAGGCAAAATATTTATTTAGTTTATCAGCAATATGTGTAGGGTCAGCTGTAGTTATGCCATTTACATCCAGTAGATCAGTGTGATTCAACTCTTCTAGTGTTAAGATATACAAAGAATCCCCTGCTGCTTTTCTTTGTTAGACTTCTAATCTGCCTTAGTTTGTCTAACCCTCCCCTTGTGACTTAATTGCAGACTCATTTATATCTGCTGTAGGTTTCTGTATCCTCTGATAATTTATAATTATTCCGTGTGCGTGTTTTTTTTTTTTTCCCCCTTCTTCCACTAAGCTCATTAGATCAAATAACATCCATTTTGGCATAAAAACCTAGAACAATATCTTTCAGTTGGTATAAAATGGTTAGTTTTTAACATCTCTTAGTTGGCATGAAATTGGTTTCTATGATTACCTCTCTGAATGCTGCCCGTTTGACCTTTACTGTTTTTAACATTAGACGAACCAACTAAAAAGAGTTTAAAAAATGTCTGTGCCAATTACAAATACCTTTTCCAAAATCCCTTCCCTTTACCTATTTCTTTGAATAAATCCCATATAAATGAAGTATGCTAACTGGCACCTAATGGTTCCTTTACATGAAGATTCTTAATATGTGATCAATTGCTGTCACAGGACATTCTGAATTTCTGGCCCACTATAAATTTATTCATATGAATAAATTCATAGTGGGCCAGAAATTCAGAATGTCCTGTGACAGCAATTCATAGACTGCAATGAACAACTGTAGAGACAAACATTGACAATAAATTCATAATGTTTGTCTCTATGGTCATTCATTATAGTCTTACATGCTTACTTTTCCTATAACAGACTCCTGCTCTCATATTTGTTTTTGTAGTGTTTATCACACCCGGCTGACTTACAATTACACTTCTCTAGAATCTCCAAAAGCATAATTCCGATAATGTCAGTATTTGTCGACTTAACCAATACTACTTTAAATACATGAAATTTATTTACCATGCTCCTAGCGTTAGTGTATAAGCAAATGTGCCTGTCTGTATGTTTGGTGACTTGTAATAGTCTACACAGCCCACGCAATTGCGAGTCCCATATACACCCTTCACACCTTGCTAGGCTGCTGCTGCATGCCACAACAGAAGTATTGTAGTTTCTCCTGTTTGCAGCTGCCATTAAACTATTAATCTGTGCACCCCCCCCCCCAAACTGTCAATCCACTTAACATTCAATAGCATCAGCAAATATTCTTGCACCTCTTCAATTTAATTGTATCTGTCCCTGTACTTTTGTCCAGCATATTCTGCTTGTAGTCACTTTTGATAACAAGTACAGATCATGCTGAGAAAAATTCTATTCCGTGAGCCTTGGCTTTGCACAGGCTGTTCATGGTCGAATTGATTGACAAGGCTTTCCACATACCCTTTAAAATTTAATCCTAACTCAGGCTTTTTCTCAACATTGCCATCTGTTAAGTAACTCCTCAGATTTCCTATCCTTGGTATCATTAGGACTGCAGACAATAATATCACTTTTTGTGCCCTTAAAAGATAACTGCTGTACAGCATCATTAACTTTTGCTCCTTGCTGAACTACCCAGTCCTATTCCTCCTATCCTTATTGCATGAAAAATTATCCTTTTCCCTGATAAGTATCCAAGAATAATTACCACTTACGGGTCCAGCATAGCAGGATATGCTGGACCCGTAAGGTAGTAACTGAATATTATTGAGTGCTCCGATTTTAGGACAGGGGTTTTGTCTACCACAATGTTATGCCATTTAACTTCATCGCTTTTTCTGCACCTACTGCCCACATGGCATCAAGTTAAGGTATGCATATGTGCTACACACAATCCAATAATGCCCCAGTTTGTAGGACTTTCAACATTCACCCTCACTTGAGTCATGGTATCCTCACTGCTTTGCTGCTCTAGTCAGAGGCATAATTTCACTTAAAAATTCTTCCTACACATGAATACTACAACTCACCAGAATATATTACCCCTAGAACTGAATATATGATTTTACTCAATCTAAAGAAGGAACTTGTCTGGTGGAACTCATCTCTGCAGCCGACCGGGCTAGCCGAGTGGGTAAAGTACCTGCCCGGCAACCCAAAGGTCGCGGGTTCGATTCCCGCCTCGGGCTTGGATCACTGTACTGCAAAAACCTTTGGAGGTGCAATATGGCCACAGAAGCCGATGCGCCAACAACTACCAAATCAAAAAAAAAAAAAAAAAAAAATCATCTCTGCAGCAATAGGCTTTGATGACAACCATATGAGTGCAAGTGGCTCTATTTGTGACAACCTCAAAAGAAAAGTACCAGAGATATGTGTTCTCTTGAAGTTGTAAGAGACAGAATTTTTTTTTTTTTTTTTATTTCTCACAATAGCTGATGTTAGTTTTTTTCTCACTTTGTTAGTGCTGGGGAAATGGATTTAATGGTTTGTTACAAGTTTTTTTTTTTTCCCCTCTTTCCAGTTCTTAACATGGTTGCTGTTGCCTATATTTGAGAGGGCTTATCCAACTGATGTAATTTTCTGAGTATTGAGGAACAACTGTAATGTTCCTCCTGACCATTCCAAAAATTTGTCAATAATGGTTGAAAAGTAAAAGTCTAGAATTTATAGCTAAAAGCAAACCAGCCCAAATTTGCTATATAATTCAAACTTTTGGGCTGAATAGAAAATCAGAACAAACCTCAATTTTATCAAAAGTTAATTTCATGTACATAATCTAAGCAAATGAACAAAATTGTGTACCAAGTCAAAACTCAAGACTAAAACCGAGTCCATAAACAATTTCATGTGCCTTTACTTTTTACAGCACTTGTTTATTGACTTTTTAAAAATGGCTGCATATATGCATTATGGAACATTGCTTTGGTGCTGTCTGATGCTTAAATACATCAGAAGTAGTAAATGTGTTAACTGTTAATTACTTTATGATTATGTTGCTCAGCCCTGTGTCTAAGTTATTTAAATGTTGCGACTTTCATGTTCACTAAGTCTAATGAGATTAGAGCACTGGCAGATAAATTCCTGCAAACTACTCTTTTGAAGCTCTTCATGCTGCACATTGTTTTCATCAAACTTTCTTCTTTATGCTTATGCCACAAACCTTCCTATATGCTATCGCTATCCATTGTGAAGTGTTCAATGTATACTTTATGGCAAATTTGCTTGCAAACAACAGGCTGCTGATAGCACTCAAGCATGTGGTTCCCTGAATATTTCCCTCTTGTGACACTTGATTTTATATACAAAGTGAGTAAACCAGATGTTAGAATGAAAAACAGTTTTATTTTTCAGAGTACTTTCCTGAGCAGCTACACCTAAGTGATATTGCTTGGAGAGCTGCTGGAAAAAATTTTTGAATGCATTTGAACTGATGACCCTTTATTAACATTAGCCATATAGTGCAAAGAAGAGCCACAGGCTTTTGCTGCACTAGCAAAAAAAAAAAAAAACTAAAATGTGAAATTAATGTATTTAAAAAAAAAAACCTGTGCTCTCCTCATATAGGTAACCATTCAGCTGACCTTTGATTTTTCCTAAGCTATCAGCTTCAATACTCACACAGGTAACTTATTCCAATAATTAACCTGCTGGCTAAAAGAAAACTTTTTACTATCCAGTCTAAGGGCCATACTACAAAAGCATTCAAACACTGCATGTAACTCTGACATCATGCATGCTGAAAGGTAACCAGTGTGTTACTATGTAATAGTCTAGATGAGCATTGAATGGAATTCATTTCAGCATGGACAGAACACCAGAACAGTTCAAACATCAGCATGGACAGAACACCACTGTGTGGTGTTCTGTCCATGCTGATGTTTGAAGCTAGATAAGTGGCCAGCATGTTTTTCAACCAAGTAGTGGATGCTGTATCAACTGATTTCTGTGATACTGAATAATTTAATAACCCTGTACCAGCTGTGGGATATAAGTGCCTCAAGGATTTTTTTTTTTTTTTCCCCAACAGGAAAAGCTTATCAGAATGCATGATCAAAACAGTGGCTAAACTTTTTTTTACTTAAAGAAACTGTTCATTTTGCCACATTCCTAATAAATGGTCCACTTGTTTTTTAACCTTTATTAGCCACATGAGTTTATTAGAAATGTTTTGCACCTGGTTAAGGATTAAGTAATCCAAAATTTTTGTTATTTGCTTTTCTGCATGCTATGTATTTTGCATTTCATCTCTTTGTTTTATTACATAAAATAAAGTAAGAGATGAAATGCATTTGTTTTCTAAGGCTAATATATGATTATATATTGGCCCTCATCAAACAGCTGAAAACTGATAAACTTTACCCTTACACTGAGAAAAACAGCAATATATATATTTGTGAACTGGCCACAGGTGGTAGTATAAAATCACTTGTTTGAAAAGTCTGGTATAAAATTGTACTATGCAAGAGTAGTTTCTAAATGCTGAAGTGAATGCTATTCATTTGGGGCTATGGTTTCAGCAGGACGGGGGGTGTCTGTTTTTTTTTTTTGCCTGAGTTCTGTTTTTTGGCCCACACACTGTGCAGATTGGCTAGTGAACACACATGCACGTAGACACTCTTGCATGGACGTACTGCACAATGGCAGAATATGGCCCGAGTTGACAATGCTCCTAAAATCCATAACTTTGCAGTGAATTGCTCTGATATTGCATTATTTTCAAACAAATGGCTAATTTGCAAAGGGACACTGATAGTCTCTTTCAGGAATTGCTGACCCGACTTGGGGGAGGGGTTAAAAACTATTTGGCAATGCCATTTGTTTTAAAATAGTGCATTGTTGAAGGCAAAGTTTTATTGCTGTGAATGATCTATTAATTCGGCTTTTTAAATCTGGCTAGCACATGTTATTGCACTATTTCAAAACAAATGGCATTGCCAAATAGTTTTTTTACCCTTCCCCTCTCCCAAAGTCCTTTAAAAAAAAAAATACTACGGGTTAGTGCAGTGTAAATGTAATCTCCTTCAGTGAATGTTTAATGAAACAGTGACAACTGCTTTCACAATTTTTTTCACTCATAAATGTCAAGAACTGAAAGCTACATATTGACATATGGTAATACAAAAAAAACTGTTTTTGGGATATTTTATTTGTTTCAACAAACAAAATATCCCAATTAAAATATCTATCCTTTTTAACCTCTATCATTTGAAATATCAATTTCAATGCAGAGGGCTGATATCTGAATGAAATCCCTTTTGAGACTGACAGATCAGATGCCCATGTAGTTAGTATGTCATGTTATGTGCTGCATTTCTGCCATGCCCACCTGGTTTTGCACAATGTTCATACAATACTTTGAATGCTTATGTAGCATCACCCTAAATCTCTTTTCCTATAATTTGAATTTATTGTTCCTAATTCTGGAATTATAACTTTACTATCTAAATTCATTCATTCGTTTTACTAATCCCTCAATCAAGTCCCTCTAAGGTGCCCAGTTACCAAATTCGGTAGCACACATGCACATAGGCACAATATGGTTTTCAAATTATGTTCACAGAACCCTGGGGTTCTTAGTTTTTTTTTTTTTTTTTTAATATTCTGGTTGAATATTGCTCTACACCCTCGAATTATTCTTTTAGTGTGAATTTGGATTTTTTTTGGGTGGGGGGGGGGGGGAGCAAGGGAGTAAATAAAGCAAAGAGTTAGCTGCACAATTCCATTTTTTCTAAAACTTGGTATGCAGCAACTTGGAATGTAGCTTTCTTCTTCTTAAAACACATCTTGGTGAATTCTTTTAACTAAAGAAACTTGTGAATCTTGACCTTCCTATTGGACAAAGTAATTAGCATCACTTTGGTTTCCAAATAAAAATATTGAAAAACTTTAAATCTCAGAGCAGGCTCATCATAATTGTTTCACAATTGGAACATTTTTTTGAAACAAGCTGCTAGCTTTTTCTTTGCTAATAGACTAAAACTCATACCCCATTATGACTGAATCAAGCAAGGAGGATCATCCTTAACATGATCCCTCCTTGAATGAGCTCTAATCAGATCTACTTTCCCCAATTGTCAGAATTTCAAGAATTGTTCTTTTAATATGAAGTTTTTCTCCCATCATTTGATGAATCAGATGCAATAATTTTTTGACCAGTCTATACTGAGAAGCATTTTTGGATGTCCATAGTAGTCTTCAAAATCTGTCAGAGGAAAAACAAGTGAGATAAGATATTTTTTATCAATGCTTTATTTTAACAATTCACACATTCAGTCATGCTTGAAACCAAATTTAATGTTTTTGTTGTCACCTGCACAATGATAATGTTTTGAACACAGCAGCTGTAACATGATTATAAGAGCAACTTATTATAATAAAATGACCTTGTAGAGGGAAGCATCTGTGTACTTTTAGATCAACTGCCATGGTGCACTGTACTACATGTTTTTACATAAGTGCAATGGACTTAGCCTTATTGTCAAATCTTGTTCTTAAAATATAAGTGGCAGCTTATAGGTGCTATGGAAGGTTGGAAAAAAAAATAACAGTAGTAGTATTGCCACGGTGAATACATAAGTACAGTGCTGAAAGATTTTATTGCTGCTATAGTGTTAGTCGGGCTGGATGTAGACAAACATTTTTAGGGCCTCTCTTCTAATGTCTAATATGTTTGCTGTATTCAATATGAAAAGTTAAATGCAATAATTACAGTAACTGAAATGCTAATAGCATTAGCCATATATGCAAGAATTGGCTTTTGCTGCACTAGTCAAAAAATATAATAAATAATGGGGAAAAATAATCCCTCTTCCTTGCATATAACTATCATAAAACTATCCAGCTAAATTTCTCTAAGCTCCAACTACCCACAGAGGTAGCTTATATTCAACTGGTTAAAAGTTAATTGGGTACTTCCAAAGCAATTGTACCCTAGTACATGCAGTTTTAACAATTAGAAAAAGCTTGTTTTTTTTTCTTTACATTTTTAGTTGATTATGCACAGCAACCATTTGTTACAATTTACAGATTGGTGTATTGGCACTTGCTAAACTTCTAAAAGAATTTTCTTATTACACAATAAAAATTTCATTAAATTGTTTAAGCAAGGTTTAGGTGGGTCATACTGGAAGTAATGGCTGTTGGCCATGAAACATTTTTACTGCCTTTCTTATACTGTGTAGCTTTTCTTTCTGTGAATGTTAACCACATATTAAACTAAAATAAAACCATTATTGAAGTCTTCTGTGTAGGAAGGGTATAACATTACTGGCATCTATAACCAGGGAGAAACAAGCATTAAGGACAAGTGTTGAGGTGGATGGGCTGTAAACAGATAAAATATGGTGGCAATAGTAGCAAAAATGATTTAGGATTTCATAAAGTATGATATATACATTATCATGAACTTATGCATGTTTAAACCTCATGGATGTTTTGAAAAAATTAAAATGAAGATTGGAGTGTAAACAAATTGGAGTGTTACAATATCCAGATCAAGCATTAAAAAAAAAAAGTATTTATTTTATAGAAATAAAAGTTGGACACCAGTCAATTTATGCATACCCATTTGTTGTAATTGGAGTGTAACAATTGGTGGGTTAACAAATCCATATTTCGACCTACCAAGATGCCTCTGCAATACATGCACACAATTATACTGTGGCACGTTTCCATAACATTAAAATATATGTAATTGCCCCACCAGTGTCTACTACGTAACTTAAGTGCTGATTTTCAAATATTGTATTTCTGAACCTCATATTGCTGTCAAAATTTTTTTTCCCTCATTACCACAACTACTTCAAAAATAAATTGCCAGGTAACAATGAATTGATAATTTTACCACTCTTCTAAAACAACTTTCAAATAAAATGATCGATCAGTATATTGTCAAGACTCTGTAACAAATATCAAAAGAAAAAATTATACTGTACTCATGGTGGAGTACAGCATTTTCATCCCTGCACCTAGAACTGCAAAGCATTGTACTCTTAAAAGTAGTAAATGCAAGAAAGAAAGCTTATGTAGTATAAGCAAAAAAAACACCATTTCCTCTAAATGTTTGTATTGAATTTATTTAATCTATCAACTTCTGTGACAGATGAAGTTTGTTCTAGCAATCAACTACCTGCTGGCTGAAGGCAAGTTTCCACACATTTGTTCTACAACTGTCTTTCCTCAATTTTAATTTGCCTCTTCAAGTTCATATTCGTAATCTGAGGAAGAATCCCATCAGAATTGAACCTGTTCAAGGCCTTACGCACCTCAGTCAGATCACCTTGCAGTTGCCTAGTCTCCAGACGCTGCAATTTGCAGAACTTAAGCCTTTCTTGGTGTGGCAACTCTACATCCTTCCTAAAATTAAGCTTACAGATCTGTATGCAGTACTCAAGGTGTGGACTGACCATTGGAATAATCATCTCTTTTTCCCTACAACCAAAATTTCTGTATACCATTGACCCCCATGATCTGTTCTGGCAGCCTGTCTGCAATGTTCAGAAAATTTCATATTTGACTGCACAATTACTCCCAGGTCTTTCATTTTCTACCACCCCAAGTATAGTAATGTACATTTCTCTGGATTTACTTCTACCTATATGCAGTACTCTGCATTTGTCAGTGACTTCAGTTGCCACTTCACTTTTCTAGATCCTGTTGCAGTAGCATCTGTCATTAACAAACCTGCCAACATTTGTATCATCTGCAGACTTCGACATTAAGCCACGTTTGAATCCCGCCTTGGGCTTGGATCAGAGTAAAATGCAAGCCGATGCGCTCCAACTAACAAAAAAAAAATAAATAAATAAAAAAATAAGCCTACTGTACCTTCTTTGATAAATATATAAAACAACATTGGGCCCTTCGCGGAGTCACAAAGAGCAGTGTCCATTGATTACCACTGTCTTCTCCCACTCAACCACCCTTTTATCTATTGTAGCAACTTGGTATTACCATACTGCTACAATTTGTACAGTAGTCTTCCATGTGCAATAGTATCAAAAACTTTCCTGAAATCTTTTGCATCCAGTTCTCTTGTAACATCATAGTATCCAATCAAATTTGTCAGACAACACTTTCCCTTAACAAACTCATGGTGTGACTGAATTATTACTGCAGTTTTGTCTAGATGAGCCTGCAATGCTTCTTTAACAAGCAACTCCCTTTGCTCTGGAATAGAAGTTATACAGGTCTAAAATTACTTCTCACCCTTTGCAAATTGGGTAAAAATTTCACATCTCCTGGAACCACTCACAATTATAGCTAATTGTTTGCTTACTTCCTTCAATATAACTGGATAGATCCCATCTACTCCAGGTGCCTTATGTTTAAATTCAGTTTCTTTGCTCTCACTATTACAAATCATTTAGTACCATATTTGAGTTTAATAAGCTCATCCTCTACTTTCATTATTCATGTGTGAATGTAGATGCAAAATACTCATTCAGTCCATCAGCTATCTGAGCAGGATCAACAGTTGAACCATCGATATCTAGTGTACCAATCTGATTTACCCCATTTCTTTTAGAATTTATTATGAATCAACAGGGATTACCTTTATTTTAGATATAGGAAGCTTCTTTTCCAACTAACTCTCCTGGTCCAACTCGTTAATAATTCTTGGGGAAGACGATTAACTTTGCAAAACATGTGGGACATCTTCCCCACTGTCAGAACCGTAGTGTTCAGACCGTAAGATCTCAACAATGATCACTCAAGACTTCTGTCTTCAAACACCATACCTCTGGCAGCAAGGAAACCATTATGTGGATTGACATAAAATTAGATTTTTGAAGGTCTAAACTGTTAAATAAATATGGCCCAATTATTTCTTTTGGTCCTGTAGCTTAACTTTAGAGTTAAATTTAGGGGGTCAAAAAAAAAAAAAAAAAAAAAAGTTAATGGATTGGGGGGGGGGGGGGGGGCTTTATTCTCTACATTCCTTAAGTCAGACTAGGAATAGAGCAACTCAATTAATCCGAAACTTTTGTCTTGTGTTGTAGTGTTTGTTCTTCACTAATGCGTATAAGTGACCAATCGTCGGACAATACGACGAATAAGTTTCATCTCTAAGGTTTCCGCAATAAGCAGTTTGTGTTGAATATTTATAATTTTTGTTTCATTAGAATGAATGTCATTTATTGCGTGGAACGAAAGTTCTGATGCATTTGAACAACCCGAATTTTAGAATTTATATAAATAAAGTACTTGCTGTTTTTCTTAGCATCCTTGCCAAAGATTTCTCTTAAATTGCCTTTGCTTGCCTGATAATTTTTATGCATCCATGCATTTTTCTTCTCTGCCACAAGTCTCAGTTCATCTAACATCCATTTTTTATCTTCATCATTAGCCATATGGTGCAAGGAAGCCTGAGGCTTATGCTGCACCAGCCAGAAAAAAATTTTTCTGAATTATCCCACGAGAGAGAAGTAGAAGGGAATCACCAAGAAAAAGAAGAATGATGATATCCAGCTCAGGACCCTGGGTGTGCCAAGCCCATACTCACCAGATGTGAGCCCCTGGGGTTTGCCTAAATCTTGAACAGTATTTCTCAATTGGTATGAAAAGCCTACTAGCTTCCATGATTAATTCCCATTAATACCTCTGATTTAGAATTTGCTGTTGGTAACATCCAGTTGGTCCCACTTTACAGAGTTTAAAAACTGCTGCGACCACTGTAGTCCTTTATGAAAGCAAAAACCCTTCCCTTTACCCCCCCTTGTTAGTTATCTGAGTACACCTTTGATCACTGTCACCTAGTGGTATATTTTTAATGCTCACATCTGGTGAGTATGGGCTTGGCACACCCAGGGTCCTGACCCAGATATCATCATTCTTCTCTTTCTTGGTGATTCCTTTTTTCTCTCTCTCTCTCTCTCTCTCTCTCTCTCAGGGTAACTCTGCAATTTTTTTTTTTTTTTTTTGTCTGGTGCAGCATAAGCCTCAGGCTTCCTTGCACCCTATAGCTAATAATAATAATAATATCCAGATCAAGAGTATTACTCTCTAGTTGCCTCTGAAACATGCTGTTGCAGAAAACAATCTTCCAGTAAGTCTTGCAAGTGATCTGGGATGTTAAAATCCCCTTTTGTACTTAGTCAGTAGGCCTATAACACACTCCTACTTATTTTTGCTTTCCCACTGCTTATGTCACACTCAACATTGCACTGTCCACCCATGTCAGCTTGGATGAACTTCTTTGGATTTTATTTCTTAACAGCAGAATCCCTCCTCCGTTCCTGTACATATTGTACTCTCTATATTCCAATTCTGTACTGCTTATGTATGTGTAACCATGTCTCTAATACCTTTGATGTCTTGACTGCACTTCAAATTTTATTTACTATACTCCTACCATTAGTGTTCATGCAAGTATACATAGAGTGGCAGACAAAAAAAAAGTTTGTAGTGAATAAACGTAGAAGATATTGTTTGATTAGTCTTTTTTTTTTTTTTTTTTGTAGCAAAACAAAGGTATTGCATCAGCTGTTCTATTAATACAGCATTGGAAGGATATACATGCTCATTAGTATCCTGTTTTGCAGAGGTGAAAGTATGGCTCCATATAATCAGTTGATATCAAGAAAAGGTAGCTGTTGCTGTCCCAGGAAGGGCTATGTGTGCTATTCCTGATAAAATAGGCTGCTGCCAGTCAACAGTATCCTGGGTGCTGTAAAGCATGAAACCAGTGATGTGAAGCGAAGACCTGGATCAGACTGTAAGAGAGTGACTACACTTTCCCAAAATTGATATTTGAAACATCTATGCCTTTGTAATTGCCCTGCTAGTTCTCCTGATCTAATGGCCTCTGCTGTTGATAAAAGCAAACTATCCAAAGATAGCTTTTGGAATGTGATCTGCATACCTATTGGCCCAAGAAGCCTTTGTTGACCCAACAAATGAGGAAGAAGTGACTTACTTGGGCATAAAATGTATGTTTCATGAGACACAGTCATCTTTTCTGACGAATCGAAATTCAACCTGTATGTCTAGGATGGGAAGTGATATGTCAGAAGATGAAAATCAGAGGCATACCATCCTGACTGCATTACACCAACGTAAAGTTCCCTACCAGTCAGATGGTCTAGGGATGTATAACAAGCAACGGGGTGGGGCAAATTAAGTTTATTAATTTTTTTTACACTATCTTGGACGAGTGTGTTATTAGGGATTGCCCCATAGAAATCCAAAACTGCATTTTTTTTTTTTTTTTACAAAGACAGCACCTTCCCACACAGCAAAATTGGTAAGTTTTATGCTATTTAGATTTAATGATGAGTTTGTTGTCTTGTCTCACAAGGCTTAAAACATACATATGCACACACACCAATATTTTCCCTTATTTTTCTTCCTTAAGGTGCAGTCATACCTCAGAAATGCTGGCATTAGTGTTGGACGGGCCTGGCAACAATGCTGATTTGAACCCTATTGAAAATTGCTGGTATGTAATAGAAGCCAAGTAAGGTTCAGCTGCAGGAGAGCATTGTAAGGGTGTGGTACCATGAAATTGGGCAACCATGTATCCAGAAGTTGATTAACTCTATGCCAGGTCGTTACAAGGCTGTAACTGCAGCTTGATAAGGAACACACTATTGAGGACTTATTTCACTGATTTACAGTACTATTACAATAACTTTCCATTTGTGCAATTTCTCATAGTTCCATTAATTACACATTTTACTCTTTGGGAAGGATATTTATGGCAATTAGCTGTCAGGTGGAGTCGTTTTATTGGATTTCATTCAGAGATATATCTCTTCTACAACTGAATTTCAAACCATTTCTGCAATCCACGATACAGCACAAAACATTATTTGCAAAATTCACAAGTGATGCAGTTTTTTTTTTTTTTTCCCTGCCACTGTACACCTGTTCTTACTCTTAGTTACCCTAACATAGCCTATGTATATATGTTCCATGATGAATCCCACCAGTCCCTGAAACTCCCAGCACACCACTCTCCAGGCTGCTGCTCATTCAGATAAAAGCAGTCCAAGAATCACTTTCACCTCTGCCTGTGGCTACTGTTAATCTTTTAGTATGTGAATCCACACCCCCCCCCCCCAAGCTAGCAGTTTTCCAACCCACTTAACACACTGCTTTGAAGCATCAGCAAACACTCTTGTCACCTTCTATTTAAGCATACCCCATCCCTGTAGAAAAAAATTCTACCCCATGTGCAAGGCTCATGGGGTAGGCATGTTTTGATTTGACTATTAAGAAATGCTTTAAAGCAGGGGATGCTCGAACTGTGGTTTTAGCATTCAATCATTTCTTATAAATTTTATATCTGCATTTTGTCCCGGACATTGTCTTTTTCCCAAGGAGTAAAGGGAAAACATTAGTCGATATGATCAGTCAACTACTATCCCATTAATTTCAAGCATATACTGAATATCCACCCATCACTTCTGGGAAGAGGTGTTTTTTACCTGTCTCATGATGCAGCTTTAAGGAAGGGGTTATATTTAACCCGACAGCACATGGCCAACCGGGCTAGCCAGGTGGGTAAAGTGTCTGCCTGGCAACGCAAAGGTCGCGGGTTCGAATCCTGCCTCGGGCTTGGATCAAAGTACTGCAAAAACATTGGGAGGTGCACTATGGCCACAGAAGCAGATGCACCAACAACTACCAAAAAAAAAAAAAAAAAAAATATAAAAAAAACACAAAGCATTCATTCTAAAGTTTTTACTTTAGAATGAATGCTTTGTTGTTTATGCAGTTAAGCTGGCAAAACTTAGAACTTCACTTAATACCGTATTTTGTATTAGATTGAATTTTTGCACTTTAAAATGAAAGTGACTATTAGTTTCATGTTTATATTTTTCCTCACCAACAAAATTTGATTTTTTAAAAATAAGTATAAAAAAGCATTTAATATAAATTAAACTTTAAGCACTGGTATATTACACTAGAATTTTAAAAAAAATAATAAAAAAATAATTTTTTTTTAGAAATGGAAAAGGGGGCCCATCAGGACTGTACCACTATGTGTTACAAATGGTGTACTAAATTAAATCTAACACATCTGTAAAAATGCAGATAAAAACAAGTGAAATCCAATGGCAAAAGAAAAAAGAGCAGGTGATCTGTATCTTTTATCAATTGAGTTTTAATTCTGTATAATTTAATAGACAGATTGTCTATTAATGTCATCTGCAGTTCCTATTTAGTTTGGTTTAGTCTTACCTCTTCATCTGTCCTAAGTCAGTCAGTATTCATTGTTTGTCAAAAGCTTCAAACTGTTGTGTGAAGACAACCCAATATTTATCAAATTTCATTAGTGATATTAAATGGAATGAATGAGGAGGATATCTCCAAAAATTTATTCAAGGAGTGACTAACCATTGGGATAAGTAAGCTAGTTCATATGATTTTTTTTTTTACTTTTTGTTTGCTGTGCATTATTTTGCAGAATACTTCTCTTCTCCATATTTAATGGAGCACATTTTTCATAATTTCAATACAAAATACAGTTGATAATATTCTTTTCCAATAATTAGTGGTGATCAATATGATCATGTAAATGTAGAAGTATAAACTTTCTTCTTAGCATTTATTCCATTATTACAGCAGTTCTCTTCAACCTAACATTGAAAAGTCATTCCTGTATTCTTTTTTCCCATTTTCTTCCATCCACCAATCCTCTTCTATTCATGGCTGCTCTCTCACTCTATCCACATCCTTCTTGGTCTTCCTCTTTTTTTTTTCTCTTCTCCATGGGCAATGTCGTCCTCCATTCTCTTCACCTGGCCAAACCACTCCAATCATTTTCTCTATTTTATTTTTATTAATGATGGTTTTTTGGATATTCCTCATTGTGTCACTTCTAACTTTTTTGGTCCTAGACTTTCTTGCTGATCTTTGCCAAAAATCATCTCAGCAGTCAGTAGTTTTATTTTTTTGTCTTTCTTAAGGTCTAAGTCTCACATCCATATAATAAAACACTTTATATTGCATTATATAGTTGATGTTTAGTTTTAATATTTTTATTCCATAGCCCAGGAATTAAGCATTCCTATGACTTTTCTATGACAGTCTTCTCACAATTTCCTGTGCAGATCAGCCTGAATGACTGTGCCCAAGTATTTAAATTGCTATACAGTTTTCACCTGTATTCCATCTAAATCCAGAAACTCACTTTGATTCATGCATTCTGTCTTATTAAAATTGTCTGTCCCTATGTCTTATATTATATTCTTCTAGCAACTTTCTGCTCATTTTTCTTCATAGGACATAATCATTGTCCTGTGCTACTACAACTTGGTCATTTGCAAACAGTAGATTGTAAAAGTACTTATTTTGACCAAGGGACAACCCATTGAACTGCACTTCTGTGACCATGGGTGACAAACAGAATCCCTGCAGTAGTCCTTTGGAAGTTTCTCGATATTTTTGAACAGCATTTATTGTTCTTGTAGATTCTTCTAATTATTTCAATTAATGGCTGGGTTATTGACATTTTTTCCATAGCCTTCCACAGATTTCTTGTCATATGCTTTCTTTAAGTCTATGAAGGCACCTCCATAGCCAGGTGGGAAGGAGCAGCAGTGCATAGCACATGCTTCTTGATTTAGACCGGGGTTCGAGCCCGTCACCGCCTTAGTTGCTAATGCTCCTAAAAACCAAATAACAAACAAGTCTATGAACAGCAATACCTACATCTTGGTTTGTAGCCTGACATTTTTCTAGAATTTGCTTAACAGTGAATAAATGGTCTACACTCGAGAATTCAGTTTTGATTTTATCACTTTTCCAAATAGTTTCACAATAGAACTTATAACAGATTCCTCTATAGTTCACCTTTCTTGAAAAAAATGTATCCAATTGCCATCGCATAATTTGTTGAACAATCGAGTTAATAGATTTATAACTTTTCGACCTCCATATTAATTCCACCTGAGCCTTTTCATTTGCACAAACAAAGCAAGTTTACAAGATTTAAATGAATTGCATTTTATCTCCACTTCAGATTTTTCTTTAAGCCCCCCAAAAAACTGTTTCATGATGTGAAGAAATAAAGCACATGAAAGTTTTGATGTCACTTTCCATTCCTGGCCAAAACTCTGTATGCTAGTAGTCTTTAATTGGGACCAGAATGTTTATGCCTATTACATAGCATTTCTCCAATCATCTACAATACAACATATACAGTATTCATAACTTATGTTTCAAAAGGAAAAAGTGCCCTTAATAGCTACACTATTTTCAATGGCTTTACAAAGGATTGTAGGGTCGAGTACAGGATAAAGGGCAGAACATGCACTGCTACATTCCCACAAGTGGTCAAAGTGAGCACCTTACATAACAGAAGGCAAAGGTGCATCTCCAAATAGTGACCATGTTGCAGTACACATCTGTATCAACAGTTAAGATTGCTGCATGCAATACATCCCTCCAAATTATAGGGTGCTGAAGAGTACTTTGACTCAACTGCTTTGAACAGGAAAAAAAAAAAAAAAAACTAAATTACTTCTATATCCTATCGCCCTGGCAATGTCATATCCAGAAACTGCCAGACCTCTGGTACCAGTGTTCAGATATAATCTACTGTCAAAACCAGGGGCCTTAACCCAATAGCAGCGGTGTGTTAATATTAGAGATCAAACAGCAAACATTTTAAGTTAGGTTATGTGAGCAGTAGCTCTAGCACCTGAGACTGGCCATGTGAGAAAGCCAGCACATTCCTAGTCATTGCCCAAATTCAAATATGAGCCTTTTCAACAGCATGGTAGGACTATTATAATCACTAAGGCAGGTACAATTAGTACAAGGAGAGAAATACACATTTTCCCACAAACATCTAAAAATTCTTCAGAAGTGTCCAGCAGCATTATTATTCCTGAAACATTCAGCCACTTTGATGTACAGTGAATCATGCATGAACATGATTTCCTGTATACCCAAAAAATGGATACAAGAATGGCAAACCTTTCACAGCCAGTATGCCAAAATATAAGGGGTGTTTAATAAGTTATGTACCTAAGGTACCCATAGTTATATTATGTACTCAGTTAGATTTCAATGATTCATGATGTTCCTACATATTTCAACTTGAATCACTAATTTAGATTGCATTGATTTTAGGCCAGTATTTCTCAAACTGTGGTCCACTATTGTTCAGAGATGTGAATAACTGTTCTGCAAGAAATCTTAATAAAATTTGCATATTTGTAGTGTACACCACTTTAGTATCATAATAATATTTAAATTTTAACTGCCTGCTGGTTAAAGGCAAATTTCTGCACATCTGTCTTTTCTTAATTTGAATTTATGTCCCCTTAGGGTCATAATCTGATCAAGTGGAAGGATCCCATCAGAATTCAGCATGCTCAACCCATTCAAGGCTTTATACACCTCAATCGTATCACTGTGCAGGTGCCTAGTCTCCAGCCACTGCAATTTGCAGAACTTAAGCCTCTCTTGGTAAGAGGATCCCTTAATTCCATCTCCAATCTTGTTACCCTTTTCTGTACATGCTCAAACAAATCTACATCCTTCCTAAAATGAGGCCTCCAGACCTTATACAGAGGGACAATCATCCCCTTCTCCCTGCTAGCAAAATTGCTATATATCACTGACAAAATCCCATGATCTGCTCTAGCAGCATTGCTCAGAAAACTTCATATCTGACTGCACAATTACTCTTAAGTAGCAATATGGTGATCTAGTATATCATTCATATGCACATAGCCTGGAGTAAGCAAACTGATATAACTAAACTCACTTCCTTGTATAATTTTTTTTTTTTTTTTTGATAATCACTTTTATTTTGAAATAGTCGATTCTGGTTATTTGGGGCATTTTGGGCTAGTGCATTTTGAAGCAGCTGCCCCAATTATGCAAAGTTTCACATATAGTGAAAAATACAGCTTTATGACTAATTTTCTGTATGATCAAATCATGTTACAATGGACTCACTATAGCCGAGTACTGTTTGCTATATGATATGTAGTGTAGTCAGTATGGGTCATTGGGATCATATTTGTGAATTGAATTTTAATTCTATTAAACAGAAATTCTAATTAGCAAAAATAGGAGGAATATTATTATCCACTATAAAAGTAAAGTACAAATTTACACTTTACCTTACCAATTGAGAAAATTGGAAGAATATTTTCCACAGGTTAACAAAATAAAAAATTTACACTTATATGCATAGCTTAATTAGTACATACTAACTAGTTATATTTCTGTTCAACAACATTTGTGGGCAGAGTTAAAATTACAGTAAAAAAGATAAGCAATCAATTACAAAGAACACTACACACACAAATTGTAAGTAACACGATACATGCAAGTGCAAACAGAGTAATAAGTTGCAGACTTAAATAGGAATGAAGAGAAGGTTCTGAAAATTCATTTTTTTATATGATTGAAAATTTCATGGAAGTGTAAACACCTTTCACCATAATAATATAAAAACCCACAGAATTCCAGGTGTCAGTATTATCACAAATTCAATAAGATTGAGTTTATAATAGAAAAGCCCAATAAATCAGAAACTGCTAATTGTTTAACAGTTGTGGCCTCCAGAAATACGACCAGACAATGTAGTATGGTCAGAGACAATTGTATGGTGATCGCAAGGTGCAGTCTCCTGCCACAATTAAAAGGCATGTACCAATAAGTTCTTTAAGATTTTTCCCAAATAAACAGCTGCCCTGATTAACCAGAGGCCCAAATAACCAGAATCCATTGTATTATTAAAATATGTGACCATGAATTTGTGGTTGAAAAAAGGAACTTTAAAAACAAGAAACAAAGTATTTCTAGTAGTGGAACTGTGGTTGATGAAAAGGAACAGAATATTGTCACACTTCAAAGTGAGGATGAACATCGCAGCCTTTTGTTCTCAAAAAACTCAAGTGAAAAAATAGGAACCAATTAATAAAGACCAAATTGAAAGTATGATGACAGTTATTTGAATTTCTGCTTTACATGTGTTGGAAATAAAGATGCTTCTAATTCACAGTGCATCATATGCAATAAAATATTAACAAACAGTTCCTTGGCTCTCACTAAACTTGTGTTCTATGTGATATGAAGTGTTCCATGATTAAAATAAGTTTGGGAAACCCTGTTTTAGGCTGGCTGCTGTAACAGAAAGGAAGACACTTGTATCAAATTATGGATTTGCTGAAATTGAAGCATCATTCAGTCAAGTTTCTCAACCAAAGGAAATAGGCCAAAACAATTCGAAGGGAGTCCATCTTCAAAGGACTCTACCCCACAAATGGATGATCCATGTCCAGGAAGGCCATGATAAATTTCCACTCTGGAAATTTTCCAAACTGTGTGCTGAATGGAAAACATTTAAAGTTTGTCATTTAGGTGTCCTCTAGGGAATGTGACATCTGAGGGCACAAGTTATAACCATCCTCTATGACCATTTGAGGATGACTAAGATCAGTGCAAGGTGCATTCCCAGATTTTTGACCACTGTGCATAAGCAATTCAGAGTAGTGTTGAGAAGAATTTAGCTTTATGGAAGATATCCTGAAACTTAGAATTGATATGGGTGATAAAACATGGGTTCATTACTGGGATTCTAAGACTAAACAAGAACCAATGCAATGGAAGTACAAGGGTTCTTTCCCCCATCCAAAAAGTTTCAGACAACCTTTAGCTGGCAAGGTTACAGCCACCATTGTTTGGGATGCTAAGGGAATTTTGTATATTTACTACTTGGAACCAAGCAGACAGTCATTGCTTCCTTACTGTACAACCTAAGGGAAGTCAAAGGAAAAATGCTGTGTAAAACTTTTCAGAGGTGTGCTCCTTCACAATACACCAGTGCAGAGGTTGCATGCTGTTACTGCTGCTTTAAGAGACTGACTTCACAGAACTTAACCATTTTCTTAGTCTGGATCTGGCACCCAATGACAATTTCCTGTTGACACCAAGAAAAACATGTGGACATTGCTCTGCTGATGATAATGAACCAAAGTCTGCTGTTTCTACATTCTTTTTGATGGATAGGACAAAGAATTTTATTTGTTTTGGACTTCATTGCCAACAAAATGGAACAAGTGCATTTGAAGTTCAGGGGAGTTGCATTAAAGAAAAAGGGAAAAAGAACAGATTTTTGCCCATCTCATTTCCTTCATAGGTAGGTAGATAATTTATTAAATATCTCCCCCCCCAAAAATAACTTTCTCCATGCTATAAAAAAACTATTAGTAAATATTCTTTAACACTAAAAAAAATTTTTTTTTTTAATATTGAACCACTAGATGTGTCTGACCTACCACAAAACAAATGTCTGTAATAATTTTTGAAATAAACTATTTTTTTTTTTTTTTGGTAGTAGTTGTTGGCACATCTGCTTCTGTGGCCATAATGCACCGCCCAAGGTTTTTTGCAGTACTTTGATCCAAGCCAGAGGATTCGAACCCACGACCTTTGGGTTGCTAGGTACTAGTTACTTTAGCCGGGTGGGTAAACTATTTATGAGTGGCTGCCTGTATATTTTTCTGTGATGGTGCTGTTTTACTATCACTGTTATAATATAATATATAACAGATTACCTTGTGTACAAGACTTGTTTTTCTGAGCTTGTAATTCATATTAGCACAATTACCCAGATTACAGATGTGTACAAACCATGCATAATCAAAATGTTTTTACGCCAGCCTTCCTTCATACTTAAAACATCAATATTAGTTATTCCATGTCACTCCAAATATTCTGACTGTTGGAAACTGGTAGAAGTGCCAGAATATATTGGAAGGTGACACTGAATGTAGTCTTGGGTTTAATACTTTGCAACTGCAGTAACTTTCCAAAACTGTAAAGTTCAGCTTTGCAAAGTTTCTGTGCAGAACAATCATTTTTGCTAGAAATTTCTGCACAGTCAAACATTGAGCAGGTGGTGTGAATGAGAAGACAATCTCCCAGCCATTTTCACCTTTTGTTAACATTCATATAGCAAATGTGTTATGTACTCATTAGAGAACCTACACTTTAATATGAAAAAGCTTTTACTAATATTCAGATAGTGTAGATTAATTTTTGAGTCAGTTTTATAAATGTAGGTGTGGTTAAGAAATTTCAACAAAAATCTCAAACTTTATTTCATTCCTTTTCAAAAAAAAAGCAATAGAACAATAGGTCTTTTATTCAACTATTTACAGAAGTTTCCACTAAAGTAGGTAACAAGGCAGCTTTGTTTAAGCAAACAATCGAATGGATTACTCACCACTCGTGAGAACAGGCAAACAGCTGTATATCAAGCAAACATTTTGAAATTTGTGAGAGAAAAGCTGCCTTCTACCAACTTCTTCCAGGGGAAAGTAGAAGAGAAGTGTGAGCCTTAAGTAACAGCATTTTTCAGCAACATACAACCTATGAGAGTAATTTCAAATTTGTGAGCTTGCACCTTGAGTCTCCCAGCTAAGTCATGGAACTTGTGGTAACTTTCCACATTATCATAATAAGACATACACATATGTTCAGTTGCTGAAAGATGCTATATCATAAATGCATGCAGGTAACTGCACAACAAAGTTAAGGCTGCAAGCAACCTTGTACTGGCTTTAGACTCTGCTTAGAATTTAGACAATACAAATATATCAATTTTAAATTTAAACAGTATTCAGTTTAACATTGAGCAGCATTCCTTAAGAAAGTCAAATAATGATTTAAAAAAAAAAATGAAGGACCAATGCCTAACCACAAAGATGATGCATAATTTCTAATCGACTCAAATTAGAAGGAAAGGTCTGAGATACATAACAAGTGATGTCACATAGGCAAAGCAATTGATGAAGGCTAAACACCCACCCCATAGTAAATGGAAGAACATTACATGTTTTCCATTTAAGGAAGGAATAAAAAAAACTGTCAATTTTGATATAACAGCAATAAATTTCAACAATAAAGCAGCCAACTACTCAAGTCCATACTTCACATTTAGAAAATGTAAAATTAAAATTTGTCATGGGTTAAAATTAAATTTAACTACAGGGGTAAAAACTTAAAGAACAGAATTTAAATCTTGCCTTCACAAAAGTAGCAGCCAACACATTAAAATATTAAAACATTCAAAATAAAAACTTGAGGTAAGGAAATGACAAAAAGAAATACTGCCAACTACGCAACACGAAGAAATTGCTGCCTTTTTTCTTATCTGAGTACAAGACCACTGATCCAGCAGTGACGAGTGCTATTGCATTTGGCAACAAGTTGTGCCATAAAAAGTCAACATTTTATAAACTTTTCACAATGCATGAATCTATGTATGTCATTAAAATATCAACTGATATTATACCAGCTGCTTTTAACTACAGCCAAAAATATTCTTTAACAATTCCTGAAATCTCGATCACAAATCCAGTGGCCAGAATACTGTAATGCTTTTGAACAACTGATGCTGCATTTGGGTCGTACACAATTAACATTATCATCAGTATCTTTCTGATTAGCATAGTAAAAAAATGCCATTTTCCAGCAAGGAAAATGACGGCAAAAACCTGTGGTATATCAAAATAGTATCTTTGTGCACAGCATCTTAAGATTTAAGGCACCTGCCATTATAAAAGGTTTTTGGTCCACATGTAAAATAAAACATACAATGGCATGCTTACAGAAATACCTTGCTGTAAGCTGCTACTAGAATTGTTGGAAGACTACAAATGTGCAACTACACACTTTAGTAAATAAATCCATTTCTCCTTGTCTCACTAAAACTTAAGCAGAGAAACAGCCTGCTCTCTGAAAGTGGAGAAAACTAAGTTATAAATTTCACGTACCACTTTTTTTTTTTTTACAATAACCCAGGATACTGCATCATTTGCAGTACTAAACTCTCCGAAACTTGAGAGTTTACGTTGGCACCATGAGCAAATGGACAACAATCTTGTAACTTCTGAAGTCCTGCAGAAACTATACTCAGAACAAATAAAACTGGTATCTACAAAATAAAAAGTAAAAAGATTATTGTATTTTATAACAGTTTTCCTGTCTGACAGCAGAACAAAGATGACATTAACAAAATTAAATTAACTCATTCTAGAAAAGCAACTGCTCTTAAATAGCATTAAGAATGAAATATCAATACAGAATATTTTGCAACCAAACAATAATATTAACTTTGATACCAGTCAATGTGCATATCTGTAAAAGAATGCTTACGGGTCTTGTTTTACATATTCTTGAAGGAAATACTGGAATTTAGGCATTTACTGCTAAATAGCTGCTCAAATATATATCCTCCTTCCCTCCAAAATTGCTCATTAGCATCTGGAATTAATCATCCTTTTAGTCAACACTTATGTCCATTGATGCCTGTAGCAGGATCTTTGTTTCATTTTTGTTGCAGGGATAAAACCAAATGGGTTTTCTTAAAACTGGTCATAAACTTTGCAATAAATAGGATAGATTTGTAAACTGATGTTGGCTAAGGGGAAAACAATTTGTTGTGGGGAACCTTCAGTGCACTGTGGCAGCTGTTTTTAGTAACTTTTGCTTCTCACCACAACCATACCATGTGCCCTTTCTGTCAATCATTATGCATATGATAGTTTATCTAAATGGATTCCCAGTAGATGGTTTCATGAAATTTAAAATTTCATTTAGAATGATTTGTTAATCATATAGGCTATATGCTCTTTTTTTCTCCCTGAAAAGTAAAAAACAGCATCCATTAACAATAAATTGTCTTTCATGTATATATGAATGAAAGCAGAATAAAAGGAAATCAAAGTCAAATGTTTCTTCAAAGTGACTGATAGGAAAAGTCACAGGATACTGTTGAATTGACAAGCAAACATCACTGAATAGGTGGTACTAACAATTCATTATATGGCCAGCACAGCGAAGTTTTTTTTTACTGGTGCAGAAAGAATGAAGAGAAAGTGTTTAAATATTAATGATAAAGTTAAGATTCTTCATATTGACCAGGGTCTTAAGAAAAAAGATAGTGGAGAAATATAGCAATACCTGCAAGCAGTTTATCTATAATTTTAAAAAATCAGGAATCAATTTTAAATGCAAATGAAGGAGCAGCAGCAGAAGACAAGAAGTGAATTAAGTTGTGTGTATACAAAGATGTTGATAAAATGGGTGCAAATGATACATGAAAAGAATATAGCAATATCAGGTCCAATAATTAAGCAACAAGCTCGAAATTGGCACACTCTTGGACATACAGGATTTTATGCAAGCACCACAGAATTGTGGAAAAATTTATTTGTAGAGAAAATGCTGATGTAAGTGAAGAAGACTGCAACAATTGGAGGAACAATACCTTAAAAGTGGTTTGGTTTTAATGTTGACAAAATGGGTTTATTCTTTCAATGTTTACCTAATAGAACACTTAAAATGATAAATCTTTTGGCAGAAAGCAAAAAGAATCACTGCTTGTTGAATATGAGAGGAAGTGAAAAATTAAGACTTAGTCATTGGGGGAAAAAAAAAAAAAAAGTTTTAGAGGCACAAAATCATTGGAAGTTTACACCTTTAATAAAAATAAGCATGGATGATAAGTGATATTTTTAAAACTAGACAAGCAATTACTGACAACTCTCCAGCACATCCTGTCAATATTTCTGGCTAACTTCAAAGTATGAAGTTGTTTTTACCACCAAACATAATGTCAAAACTCCAGCCAATGGACAAAGGCATTATTAAAAATTTTAAAATTTCATTATCAAAAGATAAAGACTATCAATACATTACAAGAAAACAGAAACTTGGAAGTTACAATAAATCTTAGAGATTGCATCTCCAAACTGGCAAAGGTTTGGACAAATGATGTCAGTGAATACACTATTCAGAATTGTTTTTCTGAAAGTGGGATTTGCATTCAATACAGAATGTCAGCAAACAAGATGAACTGCCGCTTTCACAATGGAAAAACTTGATGGTATTAGAATTGTCTGGAAACACTGAAAATCATAACACTGGATGGTTATGTTTACATAGATCAAGATCTGGCTACAACAGAACATCCAAATAAAGATGAAATACTGCTGAACAGTGTTAGACACGACCATGATCACAAAGAAATTAACGATGAAACTGAAGTCACATCAGAACAAACCATAGAAAATTCAACTTGCAAAGAAATGATTTGCACTTTTAAAACATTTTGTCTGAGTCTACAGTTTTATGAAAATGTTCCTGATAATGCTTTTAATGCTCTGAATAAATGAGGTTTTAAGAATCTGACATTTAATTGTACTATGCAAAAGAAAATTAACCAATTTTTTTTAATTTGTAATACTTACCCAGAAAATTGTATAAACATAATTTAAATAAGTACGTTTTTGAAATAAAATACTGTACATAAAAATAAAAAAAAAAGTTCATTTTCATAACAATTTCCAATAAAAAAGATTTTGTATAACAATTTCTCTATAATGAATTTTCTCGCTGGATTTATTGAATTCATTATAGGGAAGTTTGACTGTACATACAGTCTTCAAATCTCAATTATCTGTTGCTTTAACCACTAGGCAATCTCAGTTTACCTAATTATTTGCTTTACAATTCCTTTCACTTTCAAAGCAGTGCTTCTGCATATGTCTGCTCTGATATTCTTTGTTAGAGATTTCCTAAATTTGTATTGGGATATTGCAGGCACTGTTCCACTGTGGAACAGTATCAAAAGTGGTCCAAATTTTGCATTGAACTCCTTTGTGACTAATTCATAGTACCTAATCAGATTGGTCAGGCATTTCCCCTTAGTAAATCTCTGTATTGCTTCCCTCCCTATCAACTTCATTACTTTGTTGGCACAAAAGTAAAGTTCACAGGTTCCCCCTCTGATTATTGACCAGAGAAGAACGTGCACACACAGAAAGGAAGGACAACCCTGAATCTAAGGCATGAAGCCCCAAGTACATTTACTTTTAGCTTCAGTAATTTCTCTTCCAATTATCATAAAATCATGCAATTCACAGTTAAAATTGTTATACTTCTGGTATTCCTTTCAATAAAAAACTATTTCATGTGTGAATGTAGTCAGTAATACCCCGAAGTTACGCGATAGGCGGGTCCGATGAAAATCGCGTGTCGAATTGCGTAAGTCGGGGTACAACTTTGCATATAAATACATATAAATTTTGCTTAATTGGGACCAAGGACTAACAAAAACACTAGTTTAGAAGAAAAATATTAATAAAATTGCAGTTCTTTATACATATTAATACAAAATATGTATTAAAAAAACAAATGACTTACGTTAAAAAGTTATTTCGATGTCAATGGCTTCATAAAATCTAACAAATTCGTCTGACGACACAGCGCGTTCTTTTTTTCACGCAGAATTTCTTCGTAGCAAGCTAATAATTTTTTTTTTATTCCTTGCTTTGTAGCTATAATGCGTTCTTTGTTGGAGTCTATGTTTTCTAAAAATTTTAAGCCCTTTACAATTGAGCCCTTTTCAATTTTCAACCTGTCGAGTTTGCAATTGTCATGTGCTTTTCGCCGTTGCTTCATTTAGGCTTGTAGCACGTGCAATATCACATGGTCTTTCATTTCGCTCAAAGCGTTTCACAATTTCATATTTTTTTCTCTATAGACAGAGGCGGACTGGCCATAAGCCTTACCGGGGAAACCCCGGTGGGCCAGTGTGATTTTGGCCATAAACCATAGTATGAGGCCACTAAATTTTCCCGGGTAAGAATTTTTGAACCAGTCCACCTCTGTTTATCGATAATTGCTTTTCTTTTTCTCTCAGAATCTGCAGTCTTCACCAGGACGCTTCCTTTTCACACCTTTTAATTAAGTATTTTACTCATTTTTAGGGAATAAAGCACAATTACAAAACGAGGAGGCACGCTTGATACGCATAAACAAAGCTGCGCGCATGTAGCAACTGAATATACAACACCATAAAGGCAGAGATACACTATTAACACCTCACATTTCTAGGGGTTACTACCATAAAACAGTAAAAATCCAGTTGCGTTTCTGCTAGTGAAATCTGTTATAAACTGGTAGTAAACTATCTAATTGCATTTGCGATTATACCGATAGTTTGAATTGTTGGTTTTTACGTTATTATGGTGAAATGTGTTTCCCCTTCACTGATATAAAAAACATAAAAGCAGCAAAGTTGAATTTTGTTCATCTTTCGCTCTCATTCTCCGCCGTCGCACCATATATCGATAACATATGAAAAACGACCTTGAAGATAGTGGGCGGCAGCGTTGCCAAACGAAAAAAATCGAGAACCGCATAACTCCGAGTTCGCGTAAGTCGGGGTATTACTGTAATTCATAGTACCTAATCAGATTGGTCAGGCATTTCCCCTTAGTAAATCTCTGTATTGCTTCCCTCCCTATCAACTTCATTACTTTGTTGGCACAAAAGTAAAGTTCACAGGTTCCCCCTCTGATTATTGACCAGAGAAGAACGCACACACACAGAGAGGAAGGACAACCCTGAATCTAAGGCATCAAGCCCCAAGTACATTTACTTTTAGCTTCAGTAATTTCTCTTCCAATTATCATAAAATCATGCAATTCACAGTTAAAATTGTTATACTTCTGGTATTCCTTTCAATAAAAAACTATTTCATGTGTGAATGTAGTCAGAAAATATTTATTCATTTTGTCAGCAATTTGTACAGGATCATAAATAGTGATGCCAATCATATTTAGTGAACCAGTGGGCTTATCCTGTTCCTTCCAGTATTAACACGAGCAATTAAAAATAAAAAAATTGCTACTTTTTTTTCTTCTTTTCCTAGGGGTTTCTCAACCTGCCTAATCCCTGAAGTAACCCAATCTCTCTCTCTCTCTCTCTCTCTCACACTCACTTTTATTTCCTGCTTAGGCTGAAACTTGAACAATCGCTTATTTGTTATAAAAACCTACTTCTCTGAATATTTATTTAGCAATTGCATCTGGTATCAGTTGGTCCCACTAAAGAGAATTTAAGAACTAAGCACTGTAATCACCTTTTCAAAAGCAAAATATTATAATGGCATTAGACAGTACAATAATTACTGCAGTTTTTTTTTTAAAAAAAAACTAATATAGCAATTAGGTTTTTTTGTTTTAACTGAAAAAAAAAAAAGTTAAGGAAATAAGGATTAAATTACTCAATTCATGAATATAGAATGAAAAAACTATAAGATGAAGGTAGTTTAAACCACTGGCTGTTCTTCAGTTATAGAAATTTACTATTACAATAATTTCTTTTAGTGTGAACTAACAAAATATATCAGCAAAAAAGATGAAAGAAATTAAAGCATGCATAACAAATGTACATGCAAATTGCAGTGGTCAGAATTACAGACAGCACTAAACAGTCATATTGAAACTTCACCTCAGCTGAAATTGTGCATGTAAAGATTGTAACATATCAACAGAGGTACTTTCAATCCTTGGTGCATGAAGCAGCACTAAGGGTTGAAAGTAACTCCAGAAAAAGGTCAACACTATGTTACAGTTTTATACAAAATTGTAATTTTTAGTTACCAATTCCAATAATTATTAAAACAAAATGGATAGGAACATTCAAAATTCAGTTATCATGGATAACATCATTTAACAATGATGTTATCCATGATAACTGAAATGTAAAAGGGGAACTGCCAACACATCAAAATGAGCAGATATTAGGAAGGGTAATCAAATTCCTTGTTCTCTTCCACATGATCTTTATTAGGATAGTAGACTACTTTTTTTGGGGTTTTTTTTTTTTTTTTGGCTCATGCTGTATAAGCTTGCTTTCTTGCATTGTATGACTCTACAAATGTTAATGCTAATAAAAGCAAGAACAAAGATATGATTGACAAAATTGATTTAAATCAGCAATAATTTGAGTACCATCCTTGTCCTTGCAATTTGAATCCAACTGAATTAATCTCAGCACAAATAATGTCAAACAAGAAAATATAACCTGACCTTAACTTGCTGACATTGAAAATTTAACCTCATTCAGTTACCTCTCAGTGACTGGCAGAAATGCACTGATTATACCTACAAACTTGAAGACATCCTGGGAAACAGATGGAATTATACACGTTTGACTATTAACAACATAAGTGATGAATATTATACAAATTTGGACAGGTCTAAATTATCCATTTTTTTCCAACTTAAGATTATTAGTCTTATGATCTAAATTTCACTGCTGCAACTCTTGACTTCCATAAAGCTGGAGACTGGATACTTACTGGCAGGAAGAAAATAAATTTTATTGGCCAAAACCAGAGGAAAATAGATTTGAGAAAAAGCAGTTTTTTTTTAAAAAGAGATTCAATAAAGATAATGTACAATAGTTTGAAGATCTTCAGAAACAGTAAAAGTTTTGTTTACAACAATGACAGCTCTTCAGACTTTGCTATCAAGAGCATTTCCAAAACTGCACCAGAAAAAGATTGAATTTAGTTGTTTTTTCCCTTCATCTTGTTGAATATTCTCTGATACTCAAGCATTACAATGAGGAATTATTAAAATGTAAAGAATGACTTCGGATAATGTGTTATACAGCAACACTCCGCATAGCACTGATAACACCGAAACTGTTCTGTGAAACCATGCTGATTGAGGTATAATTATAATGGGTTTTAAATGAATGCGTACCAGAGAAACAGTCTATAAACAAATTACAATAAATCTATAAATGATTTGTACTTGATAGCCAATTAAAAGGATTTGAAATAAAAATATTGCAAAAATTTTATTAATGAAAAGGTAACATTGTGAGATGAGAAAAAAGCTGTTTATTTGGATATTTCAAAAATGAAGTTTGGCGAAGTCATCTCTTCTTTTTCCTCGGTCTTTGCAGCATTGAATCCCATCTTATAAAATTTGCTGTATCTGGATGCTACATCCATAATTGCCTTGCAGGTCATGTCAAGCCCCAAAAAAAAACTTTCAATTCTGCTGAAAATTCTTTTGGTGCCACTTCAGAATTGTTTTCTTCTTCTTCATATGCAATTTTCTCTTCAATTTCAAGGAGAGTTGCATCGTCTAAGTTATTTGCATGTGAGTCAATGCAGTCATGTACATTGCAGTGTCCAAAGTTTTGAATCCCAAGTCTTTCCTGATCTTCACAATGTCTTCGGAAATTGTCTTAATTTGCAATTCAAAACCAATGAAATCATTTGCTAAATGAGACAAAACATGCTGCCAAACATAACGCATGTTGTTGGCAATGATTTATAACCAAGATGCAAATACATTTTCGATCGTATTTAAAGGGGTACAAAATAAATTGTGAAATGAAAAGTTTGAAAAGCTATCACGTCATATTTTCAGGATGGAATTAAGAATAACTGAACACTGTTGCCACTGACTGCCTGAGGGGACTACTAGCATATGTGCAGCATATATGAGACAATAGAGTTGGCACTGCAACATATATATAGAGTACGTGTCTAGGCAAGTTTTCTGATATATGTCCCTATATATCAGAAAACTTATTCACCACTGTATTCATAATTTTTCATAATAGCAATTGGTAGGTTCTGCATTAAAGTTGATACAACTGATCTGCAAATTATTTCTTTACCTTCAGTGATACTGAAAAGTACTGGAAGCCATGTTCTCTAAACAGTGTTACTGGATAATGCAATATGATTATATTTAATTTTAAATATTTAACTCTTCTTAAAACCCAGTCTGGCAATTTGCCAAGTATGAACTGTTTGGAGCTATCAGACTTTAGACTGCCATAAGGAAGGAAATGTGCCTCTGGCATTCACAACTGAAAGTTTCTGGCTGCTAAATAAGTGCATAATTTATAAAATTTATTCATGATGTCATTCAACTCCTATGAGTTAATATTTGAAGCTATATAGATCATACCAGCATTCAAATCACCTCAATGGCAATACAAACTTTTTTTTTTCTTCTTTTTAAAACTACATGAATAAAACATCTTACAGTGAAGTTTACTGCATTAACCAGTTCTGACATTCGATATTGTCTTTTATTTCTAGATTAAAAATTTACTTGAAAACATTCTTTTCAATGTATATCTTTAATTAACATACAATTTTTTTTTATTAATCTTTATTGCTTTTAAACTGAGGAGTTTTCTTCCCTGGGCTGTATCATATGCACTAAAAATGAAAACCTACAGAATAAAAATGTTTTTTTTTTGTGGCCAACTAACAATTATAGCAAACTATTCTCAGTTGTTTTATAACAGCCATGTTTATTAATGAAATTAAGGGGGGAAAAATACAGAATTTAAGAAACTTTATGGTATTAAGGCAAAGAGTTTGCTTTGTGGTATTATTAATTTTTGTTTTCACATTTGATCCCAGAACAATTCAGATCATAAAGTTATAAAGTCCTTTGTATCATATCTAAAACAATTATCAATTCTAATAAAATAAATTATTCAACAAAACATAATAGAATAATTTTGAAAAGATCATATTTCAATGAAAACATGATCTTCTGTGATATTTTTTTTATCAATCTTTGCTTCTGCCAAGAAGCAACACATTAAGTTTGATTGTTGAATTTTTATAATTTATACAGGGTGGTCATAATTAAAGTATTCCTATTCAGAGCTCTCTGTAGCTCTAAGTAATAAGTGGAATGGCACCACAATTAGTAAGTAAACTACTCAAGGCATGGGGAGAAGGATCCCGTAGGGGGGAAAAAGTCCCAAAATCTGCCGATGGGGGATAATATGGCACTGTACAAGAGGAAAGACGTGACAAAGCATCAACAAATAAGACAAACCTTAATGAAATTACAAATTTTTTTTTGCAAAGAGCATAAATAAAAAGAAACAACTAAACTGCCAGAAGAAATAGTTTGACAGCTCCAAACTCACTCTGTTTACTCCCGATGGTCAATGATGTCGCTGATGGTTTTCGATGCGATTACCATTGTTCTGGACCAGAAATTGCATTCAATGCACAGTGTGCTCGACTGCAGAAAGCAATATCTCTGGAGTAATGTTTTGCAGAAGCTGCATTACAGTGTCCTTTAAGACAGCCAGGTTAGGGACACTTCTGCAATAGACATTGGCCTTCAAAGTGACCTCACAGCAAAAATCACAGTGTAGGGTCAGGTGAACATGATGGTCATGCAATGGGAAATGAAAAACTGACTCTTTCTGCAGCAAAGTGATGCCGGAGAAGCTGCTGTACTGGTCGTGTGATATAAGGAGCCCCATCTTGCAAAAAAAAAAAAAAAAAAAACTCATCTAGGCATCCTCTTTGCTCCGGTTGAGAAATAATGAAACTGCTCAGCATGTGAGATCTTTGTGCTGTAACGGAACAGGTGGCTGCTCCTGCTGGGTGCAATTCCTTGAAAAAATCATGGCAATAGGATGAAATTAGAAGTCACCACACCAGCTGGTGATGTTTGGCAAGTGCAATGGGATTTGCTGAATAGCATGCAGTGCTTCTGAAGCCCATATTCGGCAGTTTTGAGTGTTGACAGTCCCATTGAGATCAAAATGGGCCTCATCTCCCCAAAGAATGCTCCATGGCCAGGCATCGTCCACTTCCATTCTGGCCAAAAATGTTAGAGCAAATGCCATTCGTTTTTCAGGATCATCTCTTTGCAGCTGCTGCTGGCGACTGATGTTGTATGGATAATATTGGGTTAGTTTAAGAAGAATTTTCCACACAGTGCAATATGGGACATCCAATTTCCTCACTACTTCCCATGCGCTGCTACTAATTCCAACAGCAGTATCCATGGATCGGTGGACAATAGCCATTGCAACTTCCTCTGCTACCTGAGGTGAAACAGGCTTCCTTCCTATTCCAGGCTTAACAAAGGACAGAGTTCCCTCAAATTTGTTAATCATCCTCCTAGCTGCTGCAGCTGATAAAGGACCTCAACGTAAGTTCTTACAGCATCTAAATTCACACAGAGCGGCCGCTGCATTACATCCATTAATGTAGAATAACTTCGCAATTAAAGTGCAATCAGGCAGAGTGAGATGCATTGTTAACAATAAAACTTGTAGATAAATAAAACTTACAGAATATGCTTGCAATGTTCGTGTTGTGCTTTTATAGCTCTATGCTGCTGGATAAATTAATTCAGTTTTATGCAAATTTTCTGCTCTTTTAGGTCTTATTTTTCAGCTTGGATTTAAAAAAAAAAAAAAAAAAAAAAAAAAAAAAACTTTAGTGGCGGTTCAGTTTTTGTATTTTTGCAAAAAGCACAAAAAATTTTGTAATATATGCCATATTATCCCCTATCAGCAGATTTTGTAACTTTTTTTTCTTAAACGGGATCCTTCTCCCCATGCCTTGAATACATACTAATTTTGGTGGCATTTTGGTTATTATATAGAGCTACAGAGAGCTCTGAATAAGGATACTTCAATTATGGCCACCCTGTACATGCATAATTTTCCTTCATCTTTTGTGGCATCTCCTATAGTAAAATGTTTCTTTAATTTAAATCATAATTACCATAATTATCCAAGGGCATGTTCAGTCACACTGATACAAAGAGACTCCAATCTGGTGTTTATTTCAGGATCATTGGCAGAATCTGTTGAAATATTAATATAGGAGTCATTTAATAGAGGGAAAAAAAGTAGTAAAATTAATGGTTACTTCCAACAAAAACAAAGAATCATAACTCCATATTCCAACACTGGGATGATTTGGGATTGGAAATTTTAAAGATGAAAGGTATGCAAAGGCAACCAATTATATCATTTAAAACTACTGGCCAAATCATTCCTTGAAGATGGCAAGGGAGAAAGTTCAAAACAGAATGTTGGTGTTCATCTAGAATTTTTTTTTTTTTTTTTTTAAAAAAAGAAAGGGGCACCTTACATGGTAAATCAACAATCAATTGTTTAGAGTTAAATCTTATTCAGTTCAAAATCCTCATGTATGTTATTTTAATTATTTTATCCCGAATTTAAAATAATTAACATTATAACTATACAAATAAACAAAAATAAAATAAATATTGATACTAACAACCAAGCATGTGTTCATAGCCATAAGTCTAGTATGTCTGTAGAAGTGTGTTCACATGCCGATTTTCATGAAAAATCTCGAAACTCTGCAGAGGGTGCATGGGGAAAAACTATGCACCTCTGCCTGAGGTTTGAGATTGGCCTTACATGAGGACTTAAGAAATTCCTTTGGTGGTTGGCCGGAATGTATAAGGCTGACACAGAGTTAATGAGCACTAAAAATAAAAAGCCTATTTTGTTGTATAGAATTGAATTTTTGCAAAAGTTGTAGAAACTTTGTCAATGAAAATGTATCTAAAAATATCAATGTGGGAAGTATTTCATATATGATTTGTACAAACTGATAGATATATGAACTGACATCTCAAACTAACTGCTAGCTTATAGAAATATACAGACTAGTAGATTAACAGCAGCTGCAAACAGAGGTAAAAGTGATTCTTGCACTGACACAGACAAACTGACTGGTACCTATGATACATGCAGCAGCCTGGAAAGAAAGGTGTCAGGGATTACAACTAGGGTCCACATGGGACAAGCAAATACATGAGTTATGCATTACTAAGAGCAAAAACAGGCACACATATAAACTCATTAACCAAAAACACATTATGAGCACCCATCTCCATGAGTGGCAATATCTCACAGCACATAGGCAGGACATTAGCATTAGCAGAGGCATATGATGAAAGAAAGCAAGCTTATTCAGCATCAGCCAAAAAAAAAAAAAAAACACTACTCCCATTTCACCCCTCCGTTCATTCGAAATACCTGTCCAGCTGAGCCTTAAATTTATTTAGGCTATCAACTTCAACAACAAGCGATGGGAGTCTATTCCACAAACCAACTGCCCGCTGGCTAAAGGCAAATTTCCGCACATCTATCCGACATCCGTCCTTCCTCAATTTGAATTTATGCCCTCTCAGGTGATTATTCTGAGCAAGAGGAAGAATCCCATTGGCATTGAGCATGCTCAAGCCATTCAAAGCCTTATACACCTCTATCAGATCACCTCGCCGATGCCTAGTTTCCAGGCTCTGTAATTTGCAAAACTTAAGCCTTTCTTCGTAAGAGCAACCCTTTGTTCCATTCACTAATCTTGTTGCCCTTCTCTGTACTTGTTCGAGCAGCTCTACATCCTTCTTGAAATGAGGCCTCCAGACCTGTATACAGTACTCAAGGTGTGGCCTGACCAATGCCTTATACAAGGGAATAATCACATCCTTATCCCTGCTAGAAAAATTCCTGTATATCATTGACAAGACACCATGAGCTACTCTTGCAGCTCGTCTGCACTGCTCAGAGAACTTCATATCTGCCTGCACAATTACCCCCAGGTCCTTTACATTCTCTACCACTGCCAGCCACAGAGTTGATACGTTGATCTGGGGTTACTGTTTCCCATATGTAGTACTTTACATTTGTCAATGTTAAACTTCATTTGCCACCTCTCAGCCCATCTGCTCAACCTTTCCAGATCCTGTTGCAGCAGCATAGTATCAGTAGTGTCCTTAACAACCCTGCCAACCTTGGTATCATCTGCAAACTTGGACATTAAGCCTGATACACCATCATCAATATCATTTATAAATACAGAAAACAACAATGGACCCAACACTGAACCCTGAGGAACTCCACTAAAACATTAGTCCACGTTGAGCAGTGTCCATTGATTACCACTCTCTGTCTTCTGCCACTCAACCATCCCTTTATCCATAGCAGCAATTTGCCTCCAATGCCACACTTCTCCAATTTGTGCAGCAGTCTTCCATGCACAACAGTATCAAAAGCCTTTCTAAGATCCAAATATATAATATCAAAGTTATTCCCTGCATCCAGTTCTTTTGTGACTACATCATAGTATCCAATCAAATTGGTCAGACAAGACCTGCCCTTAACAAAACCATGCTGTGTCTGAGCTATAACTGAATTCTTGTCCAGATGATCCTGCAGTGCTTCTTTAACCAGTGCCTCCATTAATTTTCCTGGAACCGAAGTTAAACTAACAGGTCTGTAATTACTTGTGTCAGCCTTTGATCCTCCTTTGTGAATTGGGGTTACATTTGCACATCTCCAGTCCATGGGTACCTCCCCTGAGTCCAAAGAAGCTCTCATAATTATGGCTAGGGGTTTGCTTACTTCCTTTGCTGCCTCCTTTAATATAACTGGATAGATCCCATCCACCCCTGGTGCCTTTTTTATGTTTATCCTCAGCAATTTCTCCTCCACTTTCCCCTCAGTTATTAGAAAATAATCTAGCTCACTGCCAATGTTTACTTCACCTACGACATTCCCCTTCCTGAATAACTCCTCATGTGTGAATGTAGATGCAAAATACTCGTTTAGATTGTTAGCCACCTGAGCAGGATCCTCAACTGTTGAACCATCAACATCCAGTGGACCAATCTGATTCATCCCTTTCCGTCTTGAGTTTAAATAGGTAAAGAACTCTTTTCTGTTTTTCTTTGCGTCCTTTGCCAAGGATTTCTCATAATCTGCCTTTGCCTGCCTAATTTCCTTTGTGACTTGGTTACAGACCAACTTATATCTATCATAGGCTTCCATGTCACCCATTAATTTGTATGTATCCCATGCATTTTTCTTCTCTTCCATATGTCTCATTAGTTCATCTGACAACCATTTAGGCCTGAACCTTGAACAATATTTCTTGGTTGGTATGTAAAGCCTGGTAGCTTCCAAGATTAGTTCCTTGAATGATTCCCATTTTGAATTTGCTGTTGGTAACATCATCAGTTGGTCCCACTGTATAGAATTTAAATACTGTCTCAGACCATCATAGTCGCCTTTACGAAAGCAAAAACCCTTCCCTTTGCCTCTGATGGTAGTTACCTCCTTGAGTAAATCCCACTTCAGCACACTGTGATCACTGCCACCCAGTGGTTCCTTTATCTGCAGATTCCTAATGCATGAAGAATCACTACTGATAATCAGATCAAGAGTATTACTCCCTCTAGTTGCCTCCCGAACATGCTGATGTAGAAAACAATCATCCAATAAATCCACAAAAGCCCTGCTAGTGTGTGAGTGATCAACCCACAAATTCCAGTCAATATCTGGGAAATTAAAATTTCCCCATTATAAGACTCTCTGATTTACTGGCCCATTCTATTTCCCTGTACAGTATCTTATTATACTCATCAGAGTCATTAGGCCTATAGCACACTCCTACTCTCAATTTTGATTTACCTATGCTTATGTCACACCAAACTGACTCGACACTGCACTGTCCATCAATGTCGACTGGCTTCACTTCCTTGGATTTTATGTGTTTTTTTAACTAATAGCATAACCCCTCCTCCCCTCCTGTCCTGTCTATCCTTTCTATACACACTGTACTCCCCAAATTCCAGTTCTGCATTCCTTATATCTGTGTGACACCACGTCTCTGATATCCCAACAATATCTGCCTTTGATGTTTTGAGCAATACCTCAAATTCATCAAATTTATTTACTAAACTCCTAGCATTGGTGTACACGCAAGTATACCTGCACTTGTTTTTATTCTTAGCTACCCTAACACAACCCATGTGTTTACTTGTATCACAATGACTTCCAGCAGTCTCTGAAATATCCTGCATCTTGTTTTTCAGGCTTCTGCTCATTCCAATAGAAGCAGTGCAAGAATCTCTTTCACCTCTGCCAGTGGCTACTGTTAATCCATTAGTCTTTGTCTCCCCCCAAGCTAGCAGTTTTCCGACCCACCTAACACTGCCTCAATAGCATCAGCAAATATTCTTGCACCCTTTCTATTTAAGTGTATCCCATCCCTGTAGAAGCAATCTCTCCTGTTAACAAGTACATTCCAGGCTGAAAAAAATTCTACCCCTTGAGCCTTGCACAATCTTTCCAGGGCCGAATTGATCGACAAGGCTCTCATCATATACTCCCTCCTATCGTGTCTGGGCAGAATTGCAGACACTTTCAAATTTAACTCTACTTCACGGCTTTTTTTCAACAGTGACCTGTACTTGTTAAGTAATTCCGCTGGTCTCCTACTCTTAATGTCATTAGTGCCAACGTGTACAACTATATCACCTTTTGTGCCCTTAAAAGATGATATCTGCTCTACAACGTCATCAACCCTTGCCCCTGGCAGACATACCCTGGTCCTGTTCCACCTATCCTTTTTACAAAGCATGTTCCCCGTTTCCCTGACAATAGAGTCACCAACAACTACTAGTTCCTGTGGGACCAGCGCATTCTGCCTTGGGGGCTGCCTCTGTGTTGCAAGATGACCAAGTGCAAGCTCTGGCGTTGATGTGGGCAGCTGAGAGCTTGATGGGCCCCTCAATGTATTTCCTTCGAGGGCATCCACCCTGTCCTTCAAGGTCTCATATAGGCCCATAACAACGCCGAGTTGTCGCCTAATTTCCTTGCACTCCTTGCATCGTGCACACACAAAGACATCCCCCATGGCAGTATCATGTCCCGTACCCGATTGCTCCGCAAACATCAAGCAAACAGTGCATCTTAAAAGGCTGTGATTCAGAGGGCAACTGCCCCCCTCAGTTCTCCCTGAGTCACAGCACTCCCATTAGCTTGAGCCTTTTGCTTTGCTGCTCTGGTCAGAGTCATGATTTCGATTTAAATGTCAGTAAAATTACAATTTCAGAACAAAATTAAAACCTTAAACTTGTATCTTAACACAGTTATAACGCTATATTTATTTTTCAGTATCGAGTGTTATCTATGAGTTCCCTTTATATAACTTCCGTATCAAGTATGTATTAATTATTTGTTACGTTTGTACTCTAAGCCGTTATATATATATAGTTAAAAGAACAATTTAATTGACAATGAAGTTTAACAAGATTAATAGATCTACTGATTAATTGACAATATTATATTATTCACTATACTATACAAAGCTAATGCTATCGAATTCCGGATATGCTGTATCGCGTTTCAGTAACGAGTGTTATCTACGAAATCCCTTTATATAACTTCTGTATCAAGTTATGTATTAATTATTTATTTTTACTAATTATATATGTTCCGTAACCTAAGTGATTATATGTATAGTTAAAAGTACAATTTAATTGCCAATGAAGTTCGACAAGATTAATAGATTTACTGATTAATTTTCACGTAACAATGGCGGCTGTTTATGAACGGTAAACACGTGTATTTGATACCCTTTCCGATACTAAGTAATACCTACAAATCTCTATTAAGTTACTTTAACTTTAAGTACCGTAAATAGGAATATAAAGCTACTCTAGAAATAAGTTAATATGTCAATTTAAACTAATAAAGCAGAAAATAAATCAGAAAAAAACTTCTCTGTTCCAGTAGCGGCAGAAAGGCACGTCCGCACAGGAAACTCTCGTACTCAAAAACATTACTGACTGGCACAGCATATACAGTGCTGGCATGGGCAGAGCCTGTCACTTTGTCAGTATGAAGCCCAGGGACAGAATCTCAGTAGCTGCAGGCATTATTGGTTTTTTGAGGGTTTGCATAGTGAAGGTGTGGCATGAATGGTCTGAAGAGGACACACAACCACCCAACATGCCAGGACAGGAATATCACCACAGGCTGAGAGTCTAAGTGAATGGCAGTTTACCCATGCTGTCTGGGACAACAGATGGCTCACTATCCCTCAGCAGACTATAACCAGGTCACACAGAGAAACATTTGCAAGCACACCATCCAGCAGATGATCTTGCAGATATGCAACCTGTTCATGTGCCCATGTTGACCAACTGTCATTGGTACTTCTGTGCAGTGGGCATGAGACTACCATTTCTGGACATTGGACAATTGGAAAAGAGTTGCCTGGTCTGATGAATCAAGGTTCTAGCTCACTCATATTCTACAGCAAGCAGGTGAACAGCTGCAACTAGACTGCACGGTTGAATGAAAACTAGTCCGTATGTCGTTGATTTTAAAAGTTTTTCTTAAGACAGGGATGTGTTGTATGACTTGGCTTCTTAGAAACCAGCCAGAAAAAGTCATCTGCACATATTAAATCACAGTTTAAAACACCACAATATTGGGGATGTACTGAAAGTGCTCAGAAAAGGAAAAGGGAGGATAGATAGGTACACAAAAAAAAAAAATATATATAAAACAAAAATGACATAAGATGAAATATGAAAGGAAGCACTTGGACAGCAAAGGTATCTCTCAGGGGCTATAAACTATATTTAATACTTTTGTGGAGAGAAGATGATAAAGAAAGTACCTTCTATCAGGGAAGTATCACAGGTAAGTGTTGGAGTAGTTTTATTTCATAGTGGATGTCACCTGGCCCAATGTCACTTGTTTGGGTAACCAAGAATGTTTTTTTTTTTTTTTTTTCCCTCTCCCCTTTTAAGTCCAGGAACTGTGGGGAGAATAATATTAAAGTAGAATTGTTTTTGCAAAGGTTTTTTCCCCCCAGAGTATTTGCAACTGCAGTGGGATCAGCAATTTCCACATCGATTGCATTCTAGGTTAACAGAGGGGTATGGTGGATATTTTCTGGAACTTTTGAGCTAATAGAGTGGGTTATAGATGAAGTAAAACTGATCCAAGATTCCCTTAGATTGACACCAAATGTGACAAGTGCATATTTAAAGACTTAATTTTCTGTAATGGGATATCAGTGGAATATTTCCCACACCTTGTTTTGGCCTTTTCTTGCTGCTGTACATTCTGAATTACACCAAGGTTTGGCATGTGGTGGAAACAGTGTATGTTTTCAGAATTGCAATTGCTGCTGCATGAACAATTAACTTCTGTAATGTTCATAACTGCATCATTGATGGGCTCCTGGCTGACTTGTGATGTCAAACTGTGCAAATGTTGAAAGGCATTCCAGGCAAACCTTATCAAACTTCCACTGCAATATCCTTGACAGTCTTTTCTCAGCTAAGGACAGATATTACAGGGAAGTGATCACAATCATAGAGATTTTCTTCAACCTAACATTAAACAAAGAGGAGAGAAAGGGAACATAAAGATAGATCAATGATTGTAAACGTATGGGTAGGCATGTTTAGGTTTTTTCTCACACTTAGAAGAGAGATCTCATTTTCGAGCATGCACTATTTTATGGTCTTTCGTTTCAGTGTCTGCACTACTCTAAAGGGTAGTATATCCATTAAGATCTCCTAATAAGAGAACAGAAATAGGCAGTTGCATAATAAGATCATCAAGGTCTGTCTGGGAGATGTCGATCCTAGGTGGAAAATATACAGAACAGACTTAAAAGAAATTCTAAAAAAAGAGGAAAAGCAACTGCTTCTATACTTGTAGTAAGAGCAATTATTTGGAAATGGATATGATTACCAACTAGGATGGCAACTCCATTATGAGCATGACTGTCTTAGGCTGACATTCTGCAAAGTAAGGTCCTCATTTGCCATTAACTGCAAACACAGACAAACTGGCTGGTGCCTATGAAGCAGGACCTTTGTTTTCCAACATTCAGAATCCATTACAATTCCATTGTATGAATTTGACCATTATTTGGGCTTGGTAGATCTGTTTGTTGGCTTCCAAAGTGCTGAGGGCTTAGTTTTTTCTCAGGCTTTGATTTATTTTTTATTTTTATTTTTTCAGAATATGTGTGCTGTCCTGTATCTCTTCCCTGGCA